>NC_046643.1:18722627-19047627 GCF_900324485.2 Mastacembelus armatus
CACACACACACAGGCGATGTAGAAACAGCAGTGTTTAAAAACCCCACAGACGTGTGAGACAGACGTTAGCAGGTGGATTTAATTCTGGTGAACTTTGACCATAGGGAAAAAAAACAAAACAAAACAAAACAAAAAAAAAAAAAAAACAGCTTATTTGTGAGGCTGCACAGTAACTTGATGATCCTCAGATTTATAACATCCAACACATTAGACTCCACATTTTATGCAGAAACAATTTCCTGTCATTTCTGAGACTGTAGCAACCCCGTCCTTTACGTCAGGATACCACGCTGTGCAAATATCACAGGTAAGTGCTGCAGCCCTAACGAACATTATAGGAGCCATAACACACTATAAAGTGCACTGACATTATTGATCACACTGCAAGTCTCTAAAGCAATATTACAGTGAACGTAAGGCATTAAAGCACAGCGTAAAGGCACGATGAGGTCATTATAGTAAGTATTGATTGACAGACTCACTGCACGTCTCTTTAGTGACAGGCCGATTACAGGAATATTAAAGAACATCGGTTTGATTTTGGCAAATGTTCGAGTATCACATCAGCTCAGTTTGGCAGTTTAGCCAAAGTTTCTCACTCAGCCAACTTGACTGTACTCATGTTTTCCCAAAGTGGCCTCAGTCAGAGATCAATACCCCCTGATCAATAGATGACCATGAATATTTGCTTCTAACCTGACTGAGAAAGACTGAAGGAGAGAGGAGAGGAGAGGAGACAGGACGGAGGTGGAGATGGATGGATTGCCGCGAATAAAAGAGGAAAAGATGAAGAGTGTCATCTCTGAGACTGTGATGGACGCTAATGAATTTATGCATCTGATTTTGGGAGTGTTTCACCTTCTGGAGCTACATGCATGTGAGTGTTCTAGTCAAACTGCTTTTGTGGTGCTAAATTCAGTTTTTCTTTGATGCAGGCTTATAGTTGACAGTAGGAAAAATAAGATCCTCAGAGTTCACATTTTCATTCAAACTAGTGAATTTAAAAAAAAAAAAAAAAAAAAAAAAAAAAAAAATCAGCTTCACTCTTGTTGCAATTTCAAACAAATCAGAATAAGAAAAATCCTTGGTAATTCAGCAGACACATCCTAATTTTTTAAGGATTCATTTTCCATAAAAAGATTTTGCAAACCCCCACGGCACATTTATATATGGACATTTGACTAGTAAAGTGTGTTGCATTATATTAAGTAAATGGCAGAAAGTACTAAGAATAAAAGCATCCGAACATGTCATTTGTTTAATACTATGTTTACAGTGACATTTCATCTAAAATAGGAAAATACCATGTTTGGTATCATATGAATAACAGACAATCATATTTAAACCCACCTCAGATTTAAGGTAAAGCTAATGACAGGGTTTTATTCTTTGTGTAGGCGCACTGTGGCAGGAAAGGCACCGGGGAAACGGGGGTCTTACCGGGGCTGGACCGCGGAGCCAGCGAGGACTTAAGTCTCCAGGCGCTGAAGTCGGACGCTGTTCTCTGAAAGACGAAGGGGACCGGCAGGGGGACAAACATGGTCCTCTGTCGACCTGGGGGTCGTTGTTTTGTTTTTATTTTAGTGTCACTTTTGTTCTTCTCTATCCGTCGTCCTTCCGTCGTACTTTGGCCTTTCTTCCAATGCTTTCCAGGTTTGAGGAGAGCAGTTCGTGGAGACGCTGGGATGGGTTGGGGGAAAAAAAAGACAGACTCAGCGATTGGCTGCTTCTTCCGTGGGTCGAGCCGGTTTCAGCGGATTCACATCTCTCTGTTTTTTGGATGAGTTTACACCTCGGACGCACAGATGTGTATTATGGTCCCTTCACTTGTGCCTTCTCGGAGTCAACTAGTCCGGTACACGCACACACAACAATGTGCAGGACGCAGCGACGACTGTTTGGCTTTGGGAGGAAACGAAGCGACCAGTTGTTACCCACGGTGGCTGCTACAGGCTGCGGGTGGCCGGACAGTGGGTGATCTCTACTATCATCGCACCCATGTAAACCTAGAGCAGTTGGTGCTCCTCTCTCAGCTGCTCTCCACTGGACGTGACACGGACACAAATAGACTCCATGTATTGTGTCCGGACAGCTGTGCGTAAAGATCGCAGTGGCTCTCTGGCTCTGTCTCTCCTTGTCGCTTTGGTTTGGGTTGGGAACAGACGGATTTCTCCTCCTGCACTGTCATGAAAAGTACTGTCCGCCGGTGGATCCTCGGTATAGAAAAAAAAATGGAGGAAACTGTCCGTGTAAGACTGGAGTTGCTTCTTTTTGGTTCTTGTAAAGATTTGGTTAGTAGCTGGCTGGTCTGCTGAAGAATACGTGCACACAAAGCGACACAATAACAAAACGCAAAAGCATTATTTGGTAAAAGATGGAAATAATCACATCATAAAGTAAGGCTACGCAGGGTCTCCTGTCTGACTTTCGCTCCTCCCTCTCCTCCCCTGGCTGTTTCTCTCTCTGCCTCTTTCTCCACCGCGGGTTACTAATTAAAGCAAAATCAATAAATCAATAAATGAATAAATCCATAGCAATAAGTACACCTGTCCTCTGGCTTCCTACTTCACTGATGCGCAAGCGAAAGCAAGAATAGCGAGGAGGCTGAAGTGATGCGCCTTTTTACGCTGTGCTGTCTTTTCTTTGGCTCTGCTCCGCCATCCGCCGGTGTGTTTCTCTCTCTCTGTATCCTGCGTGTGTGCGCGTGCATCTGCGTCCCCTCAGTATCTTTTGGGAACCCCGGTGGTTTCGGTCCGACACCGCGCAGCCTGAACGCACTCTGGCACAGCGAAGCGCTCCGATGGGTAGACAGAGATACCCAACCCCCCCCCCCCCCCCTTTTTTTAACCCCCTTTCCCTTCCCTCTGCCCCCCTTTCTCTCCTTACCCCCTAAGCCCAACACACGCACACACGCGCGCACACGCACGCATATGCGGAAAACTACACAGATCACCATCCTCTATCCTCCTATAGGCAAAAATCTTTTTTGTCGATTTATTGGCAGGTGTAGTTCTAGTATCTGAGGTGCAGATACAGCAGGTGGAAACTTCGATGTATACCACAGAAGCCATTTGTAAAGAACATGTGTTGTACTGAAACATATATATAAATATAAAACAAGGATTATATTAAAATGTACTGAATCCCCAGATGGTTCCTCTATGCTGCGTCCTCCCTCCCTGACCACTATAGTCCCGTACAAGATGCGCCCACATTCAGCCAATTGATCCTCTGATTACTTCATAATAATGAGGCCAATGATCACATCATCACCGGCCTCCGAAAAATCGATCTCCTCTGCACAATGCGCGGACATGAATCCAAAGAGGGGTGGGGGGCTTTGATGTATATTTCAGCAGGTGGATCTCTCTGCCTCTCTCTCATGTAGATTTACGTGGGTCTGGCCAACGCAAGGTCACCTCATCTAATGCATTTCCCTCACACAGAGGTGAATAATCAAAGCCCGCAGAGCCACGGGTGTTAAATTAGTAATTATTTGGAAGGTCTACGTGCGTGTGCGCGCAAAATGTCAGTGGAGCTGAATCTAAATTGCCGGTGTTTTTCCTATTAAGAGCTGGCGTTATGTATGTGTCCGAGGAAAGGTGCCTCCCGGCCATCACCATCACCATCACCGTTACCACCTCCACCTCCACCTCCTCCCCCGTGCACCACCGCCCCGATCTGCGTTTACACTCACGATTATCGCCGACATAGATTTTTTTAAATAGAAAAATCCATACGCTAAATATCGCGGTCAATAAAAGAAAATCGACCAAACCACACGCGCCTCTCTCCTTCCCTGTATACACGAGTGTATCCGCGAGATGGGCCCGAGCTGTTAATAAGTTATCGATCAATTATAGGCCTCGCATATGGAAAGGCCTCGGGCTGGCAGCGCTGATGTCTATGCAGAAGGAAAACGTCAAACAGAAACTATCTGCTACAGATACATCACCACCCTCTGACTCTACAGCTGCAGTACCACAGATACTAATACTACACTATCTCTATTACCAATAATGCAGTAACAAAACTGCTATTTGTAGTGGACTGCTAACTTTACTGCAGTACAGTTATTACAGTTTTAACTACAGGTGTCAATGCATCTTTACCACCACTACCACTACTACTACCTACTACCACTACTACTACAAACAACTGACCCCTCTATCACCATTACTACCATTTCACTATTAGTATTCCTCTAACAGTAGTACTGCTACTTCTACTATTACTGCAATACACTCTATTTCTACTAGTAGAACAAATGGTTGCGTCTGCAGACTATTATTCCTCCTCTACTAAAATTACTACATCAGCTTTTAAAATGTCTGTTTCGATACTGCGGCGTCTGCTCTGTACCTTCCAAGTAGAAATACTATGACTTTAACTGCTGCTGTGGCCTCTACTACTACTACTACTAAGAATAGTAACACCACGTTTATGATTTGTAGTTCGGCTACAAAAGTTGTAGTAATAGTACTACTAATGCTTCTATACCATGTAATATTACTACTGTAACCACTACTGCTGTGGTGGCCTCTACCATGACTTCTCTAGTAATACTACAACTACTGGTGTAACATGTATTTCTATTAAAGCTACCTCAGGTATTACTGACAGTGCTGCTAATGCTGCTATTCCCTCTACTTTTCCCAGCACTAATATTGTGAATACTACTGCAGTAACTGAAGTTCTTGTTAAGCTTTTGTCCTACGATTCAGAGCATTTCCATTACCTGCTTTAGCTTTTGATCGTCATCTATACATGGACACACGTCACATCACAAAAGAGGGCCACCAATAAAGAGAAGCCCACTCCCTGCTCCCCATTGACAGATGACATCGTGTGTCCAACGAGCGAGAAAGGCAGGAAAAAGAATAGGAGCAGAGCAGGAGGAGGAGGAGGAGGAGGAGGGAGAGGAGCAGCCATATAAAGAAGCGACTGGTTGTCCCTCAAGAGCCCCCCTCTCCAGATGAGGGCGAGCGCAGAGGAGCCCTGATCCAAACTCCTTCCAGACAAAAGCAATTATTTCTTGTAGAATATAGTGTGTTTTGTGCGTCCATCGCAGGAGAGGAGGGAGGTGTGTGTGGATTTGAAGGAGAGGTGAAGAATATGGCGCACGGCGGGCCTCATCAATAGCAATATGTTCTTTTCCCTTCTGTAATATCTATCCTTTTATAACTACTCTGCAACCTGCTGCGATGGCTGCTTTGTCTGACATCATGGGCTTATAGGCCATAGTGGATTTCTGATCAGCTACACACACGCGAGCAGACGGAGAAGAACCTAAAAAGCAAACCTGTTGTTTCTGAATCCAGACCTGGAGCTTAACTGCTGGACTATTTACAACATTACTTAAAAATCACTGATGTTTCTGTCAATATTAGTCAACTGTTATTTTCTTTATTGTCTATAATCAAATCACCTGCACATGCACACACACACTCTGCTCCAGCAGAAGATGCTACACACACTTTATGTCTAAAATAAAAACATGCTGATAAATGACAGTCTCATTAGTTTTCTGCTGTTTTATAGCATCATATTATGGTGTGTGTGTTAATGCTGTGCTGTTTTTACAAAAACATATACCAATAATCTGAATAAGTGAACACTTTCCTTTCAGATTATTGCTCTCCATCTGTCCGCTGTGTGTGTGTGTGTGTGTGTGTGTGTGAGAGAGAGTTCATTGTTAAATGGCAGTGTCATGTTGACAAACGAGTTGGTTGAATTAAATTCTCCCTCATCAATAACAAGAGGGACCCAATCAATACCAGTTTACAATTATATCACCACCTACCCGTCCGCTACAACACACACACACACACACACACACACACACACACACACACACACACACACACACACACACACACACACACACACACACACACACCAAAAGGAGTGAAAGATAAGAATCATTACCAGGCTGTATCATGGGGCTTAATAAACACTATAAAATATTCACGGGCACACACACTGAAGAAGACAAAATGATAACTTTGGTGTTACATGATTATGAAAACACACATTCTTGCACACAAATACATGGATGTAAATCATTCAGATGACCCTAACAGACACACACCACCTCTGTGCACACAAATTATTTTTAGCTTCTGACATTTGATCTATTTTCAGCAACTCTCTCTCTCTTTCCACCTTTCATTTCTTCTCTATGTCTCTCTGCTTTTCCTCTTGCAGCCTGACTAAGTAATCAATGCTGACAGATTGTCAATAGGCCGGTCTGGTCCCTGCCAATACCTCTCCTACATATCCATTATTCCTTTTAAGGCCACAAAGGACAAACAGAGAAAAGAGTAAAACACGATGCTGTCGATGCAGCACCTTGATACGATCATTGAGACAGATCAATGCTCTTGCTTAGAGCTCATGAGCTTGGCTCGACCTCGAGCGTGCAGGAAATCACAGACAGCGTGAAAATTGGTTTGTGAATATGCTTTTTATCCACTGAATGTCATCCCATGTTCTTATCTTCACAAGCTGAGGATTTATTCATATATTTTCTTTTATTTCACACATAATTTTATTCTCACTTTGAAGATATTTTCCTCCTGTGAATCTCCCAGTGTTCATATTTCACACATGTTCTGCATCCTATTTCCTCCTGGATTGGTTGTAATGGATTTAAGCTGTAAAATGCAGGACAGTGCTAGCATGGGTGGGGGGTGGGGGGTGGATAGGTGGGTGGAATCTGTCCTGTACACACAGATTTGCCTGCTGGTGCACACAGGCCCTGACAGTACACACCTGCCACACACTGTTACACTCGAGATGGCAGGACATCACACATGCAAAATATTTATATTCATGCAAACACACACCATAACATGCATGAACGCTCGAAAAGCAAACTCACATACTAAGCCTGTGGTCCTTGCAGTTAGAGAGAGGCCCAAACAGCTTAGCTTAGCACAAATGCAGCATCAAGGCTCGAGGTAATGCCATGACATGGATGGAGCTTTCCAGCCCATGCAGCCTGGAGTGTGTGGTCGTGTGTGTCTATGTGTGTGTGCGTCTGCTGCAGACGTGGGGGAGATGAGAGCCTTAAACACTGAGAGGATCACACCCAGCTCTCCTGGACACCATGGAATACGATCAAGAGGAAAGGGTGTCTGTGTGTGTGTGTGTGTGTGTGTGTGTGTGTGTGTGTGTGTGTGTGTACAAGAATGATAGTAAGACGTACAGTAACTGCGCAATACTGTAAAAATTAGAAGTGAAAGGTGTTTTAAACACCGTCCTTTACAAAGTATTCTGATGCTGAAATAGCACGTCACACATCGGCTGTTATAATATTCTAAATTAATCCATTTTTAAAGAAACAGCAACTAAATTTCCCATAAAATAGATTTTCTGTGTTAAAATATAAAACTCTTGAAAGAATTAGAGAGAAATGTGTGTCTGAGCCACAGTATTATTATTATTCATATAAAAAATTAATTAGACAATAAAATGTGGAGTTTCACAAAGTTGATAGCTGCCCTTGTAACACAAGGTCTCCTCTGAGACGTGCATTTTATTCACACAAATCTTCTAATCCCTTTTCTTGTACGACATAAACACCATCGACTAAACTCTTGTATCTCTTTTCTCTGCGTCTTTTTGTCCATAATTATTCTCTAGCCGCCTCTCTCTTCATCTTTCAAATACACACACACCAAATGTGCTCATGCTCAGCCTGCATGGTTTTCATGGAGAGAAAGAGAGACACAGACACACAGCGTGTGTGGGTAGATTTAGAAGCGGGGATCAATGAGAAATGTAGAAATCAATGCACTTAGCAGTGGGAAATCAATGGGGCCTAATCGGGATGCCAATGGCACAAGTCAAAACAATTAAGAAGGAAGAAAAATGTTTAACAACCCCCCAAACCCACCCCAGCCCAATGCTTACACAGAGGCCGAGGAGAGATGGAGGGAGTAGAGGGTAGAAAAAAAAACGAGAGGGCTGAAATAATACGAGGGATGCTGGTAATGTCAGGAGGAAGATAACAACAATGTTTGGATGTGCTCACGGATCAACAGAATTTAATTCTCTTACCTTGTAAACTGCCTGCAAAGCTGCAACTGTGAATCCAGGTCATCAGCTCCCATTGCTCCACCTGTGAGCTCATTTCACTCCAAATAACCTGTAAAGACAGAAGAAGGAAATCCGTCTCAGAGTCGGGCTTACTCAGTGAAGTCAGTGTAATTAAAATGATATAGTTAACACATAATGTCAGTGAGCTGGACCTTGCAGGTTATAATCAGTGGAGGTCTGGTCAAAACAAGCTCATCAGCAATAATAAACTGGAATAAGTTTTGATCAAGACTCTTGCAGGTTGATAAGCTGATAAAAACAGACTTTGCAATCAGAAGGAGAATCACCATTTTCACTGCTACTCTGTGGTGCTAGCAGGCTAAGCTAGGTGTTCCTGATGTTCTCCTCAGCCACATCCTCCAGCTGTTCCTGGGCGATGCTGGGGTCTTTTCAGACCAGGTGGAATCCTGCATCCCGTCCCTTATTTCACGCTCACATGTAGATAAGATGTTAAGATGCCTGGAACAGTCATTCTCTGGGGCCATACACGCTCTGATTAAACCACTAGAACTACATTAGCTAAGCACTACAGCACAAAGCAGAGACACAATGCTAAGGTCATCAAACCACGCACTCTCCACTCTTTGTGCTGCGGCAAATTCTTACAAGTCCTCTGAGTCTACTGGTACCTCCCAATACCTTTATACTGATCGATTCAAGAGCTCTCTGGCATAACCAAGCTCAAAAAAGAGTCTTTTGAGAGATCCCCTTCAGCTTGTCCGCTCCCTTCGTTACAGGCTTCCAGGGCTGTTGCTACAATAGACACAGACAATCTTCTGGAAACAGCTCAGCGGTTCATTAGTTTTCCCACACTCACTAATTTGGTACCGCTGGTCCTGGACAACTCAGAAAGATGAGAGTCAAGGCCCTATTGCTAATAGCAGTACAGCTGGAAAGTCCAGCCAGGATCTGTAGGGTCCATGCACCAACACCCCCTGCCTTCCTTTGCCACCTGAACGTATTAGACCGCTACACCTGCAACTGTGTGTGAGCTGGGCCCCTGCACAATGGTCCAGCCAAGACCTGTCTCGAGGAGCGGGCCTGTTGCTGATCAAGTCACTCCTAAAGCGTCTTGGTCTTGTCCCTCAGCTGAGACCAACTTGGGACACTCTACCAAGGACGAGCATGATCCAAGAAGTAGACAAATAACTCCAACACAATAAGATGTCGATTTGTGAAGGAAGTCAGGCCTATACGGAACAATGTGATTATTACAAACTCCGCTGGGAAACATGACAGCAGGTAGTAAGGGAGAGAGAGTCGAAGATACCTCCTACGACTCATAAAATCTGTCGATAAAAATATTTCTGTCTTAAAAAATTGACTGATGGATATGACACTGCATTATGAATATACCCAAAGGCACACTAGGAGAGGGCGAGGTGGATGGTTAACAAGAGGAGGGCCATAGAAACAGAGAAGGAAAGTATCTGAAGGTATGTTAGGGCTGCATGCCATAGGACTGCAGTGGGGTTTGCTGTGCATTGTGTGTGTGTGTGTGTGTGTGTGTGTTATGGTGGAGGCGGCGGTGAGGTTGATCTGGGGCCAATCAATAGCGGCAGGCTGTCTTACGACCCCTGAGTTCCTCCTGGCTTGGCTGGCAGGCTGGAAATCAATGGGCAGGGCCAATAACTCAGGGTGGTGTGTGGATTAGTGAACTGTCAACTAATCAGAGTTACTGAATCTGACACCACAGCTATTAACCTATTGATATGACACTTGGCACCAACACATACGCGCGCACACACACACACACACACACTGATGAACACACACGCACATGGGAACACGTAAATAAATGCCTGAAGTTCGTATTTCCTGCACACTGACGCACAGCTTAGTTACACACGTGCGAACACTTACATTTGAACACACACATTTTGGGGAGGATGCACAGCAGGTATATGTAAATATCTGGATTGTACTTGCTCATACATACACAAATCTATGTCTGCCATAAAACACACACACACTAGTGGTCAAAGCAGTTTGGAATAAAACTTTAGAAAAATGCATTTAGTGTTTAGATGCTGCTGTAAATGCCAAATAAAAGAAGTTGAAGTAAACTGTTATTTATAATGATACTAAAAAAACACACACAAGCAAATGAGATCACTATGTGAAATCTGTTTTATTTATTTATTTTTCTACATGTGATTCACCCCCCACCCCCCAATAGAAAAAGCTGCCTACTGAGAGTGTAAAAGATCTTCAGCTGTTCAGACGTTAGTAAGTGAATGAATAATCAATAAACACTAGTTTAAAGAGGCCAGAAAGAATAGAGTTGTATTCAGACAGCACAGCACAGGCCCTGACCTCTTTAGTGGCCACAGTTCATTTAGGGATAATCTGAAACAAACCATCATTCAGTTTTATTACATGTGCCGTGTGGGTGCTGCCGTTTTGACCCCTGACCTCCAAGCAACTAATGGCTTTGAATGTCAGTGAACCTGAACTTTCAGTGTATGCCGCTGTTATAGTATAGTCAATATCTCAATTGTGCCGTGAGTGTTGATGATGCCTGGTTCCTGCACACTAAACAGTTTATACTAAAATCCATGGTCTTTAAGCTCTAGCATGAGAAACCACTGTGAACTGTAAACGGCAGCTGCAATTTGTTCAGAGCGTTACTGCATCCTGTGTGGTTGCCTTCCAACATCTTAACTAACCACTCGATTTAAGTCCCAAACATTTCTGGGAGCTTAAAAAGGTGAATAATCTCTACATGAAAAGCATGGTAACCTGAGTTCAGGTGGCTTTACCCTGCACTACAACCCCGCTTTTATCCACAATTCATATCCAGATTCCTCTGTGCTGCTTTAATAAATACACCCTCTGATCTTTTCATATTGTTATGTTCCTCTAGTGTGGAGCTATAGGCTTACTCTGTGTCAAGGGTGCTGCTTCGTTCTACATTATTCTCCTCTGTTCTTCTGTCCCTTCCTACTTTTTTTTAGGGAAGAAAAAGGAGATTATTTTGTGGGTTAATTCCACTGAAACCGCTCTGAAGTAACTTGACTTGGCATGTGCCTATACAAGGCTCCACAAAAGGCTCGAAGAATACTATTCAGTAATGGGGTAAAGCAGGGGAAGGAGCAGGACAAAAAGCCTGTGTGTGTGTGTGTGTGTGTGTGTCCGTCCGAGTGTGTGTTACAAGAGCAGCTGAAAGGAGGGAGAAGAGAGAGAACAAAATCACCTGAGAAAATACGACAGCTAGCTGAAGGAAGAAAAAAAAAGAATGGCTGAACAGGAGAGAAACTAGTGAAAAATAACCAAGTGCTGGGAGAGAGGAGACGCTACATCCTACAGAAGTAAGACATTTTCAGTTCATTCATAAAGTGACGGTTCTATAAACAAATGTCTCGATTAATCAGCTTCACACCAGTGGTTTGTTTGTTACTTAGATTCAAATTTGTGTACATTTTTTTGGGGGGGGATTTTGATGATAATTTTTTAATTTAATGATTGTATTAGTGTAATGTAAAAAAAATAGAACTTGTTCAGTACTTTTCTGTTTATATGTAAAAAAAATAAAAATAATTGTATTTTCCAAGAGGACAAAAACAAAGAAAAGAGGCGAAGAGAAGATGTTTAAAAAAAAAAAAAAAGAAAGGACTCAGGGATGTGTGTGTGTGTGTGTGTGTGTGTGTGGGTGGAGCACACTGAGCCACACATGATAAGAGCTGTAGAAAGAAAGACAGAGCGAGTCCAGGGCTAAAAGAAAGAGCAATAGAGGTATGTTAGAGCTTTGCAGTGGCCGAGAGAAAGGCGGGGGTGGAGGTGGAGAGCTGGAGGAGGGGGGTCCGTGGGCCTCCCACTCTCTCCGGATTAGGAAACATATGCAGCGGAGGAGCGAGGGAATGGGGATGAACGAGAGCTGGAGGAGGGACAAGAATGTTTTTCGGGTGAATGGGAGGGATGGAAACACAAGTGCTGGACCATGTGTATTTCCACCCTTTTTCCATCCTCCACCCATTAACTCACCATCATCTTTGAACTTGATTGGTGCACAGGGACCCAGAGGGAAGAGGCTGCTTTCTGCCGTCGCCCTTTGACTCGACTTCTTTTCTGCCAACACAAGAAGCATATGAGAAAACCGCAGAATAAGTCAAATGAATTCCTTTTATTTTTCATGTGACGTGTTTTGATCTGAACGCAAAGAGTTTTCATTCACAGAAAAATAAACATACATATTGTGATTTTGGTCGATCAGATTAAAGTTCGATTGAATCAATAAAAGAATTAAAACCACTCACAGCTCAGTAGCTTTTCTATTGAACGGTGAGATGAGATTGCAGACACTAATAAATCCCTGTCGTTTTGTGATGTAACTGACACACAACTATAATTTTTTCATCTATAAAATACATAAAAATGCAAAGTGTGATTGTACAGAGAAAAGTCCTTTTATTACATTGTGGGAAATAACTTCACAATAATAATATAATGGAGAGCCATTGTCCTCTACATGGGTAAAAGCCAAACAACCCAAAATAACATTTTTGAATGTGATTTAATTATAATAAATGAGTTCATTTCCAAAGTGAAGCAGTTTTCAGATTACTGCAGTAACACCATAAACACCAGTCATATTCTCAATTTTACCTCCTCACTGGTGCTTTCCTGCAGGCTACCACACCACTCGCTAGAGCCAAATGCAAATATCGACCCAATCTTGTAAACTATCACCTTACTCTGATTAGTCACAATAGTTGCATCATGACAGACACTTCAAACACAGCAAAAGAACCTTGAACAAATCAATATCTTAAAAAAAATCATAGTGCAGACTCAGCTGTGCCACAAATAATTTGAAAAAAACCCTTTTGGTGACTTGTATTATAAGGTTCTTTATCTCAGACGGTATGACCACACACATAACTCCTACAATTAAATTCTTCTTCGCTGTTAGAAACTATATTCTGAGAGTCACACACACTCCGTCCACAATAACGTGTGTGGAGATTTCCACTGGACTGTACACTGGAACAGTCTACAAGCCTGTGTGTGTTAGCTAATGCCTGCCTGTGTTTTATGGCAGAGAGTGTATTCTTGGAAGTGTCTATATGTGTGTGTGTGTGTGTGTGTGTGGGGTGTTACAGGGGTCACGAGTCAAGGTCAGGTGATAATTTGCTAGAAAGCTGCAGAGATGAAGGGACAGTGGAGAGAAGAAAAAATGATGGCGAATTGATACCGAAAAGGAAGAGAAGGCCAATCGCAGAGAAAGAAGAAAACCTGGCACCGCAGTTTCTCACCAGTCTGTCATTGTCGTCTTTCAGCTTGTTTCTTTTGTTTTGCCTCTGACATTTTTTCTTCATTTTCCTCTCTTGCTTCCTGTGGTCGTCGGGGTTTAGGACATTGTGGTGTAAAATGCGATAAACATGCTAAAATAACGTTCTTCTTGCTCCACCAGCCTCTATCCTTCGCTTATGTTTTATTGTCCACCAAATTTCTCTTTCCTTCTCTTCCTAAACACACTCTCTCTTTCTCCCCTCGCACAGACACACACAAACACACACCTCTGGCCCAGAGAGGTCAGCCTTTGGTGGATGAGGTCAGGCGTCTGGGATGAAGTTGACCTTTGACCCGCAGGGCGCGATCGCCTGCTTGCATCCTAACCAGCTGGATCATGAACCAGCCGTCCAACTATCCCCGTGTGTGTGTGTGTGTGTGTGTGGCATATGTTTACATTTGTGTGTGTACCTATATTTTTATATGTGTGTGTGTACATTAATGTCTGTAAATGCATTTTGTAACGGACGTGTTTGTCTGTGTCTATACTGAGAAACTGGATGCAGCTCAGTCAGTTTCAGGGGGACGGGGGTCACGCTGCTTGTTACTGCCGTCGAATAACAAAACAATATCGATCAGGCCGAGGTCATCCACTGATGAATCCTGTCTTTAGTCTTTCTCGCTTATCTGGGGTTAACATCTCATTAACTGCTATTATCTCCACACCGGTCACCACAGCAACAAGCATCGAGACTTGAGCTGACAATTCCCCGTAGCCTGCATCCTGCGGATCACACAGGCAATGACCAGATTATTGGAAATCAATCCAAGGGAGTTACTCTTTCCCTGGCCTCCCAAGCTTCATTTCCACTACTTATTGAAGGACGCTGGTCAAACGGCGACTACTGCGAGCGTTACACAGATGTCAATACGTGTCGTGATGAGAGCTGATAGGCAACAGATATTATTGTGGCTGATTATTTTGTGGTTTGTGTGTTAGGTGTTAGCTTACAAGACAAGAAAAAGGGAAGCGGCCACAGGATTTTTGGTTGAATCCATCTGCTGCATCATGTCACATTTGCTTATTGCAGCATTTTAAAGACATTAACAGAGTAAAGTGTCAAGCAGGAAACAGCAATGTAGATGTTATCAGTTAATTTGGAATTTATTCATTCGAGACTGGTGAGAGTCACAGGGATGACAGTGAACCACAGGGGGTCGGAGCAGGTCTATATATGAGAGGCTTTTCTTCCTTATCAGCCTCTGGACAGTCCTGATCTTATTTTCCATGGAGGAATGGAGTTGGAAATATTATTTAAAGCCAGGGTGGGAGCTTCTCTACGCTGCTCACAACTTCACCACTGCAGTGTGTGTTTTTATTATTATACAATTGCTCTACAATTATAGTTTGATCTGCTCTGGTTTTCATATTGATTATACTGAAGAGGAAGGTTAAGGTGGGAAGGCCTGTACTCTACCTCACCTAGAGGTAAATCTAGATATTCCCCAGTAATCAGGAAAGAACTGTGTAATAAAGTCAAACCATGAGACCATGAGCTGATAAATAATGTTTCCTGCAGGGGACAATTATTTATTTCAGGGCAGCAGATCAGATGTTTGGCTGCAGCTGAACTGTGCAAAGCAAACGATGGTCTGTTTATTCACAGAGAACAGTTTTAACACATCACACCGCTTTAAATAAACTAATGAAGAAGTTTGGCTTGAGGGCTAAATGCAAACAGATAAACAGGTCACTAACAACTAGCACGGACCGGCCTACATGAAGTGGTCCGGGTTGCTCTTTGTAATAAACCTGGTCCAAACTCGGCCTGTTCTCGCGTGTTTTTCACTTGTTAATAAATAACAACAAGCGGAAACAGTTTCGGGGTTTGTTCATCGATTTGTTTGTTTGTAAAGCTAAGTTGCGTTGCTTAGTAACAACATGTGCCGTAGTTTAGTTGCGTAAGTGTCGTGATATCGACGGAGGGACGAAGTAAAAACTGCGTCAGAGTTTCCGATGCGCATTGTTTACAAAGGTTCCGGACAATAAAACCCTCCAGGGGTCTTACCCGAAGATAAAAGACGAGCCGGGTCTTCCTGGTGTTGGCAGGGAAGGTGGTGGTGGTGATCTTGGGGATCTTGGGGTGAGTTGCGGTAACAGCAGAGTGCCCGGGTGACCTTTGACCCAGGGGTCAGGTGCGGTCGACAATATGCTCCGGGCAGCGTGATGAAAAAGGCAATAGAGTCTATAATAAAAGCCAATAATCACATAATGTCTTCGGTGACAATTATGATGTTTGGTTATAGGCTATCAAGTAAGTGACAGTTTACTGAGAATCTATTCCTGGAAATGAGGTAATTTAACGGGATTTAGTGCACTTCCTGTTTTTATAAAGGCTGGTAAATAATCCGTTCCTGCTTTTTATTTTACAGTATTTCAAACTAAACCTGTGTGTGTGTGTGTGTGTGTGTATTCTGATATGCACAAATGTAAGAATCAGCATAACAACCACGAGATTACGCTTAAAACACAATCTGGACAACAAAACGTTTATAATTTGGGTTAGAAAGCTCAGGAAAGTGTTGTGGAGGTCAGGGGACACTTGGCCCTGCAGATATGAAATTCTGGTTATTATTCATCAATTCAAATGAAAGTCAACCCGTCGGGTTTTAGATGGAAAATCGATCGATGACAAATAGACATTTGAAAGCCTTTTCAGCCACTATGAGCACATTTCTTTTTCCAGAGGTCAGTCTTTAGTCTTTATTCACCAAACAGTTGATGCACTGAGGACGTAATGTACAGACCCATTATTTAGGATAAATAAAAATGTATGAAAAAAAGAAAGGAAGAGAAAAAGAATTAATAAATAGGCTAAATATCTCATGGAGTTATTTATACTGTGATATTTTTTAGATCATTTATTCAAGCATCTAATTTCGTTTACTCTCACTTTCCTCATGTTAAAAATAATAAAAAATTCAAATACTTTCCTGGTTTTGAATATTTTTCTGTGGACTATTTTCTGTTCTTCCAGCGCACTGACGACAGGCCATTTACATTCACTGCATAAATCAAATCGTTACTAAAATCAGTGCAAATATGTGCAGAGTGAATGTTTATAATATGTAGCATCATTATTTTGCATTTATCGATACACATGACTACAAACATGAGCAGTTTCTGCATACTGGGGCTTATTTGCATATAAGCAAATATTTAAATTTGTCGAATAAAAACGCAGCTTCTCGCAGTTTGTTAAAATATGATAAAAATCAGTCGATGTTTTAATAAACAAAACGAAAAATGTCTTAGTTACATGAACATTTATAGCACAATTTAAATAACTTTAGTTAAACGCAGTGTATAGAGAGAGAGGGAGAGAGAGAGGGAGAACAACAGCTCCACATTATTATTATTTTTAATCTAATTTGAATTTATCCACAGACTTGGGGAGCAGATCAATGTGCACTAAACTCATCCATCAATACATTAAAGAGTAAAGAAAAGCTACTGCTGCTTTCTGGCTCCTCGTCGATCAGATGACATTAAAAACGTCATGACTGTAGATTTAAAATAGTTATTTTAATGAATCCAGGGTAGGTTCCTCATTATTTTAGTTTATTGAGTTATCCAGGTCAAAGGGCTGGTAGCAGAAGGCCTGAGATAAATTCTAATATCAAACCAATTAAATAATAAATTGGCCATAATCTAAATGATTTAGGCTAATTATAGTTAAATTTAAAGATAAATTATAAGAGGATTTATAGTTTGAAACAAAAAAAAAAAGAAGTGTGCGCAGATGTGCAAATGTGCGCGACAATCAACTGATGCAGCAATTTATTGATCGGGAATTAATAAGTGTATGAGGGGGAGCAGTGGCTCATTTAACCCGCGTCACTCTCGTCATGCAGGGGCTCAGATTGTGAGTGTTTACCCTCCGACTCAAGCTCAGAGTGAAAATCCCACTGACCTGTGTCTGTGTGTGTGTGTGTGTGTGTGTGTGACATCCCTGACCGATAGGATTTCCATTAATTTACCTGCAGCCTCTTAAGTTTTCGCGGAAAGCCAAACATATGTCGCGGGCGTTTCTCTGTCTGTGGGATGAACCGTGCAAAACAGTAACGAGGGAGGAAAGAAGGTTTTTGTTTGGAGTCAATTACTGTCAAGTGTTTAAGCGCGTGTGTGTGGGTGTGTTTTAAGAGCTGGCCTGCAGAGAGAAAAACCTGGATCACACACAAACCGACACAGGAAGTCGCATCTAAAAAAAAGAACATTTCCTCTTCTTTTAAAAAGCAGAAAGAAAGAAAAGGAGAGAAAGACGAAGCAGCGCCTCCCTCCTCGCCCCTGTGAGCGGCAGGGTGTTTCTCTCAAAGCGCCCTCTCCTCCTTTTAATTGATTTCTCATAATTAACTCAGTGTGTTCATCGATTTCCCTGCGACCGCCCAGCACTGCCTCGAGACCGGCAACCTCATTATTTCCACGTTAACCCGAATAATCCCGAACAAATACTGAGCACGTTCAATAACAATTAGACTCTGGACAGCACTAAATAATCCCCGTTTCTGTCTGAGCGGGCTGCACTGAAACGAGGAGCAGAGATTTATCAGACAGGAAGCTGATCAACATTTAGGGAAAAGGTGTGTGTGGTCAGCATCAGGGTGTGGATGAGCTGATGAAATATAATGCTGAGTTAGAAAAACACTGAAGTTCAGCCCACTGTAATGTTTACTCCTCCACCATTTAACCAATTAACCTAATTCAATCCTGTTACACACCCGCTCAGCCAATTAAAAGGCCTGCTGTGCACATCAGTCACTTTGACCCCAGGCAGTGGGTGAAATGTGGAGCTGTAGCGTCTCTCTGTCAGCTTCAGTGGCCTTGTAAAAGGGGAGGAGGAGGTCAAACAAGCCTGCAGGCAGCAGTTCAGCAGGCACTCAGCTCCGGCTCCTGCTCCTGAAAAACAAGGAACAAACTCCTTGTTATTCCTGGTTTGGATGTGCAAGAAAAGTGACTGAACCTCAGAGTCACTTCAGTTTTCTGTGCAGACTTTGCTCTCTAACATTTATGGCATAAGGAACCTGACACCTGATATTTGTTCCTATTTTACCACCAGCAGTTTCTTCATGATGACATGGCCCAGGTGTCTGCACTGATGTGTATGGATTTCAGTACTTTTGGTCTAAATTTAGCTAAATCTGACAAGTTTACATCAGATTGGTGTTAATGTGTGTTGTCCCTGATTGTGATGATAAATAAAAGAATACGAATCACTGTGCTGGAGCTTTTAGACAAGTTACCAAATCCTCTTCAGGAGCTGCGGTTAATCCAGGAACATAAACAGAAAGTGAATCAAATCCAGTGCATTGAATAAAAACTGGGCTCCATTTGCAGTAACTCACACTGAACATGCAGCACAAGTTGTGTGTAGAACAAATACAGCTTCATATTCTTGAAGCAGTACAGAATGACCATGTATCAGCAGAAAATATAAGAAGGCAGAGTCTGAAGGAAAGAACAGAACAGAACAGAAACATGACCAGAAGAAGAACAGGACAGAACAGAAAGGCCAGGTTAAAAAAAAACAAAAAAAAAACACTTGACAAGAAGAGACCAGAGCAGAGAAGAGCAGGACAGAAGAGAGACGAGTGTAACTGAATAGGAGATAATAGAGTAGAGTAGAATAGAGGGGGCGAGGGAGGACAGAAAACAGAAAGAGTGAGAGGGAGGAGGCGGGTGATGGTGTTGGTCACGGGGGGTTAAAAGAAGGAGGCGTCTAAAGCTTGTGAATTAAACGCTATGAGGCCCCGTGTCCTCGGCACGTGCACCGGGCCTCAAGAATAAAAGCAGCTCCGGCCCATCTGGCTTTTTAGAGGCAGGAAGAAAAGGGGGCGAGAGAGAGGCCGAGAGACATAAGCAGAAAGCAGGCGAGAGAGAAAAAGAGAGAGAGAGGGGTCCTGTGTTGCTCAATGGATAGACTGTGGCATTCACACTGCCAGGCATTTAGTGAGCTTGATTTCCACTGGGGGTCCGCTGTGGTAAAAACACAGTGAGTGCCAGCAAGAGCAGGTGAAGCAGAGACTGCAGCAGAAAGAGAGGAAGAGGATGTCAAATGGCTGAAGAAGTGTTAAAGTGAAAGAATTTTGTGTGACTGTGACAAAAGGACGAAGGCGTTCAGAAACCAGTTTAATGAACGGTGTCGTGTGAAGGTGGGCAGGTGTTCAGGAACAGCCCCAATAAAACACACAGCATAAATCCATACGTGTCCTTCAGAACATTTTGCTATACCTTCACAGTCACACACACACCTTACCTCTCCTGCACTCGGCATCTTAGCTGTTTCCATGGCGACTGCAAGCAGAAAAGGTGTGTGTGGATGTGTGTGCGTGGACAGCAGCAGCAGCAGCAGCAGCAGCAGCAGCAGCAGCAGCAGGTGATGAGGCTCAGCTCATGGCAGACAACAGCTCCAGCATCTGGGAAGGTGATTTCTCTCCCTTCTAATAAAAGTTGGAAAGAAAGAAAGAGACAATGCAACGATCATTAAAGGAGAAAACAAACCTCCGCTGGAAAAAATGAAGAGGACACGGAGTAAAGTAAGAAGAAGTGAAACAGGATGGTTTCACATCAGAAAAACCTAATTCCAGGATGTCTGTGTGAATCTCTACAAATCCACAGTCCAGTTTTTTGTTTGACTTAATCTGCAATTACATACAAAAAAAACCGTACATGTTCTGTGTGTTGGCCCCCGATTATTGATTTTATATATCTTCTACTGCTTTATTTTATTGATCTCTCATTTTCATCTGCTGTTTTTAAATCCCGTCTTCATATCATCGCAGGATTCTTTTATTATTTATCCATGAATGTGTTTTCCATCAATGCATGTTGCTACATTAGTTTGTTGTCATTTTTATATATTTACATTAGGTCTTTGCTACTTATCCACATGTTGAATAATCAAGCAGTGACAGCAAACTGCTTCTGTGGATAAGACCCTTCAATGTTAGTGGGAAATGACATATTTGTATTGTTTTGGGGCATTTAATGCCTTTGAGGGACAGCCGGCAGTGGAGATATGACAGGAAATGAGTGGAGGGAGAGACAGATGGGAAATGACCTGCAACAAAGATCCTCACAGCTGGATTCAAAGAGGGACGTTGCAGCTTGGGGCCCCAGCGACGACCGGGTCTATTTCATAAGAAACATCCAAATATCACTAATGAAGAGCCCCAGTCAGCCATGACAGTGTGACAGGGACCCCCTGAATCTGAGCCTCATTTGGTCCAAATGTCGTCTGGGAAAGGCCTTTACAGGTAACACACCTGGGTCGTCTGTGTCTGAGAAACAAAGCCAGGCTCAGAGTCATCCTGTGTGAATAAACTGGGTTAATTAAAGCAATAAACAACCCACAAGAGGACTCATAAAATAAAACGATGCAGAATTGATATTAATATTTTTCTGTAAGTACAAACACAATGTCTGGGATGTAGCTGCCACCAAGGACACTGAGGTCGTGTCCCTGGTGTTTCTGCAGCCTGCAAGGAGTTTAAACTCAGCACCTAAACCTAATCCAGCCCCTTATCAGACTCACTGCCTTGAAACTAATTATAAATAAACGCCTGTTCAAGAGAAATATGATTCACAGATTATATTTATTAGACTAATCACTACAAATTTCAGATTTTCTTCTGGGATGTGGGTGAAAGGTGTCCTCACAAAGTCTGTAAAATCCTGTTAATTTCTCTAATCACAAGTTTGATTCTAAGTTCATTTGCATATTTATATAGCATGTATGAGCATTTCTCTCAGAACCTACTGGACCTGCAGATACACACTCACTCTCTGTAACAGATTCAGTCTTTCCTGTTTTATTTCACCTTTTAAATCTCCTCCCACCTCGTCACGTGGCAGAAACTTCCTGTCTAACAACAATTATTTTGGAAATCATTATAAGGAAACGATAGAGCAGAAAGCAGGAGCAGAGAGAAAATAGAGAGATAATCTCCTTAAAGCAGCCACGTCATCTTGAGGGACCGAATGGGGGTCGTGCGGGTCTTTATACATAAGGAAGGAGCTGAGAAGGTCGTTGAACATCCTGACCTCAGGTACAGAGCAGATCTTCTCTGTAACATCCCTCTGATGTTTTTCTGCTTCTTCCTTATTTCTTACACGGTCTGAAACGCACAGACTGAGACTGTTCAGACTTTCGTTAAGGCAGAAACGTTTAACGTGAGTGCAGATTCAAACCCAGCTCATTGGTTCATGTCTGTACAGGTCCTGGCTCAGGCGGTTGCGGCCCGAGGGCTTAGAGCGCCACCGCGTGGCCACAGGGCTGAACTGCGCCTGTTTGTCCCAAGGTGTCCCGGATGCCACTTTCACCTGTGCCCTGAAGTTCTTCTTCCTCATCGTCCTCAGTTTGTCTGTGCTCAGGTAAGCTGACTGTACTTCTACAGGGGTGAGCAGAAGCAGCTGGGACACATTAGTTAGGGCTGATTTTCATCATCACTTAGTGTGAGGTTTGTTTTTGCTGATTATTAGTCTCTAAAATATCAAACAACAGATTCAAACTTGACCGTTAAAAACAAAGAAGCAGAAAAACTTCACATTTGAGAAACTGACGTGAAAATGACTGAATTTCTTTCTCACTGAATAATAATTAATAACTTCCAGCTTCAGTTTACTACAACACAGTTCAACTCATGACTTCACACCATAACATCCACACACAGCAGACAAATAATTCTCCATATAATAAACCTCTGCTATGTATCTAATGTTTCCTTTTGACAGTGATATCATTCTTGGACAACATTTACCAAGTGATCATCCCACAAACGGTGAGTATTTGAGGTTGAATATAACTTTAAAGCAGAGAGGAATTTGTTTCAAATGAAATTCTTCTATTAGATTATTTCTTTTTAAATAAAAACGACATTGTTCTTTTCTCACCCTGCAGAATCTTTCTCCTGGGCTTTCATCACACCACTCGTGATCTTTGGTGAGGGTCTGTTTTGTGCTGGATTTGTATTTATTTCCTGCCACAAAGTGTTTTTGCAGGCGACAGTAACAGTAGCACTGAAATGTGTCTGAAATCAGCCTCACCAGTGTGGCTGTCCAAGCTGCACAGGCACTGTTTGATAACCCTGCAATGGTAATGCAGGATATTGGAGAGGAAGAGGCTGGGGGTCTGCAGCTCTGAGAGATTGGCTTTGCACGGACGCCTTGTGACTTTAAGATCCTATTTGGTCCAGTGGCTTAAAATCTAAAAAAGGAAATCTTGGTACTAAGGTGCTTTTGACCAGATAAGTCAAACTGGATGTGAATTTGTATTCTGCACCACAGCCTGTCAACATTTCTCACTTCTCTAAACACTGAAGCTTCCACTGTTACATCCAAACAGAATCGAGCACAGTCACCGGATCATAAACACCAGTGAAATCTAATCAGTTCTGCAGTGAATTTGACCTTTGTGAAGCTTTTAAAGTATATTTGCTGTTAACAATAAATTCAAACATGCACTTAATGTGAATTGTTGCACTGACCAGGTTTTATATTACGAGGGGTGTAATTATTTAATATGTCTGCATTAACTGATCCTCATGTCCGATCAACAACCCAAAGATCTTCAGTTTATTATGAAGGAAGACGGAGAAGCAGAACTGAAACACGGCATTTAAATGAATCAAATACCACATAAGTTTGCAATCATTGATCAGTTAATTGATAAATTGCTGAATGAACTGTTTGAGCTCCGTTATACTGTTATAAATGTGGTAAGTGGACAAAATATTAGGGACACTTTGCATTATACAGCCTCAAAATGTCTCTTTACCTTAAATACAATAAGTTTTATGATTTTTGTCATGTTCAGTGAATAAATCAGCTCTTATCAGTGGGTGTGAACTGTGCTGCTGTGGTGATTTTACCTGAATTCTGGTTTTCTTCGTTGTGTCCTGCAGCTGCTGTGGTTTGTATCAGCGTTTCCATGAAGAAGAAAACTGGTTCAGCACCACCGAGGAAAGAGGAAGTGAAAACAATCTCAGCGTCCATCCAGCAGCTTTAATTAAACACAGCGTAACTGTAAACACAAAGGCTGCTGTGCCCATGAAACAGGACCAGGTGAAGCTTTTATATGTGAAAACTCTGCTACTGTATGATCGAAATATGAGATGGAGATTGATTTTGACTTTATGTGATGCATGTACACACCTGATGATGGTTTCCATCCACAGTAACAGATGCTGCGGCCTTTTTAAATCAATTCATTAAAGACGTGATAGAACAAGTCACTAAAATGTTGCCCATTTACTTCATTTACAGTAAATACACCAACAATATATTAACACTGAGTAAATCAACACTGATCAGGCCAGGAAGTGTTTTACAAAATGTAATTTTTACCAAGAGAGATACTACACACAGTAAATAAAGACACAGACATACCCAATAAATAAAAATACTCAACTCCAGTGTAGAAAGTTATAACCAAAAATACATTTAGTTTTTTTTTTTTTAAGACGAAGTTTACAATTTGAGATTTTTTATTATTTTTTTTACCAACACAGGTTACAAGTGTTACAACCACGGCCATTTCTGCAGCAGCAAAATGTGAGAAAAACAAAAATAAAACCTGACCCAGCAGCCCTGGTTTTCTTTTTAACACAGACACACTGTTTGTCCACAGGAAATATTAACGTGAAATAATGCGAAAGCTGCTCACGTTGTGTGTTTTAACTACAAGATTAGTAGGTTCATCATTTTGATTATCTGCTTTCGCAGCTGGTGTGTGTGTGTCAGCTCTGAAATAGACGTATGACACCACAGCTTTTATATTTCGTGGGCTCTTGTTTTTATCTAGATTTATCTGTCACAGCTCTGGGAAGCACCGCCCTGCGACAGAAACCTTCTTATTAAAGTTCATTTAAAAATAAAGAAATAACACGAAGCTGGACGTGAATTGAGCTGATGTTCTACTGCTTCATATATTACTGCGACGCAGAGGAAAAGATGGAGGGAGGGAGAAACAGACAGCGACTACATACAACACCATTCATTATTAACACACCCAATATAGCTGGACTGGACACCTCTCTCCTTCGCCTGCCCTCTCCCTTCCTATTAACACACACACACACACACACACACACACACATATATATATAATAAGAGAGAACCAGAGCCCTGCAGGACCCTCCCACTGACCCTGCGACCTAGGCACCATGGCAACCCTCTGACCCATCCTGCTGTTGCTGTGGTAACAACCTTGGAGCATGTCTGACCACTGCCCCCCCTCACAATCCTCAAACGCACACTCTCTCCCTATAGCCCTACAGCCGCCCCCCCTCCTCCTGCTCCACGCCGAGCCGAGGCAAACCGATCGATATTCTATCACACAGAACAGTGGAGCGAGAGAGAGGAGGCCACGGGCCAGCCAGATTACTGAGAGGGGGGAGGATGGGTGGAGGTGGTGGGTGGGTGGAGGTTGACAAAAAGAAAGCCAGTGTGTGTGTGTGTGTGTGTGTGTCAGAGGAAACGAAAAGGGTTTTAGGGAAGGTAGAAGATGTCTGTGTGCAAAAAGGGGTTTTAGCGTGCGGGTGTAATCGGGTAGGAGATTGGGAGAAGGTGTGTGTGTGTGTGTGTGTGTGTGTGTTTGATTTGAAAGAAAGAGGTCGAAGGAGGAGGGGGGTGAGAGTGTGAGTGGGTAGAAGATTGAGAAAAAGTGTGTGTGTGTGTGTGTGTGTCAGAGCGTGAGTGTTATGGTGGATAAGAAAGGGATGTGTTGTGAGTCATAATGAGTCGAGTGGAGCTGTACGACATCAGCCCTCGTTTTTATTCTAACAGAGGTTTGTCAGAGAAAATTCAGACTGTGTGTGTGTGTGTGGATGAATGTAGTTTTATTTATTTAAATTGTACAAGGGCAAATATACAGCATGGTCCAATGGCACATGCCACAGCATTCATAGTCTAAGCTAGTTTCCAATTCCCTCCCTAAATAGGCCTTTAAAATTCATAAAAGTCAACAATAAAATATACGCTGAACAGCACAAAACGCAATTTAGAGCACGAATGGTACAGATACGATCAGACACCAGATCACTCATGACCACATGACTGAGCCTTTCTTTCAGCACCTTTCTATTTGAGCCGGTTTGAGTGATCCATTTTGACTCCTCTGGGTAAAAAATGTCACATGTTCATTTCCCAAACACAGATGCTGCTTTTCTAAATGAGGATTTACACAAAGACACTTCACCGTTCCCAGTGGACACACATCATGAAATGAATACACACAGGTTTACAAGCTCCTGCTTATGTTACAGAGGCAGGAGAAGACAAACACAAGATAAAATATAAGTGTATCAGATATAAACTAATTTTAAACTGGCAGCATTTTCATTTATTGCAGGAAAGTATTTTACAAAAACTACATTAAATGCCTTGTGTGTATATAGACGTGTTGTCATCTACATTCATCTGCCAGATCAGAAAGTTTTACACACAATCTTATACTATGGTGATACTATCTATTTTTCCCAATTAAAGAAACAAACCCAACAATTAATTCATCATTTTATAAGCAGTGTGTCCACTGTGATCCTATGTCTGTTTCATTTGAGTCAATCGACCATAATATCCATAATAAAACTGCAGTGCACAGCTTGTGTATGTTGATAGTAAACATCAAAATGCCTGGTATGTAAATGTGTTATCTTTAATAATCATTACAGAAAGGACAGAGGACTATGAAACACTTTTCATTTCCAGGTGACACTACCTGTCCTCCTGTCTGTCTATTTCTGTGTTATGTGCAGTGAGGACGTCCTACTGTACTATCCAGAGGTAGATTAGAAAGTAATATTATTGCCCTGGTGGTAATTAAACCTAAAAATACTTGGTCTCTGTGCAGGAGACGAGTATTTAAGTGTTATATGTTAGATATCAGAAAAGGTTACGTGAAACTCCTGAAAGAAACAGATGAGGAAGAGACGAAAACAATGAAGTCAGAAAAAGAGGTGACCTATATCTCCTGGGTTAAAAGTGGTGTGTGTGTGTGTGTGTGTGTGTGTGAGAAGTGGTCACTCATTTGCTCTGTGAGCCTTGTAATAGTATTCATGAAACATGGACACCATTGTGCTTGGTCACTGCGTATTTGTGTGTTTGTGTCTCACACACACACACACACACACACACACACACACACACACACACACACACACACACACACACACACACACACACACACACACACACACACACACACACACACACTCCAACATAAAACCATAAAACCAAAAAACAAGTCACAGGCTGTTTTGACTCTGGTTTGTTACTGCAATTAATTAATAAAGGCTGAATTTTGATCACTGATGATTTTCTACATAACAAATGTCATTAATAAATGTATAGTGATTTCAATATATAAGAATAAAAATACTTTCTTGTCACCACAGGGTTTTTTATGAACAAATCTTTCTGGTTGTTTTTAACATGCCATTAATGAGAAATCCTTCCCAATTGTAATGTATTGCATTATCTTCCAGTTCTGTATGTTTAAGGCTCATTACAACAGAGATTTTAACCTTTTTGGTGTGTCAGGGCTTATTTCAAGAAAAATATTTTCCTGAAGTGAACAAATTTATACTTTATACTGTCTGAATGATGAGAATGGGAAATAAACCTTATTTATAGGGATTTTATTTATCTTTATTCCATTTTTGCAGTCACATTTGCCAGGTCTAATTTCTCTCGTGGTTGTGTCACATCCTGCACTTCCCCTTGGGGGTTAATAATATCTCCTCATCATCTCATTAAAAGGGGGTCCACTATGTAATGCAGGGTGAATCAACAGTATTTCTAGTGTTTGGTGCTGTATGATGGTAACAGCCTGTTCTGGTCATTTAATCTCAAGCCAAATGTCCTGGTTCACCTGTTTGGTCGAGTCAGCACATATCTGCTCGTTGAGGTGTAGGGTTTAACTCCTTACCGAGACGTCGCCCCAACTTTGCCTTCATTGTGCATGTGTGTGTGTTCACACAGTAACAGAAACAGGGAGGTGTTGCCAGGGGATAACCTTCAGGACCTGGACGAGTCTTCCTAACAAACTACAGCATTAAGTTTAGAAAACTATCAACTAAATCTGTAGCTTTCCTCAGCTTTTTGGGGGTTTATACTAAAAGTCAGATCAGTGTTTAGCTGTTACTGTCCTGACTTCCAGCCACTGCAGCTGTTTTCAGCGATAAAGCTCTAAAGACCCACTGTCCACTACCTGCTCAGCTCCAAACAGCACAGACAGTGAGAGAGAGACTAGCTGTGAACACAGAGGTTATAGCTTATAGCAGCTGGAAGTCACATATTTCTCAGACCAAAGTTAGAGAGGACTAAATATTGGATTTAAATTATTCAATGGGTCAGAGACATAACTCCAGACTCTAAATTAATGATACTGTACCTCCATAAGTTGTACATGTAAATGAACAACCACTTGCTACCAGTCATGTCAATGCTGCATTTATGATGTGCCTTCACTGCAGATTATTGTGGATTTAAAGTGCTAGGATCATGTGACATTGCCACTAAATGGACCTGGTGGTGTCATTTTCCTAAAGAAAAGTAACTTCACATCTGTTAGGTTTGTTAAAGTCCCCACTTGACTGTGAGATCAATGAGCCCGTTTCCCATTACAGACCAAAATATACCATGTGCTAAAACTCTTTAGGTAGAAAACAGATGACTTGACACTATTGCTGCAAGTAAGAGTTGGTCACAGCATTTATTTCCATTTTCTGACAAAACTCCACACAAAAACAACTCGAGACCAAGCTGAAAAAAGAGAGATCCTTCTATTTTATTTCATATTCTTTTTTCTTTTTTTTTGCTGCTGTTTCGCAAGTTAAGGTACAGTGCCTTATTCCATATTTTCACAGATTTAAATAATGAAATTGGAGAGAAATCTCTTTTTCCGAGGACACAGAAAGATTGTATTTTTTTTTTTTTTTTTTAACAGGGTGGGGTTGGGGTTGCAGGAGGGGTTAGGATGGGAGAATAAGAGGAGGCAGGAAGTGAAGGTGGGTGGAAGTTTACAGGGACAGAGGGTTTGCACGGTGTTCACAAACAGACAAGCAGGGACAGATAGACAGGCAGGGTGGGGGGGGGGTGGATTGAGCTGGGGAGAGTAAAGGAGAGAGAGAAAGAGGACAGGAAGAGAGGGAGAGACGGTGTGCTTCGTTATATCTGAATGAAAACAAGCAGCTCTCAGACCCACTCCAAACGTAAAAAAAAACCAAAACTAAAACTTTTGCAAACAATTATTTTGTTTTTTAAAAAACACACAGTCGTCTATTAGAAAACAACACAAGCAGAAAGAAACATGGGGAGCAGGATGGACGGAGAGAGTCTGAAGATGTGACCTTTTTTAAACTTTTTTACCCTGATGAGGGCGCAGGTGAGTGACTACTTAAGATTTTTTCGGCAGTAAGTCAGAGACTGGCAGTGAGTAAACAGAAAGAAAAGGAGGTGAAGAAGAGAGAGAAGTGGGTGAATATCAGGAAATGGCAGTGATTAAAGAGCTGGATCTGGGTGGCTTTTCTCTGGCAGAAAACAAAAAACACAACAAAACAAACAAAAAGTGACACCACCCACCCGCTCAAATCGCCAGTCAGGGGATTTGGAGGGGAGCTGCCGTGTTGTTGTTCTGCTTGGCAAGAGTGATTGCAGTGGAACAGTCAGGTTTTCGGCTTTATTCTTATGATTATATTCTTTATTCGGTTCCACACAGCGCTGTAGTTCGAGTACACACATGACGAGTGGCTGCAGCTAACAGTGTAGTAATAAGCATCGGCACAAACAGTGATACTGGCAGAGACTAGTGCTGTAGAGACTTTGGATAGAAAAAAAAGGGACAGGGGGACGAGTGAAGATTTACAAACCCACCCCGCCCCCATCCTCTCCTCCTCTGTGGTTGGTCCTCTTGTCGTCTTGGCATTTGTTTTTTTGTTTCTTTAGATGAGGATGGAGAGGGTGAGAGTTGGAGGAGTAAACATAGTTTTCTTGTACGGTTTGACTATGTTGAGAGGAGACGAGGGATGGATGAGGGGAAGGAGGAAAGAGAAAGAGAGGGAGATAGAGAAGAAAGGATGAATTCAGGGAAGGATGGGTTGAGAAGGAAATGATGCTTTGATAATTTAATAGTATGTCTCTTTTTCCACCCAGCCTGCAGAAACAGACAGAAAAGGAGGGAAACAGAAAAAGGGTAAGAGACAGTAGTTACCCAGAAAAGGATTTCAACGCTGGTGTAAGAGTCAAGTCCTGCACAAAATAGCTTTAATATTCTACACATAAATATTGTCATGTAACTGTTATTCCGTTATATACTACAAATGTATATATACCGATCAGCAATGTGAATAAAACTCTGTTTGCAGAGTAAAAAACGGTGCCTATAAAACGCATCATTCAAAAATGTTCAGTAGACCAGTGAACCTGTGCGCCAGTCTTACCTCCAGGGTTTCGGCGAAGGATGAGTTTTCGGATTTCATCGTAAACAAAGATGAGGAAACTGTATGGGAACGCACAGAACCACCAACTGGGCCTGACAGACAAAAGGAGGGGCAGAGTGAGCAGAGCGACTGGGTCAGAACAAAAAAAAAAGTAGTTCTTACTGTAATGATTATTTATTAATGAACACTAATGATTGTAATCTTTGCTGTTGTGTGTCTGCTTGGCCCTTGTGTGGTACTGGGTTATACACATAAACCTGACATGACTTGAAGGCAAGACAAAGGGAGGAATAATCTTATATAACTGTACTGTCATTGCAGAACAAAACAAACACCTTGTAAATAAACACAATTTTACATCATGTTGATGATGTGTTGATCTGTGATGATGTGTTGATCTGCTCTTTGCTCCTAATCGGTGTGTACTGTCACTTACTTGAGTGGGTACATCCGTAGTGCCACGTCCATACCAGGGCAGTAGGACAGGAAAGCAGCCAGAGCTGTTTCTTCAAACAGGCCAAAGATCAAAATCTTATTCCTGCGAGACAAAAATGCATGAAGAAGAAAGTGAAAAACAAAGGACAGAGACAACAGACAAATCAAAACAAAAGTGTCAGGTGTTAAATAAGGAGGAATCAGTATGTGACCGAACAGACTGGGAGCTCTGATCTGTAGTATTCTTCTGTACACACAGGGCTGCAGCAATTACTATGTCCATGTACTTTTGAGAGTGAAAATGGCTTCACAGCTGACTCTGTGCAGGCAGGACATAAGGATCGGTAACAACACTGGTACCTGTGTTCATGTGCCTGGACTATAAATGCTGCCTGCAGAACAGAGCAGCGAAGTTAAGAGAACGGACCAGGAAAAACAGACAGAAGGAGGGAGGGAGAGGAGCCCACAAACATAAAACTGGGGCCATAAATTAAAGATGTCTCAGACTTAAACTGGTTTTGTAGTGACATCTAGTGGCAGCTATGGAGAACTGCAACAACTTCCTAAATGCCTCATTGTGACTAAAGCCCTCAGTACAATCCACTCTAGGTATCAATAGCAATATGTTCTCCAGAATCAGAGGTTTTCTCAAGCCCTCAAATACTGCACCGATCTTAATGTGTACTTACTTCATGCCCTGCTGGAACACAGAGTTACGTCTGGTCTTACAGATGATGACATCTGCCCACTGCACTACCACAATACTGACGAAGAAGGCTGTGTGGCAAGTGAACTCTACAATCTTACGCTGCTCATAGGTCTGTAGAGAGAACGAGCAGAGAAAGAAGATGTATGAGCTAGTCTGTCCAGATTCTGGTCCGAAACATCGATCATATGACAACACTAATGCTCTTCGATCACTGACACTGTAATAAATTGTGTATGTGTTGTCTCAGCTCACTCATACCCATTGCTGCCCGTAACTGTCCTCCAGGTCATTGGTGGAGCGATCGTCCCAGTTGAGCCGGATGCCGACAAGCACAGATGGCAGAAAACCATTTTCAGCCATGATAACAAAATAGGCAAAGAAACCACCCAGAGCTTGGATCATACCTGGAGAAATAGAGTTTAATTATTTATTAACTAAGTTAATCTGACAAAGTAAAATCCTGTACACCCAGAAAAACCACCAAATAGTCTGATGCAATGACACACTGTAGGAAATTTTGGACTTTGTAGAAAGAGCTAGAATCAGGCTAACGGATGATCTAATTCACTGAACCAATATTCACTTTTATTATTTTCTTAAAATAACATGTTGGCAATAATTCCACCGGAGTACTTTACAGTACAGATATTCAGTGTATGTTGAATAACAAATATGGCACCTACCAATCTGCCCATAGGCGATACTGATGAGCCTCTCATTAACCAGTTTGTCTCTCAGTGGGTTTCTGGGCTGGCGCTTCATAATGTCGCTTTCTGCTGCCTCATAGGCGAGAGAGATGGCAGGTACCTGACAGCAAGAGGCAGAGACAGTGTTGCTATAATGCAGATATAATTTGGGGTTTCATGGTTACACGCTATAATGGCTTTGGACACAAAGGTTAATTTTTAATCACACAATAGTTTGAATCCATAACAAACTGCTCGTGAGCAGATAAAAATTCTTCCAGCCAGAAAAACTGTCAGATTTCATGTATTTTGCAACAATACAGTTTTTCCTTTCCAGTGGAGATCTGACTCTAACAGACCAAGAGACTCACATTCATATGAAAGTTACTATTGAAAAAATACTGACAGGTAAAATGACTGGACGTCCTCCTTCCAGTGTTCCCACACTGCCATCTACTGTTGTTTTTGTGTAAATACTCTTTAATTATAACTCACTGTTTTGCAACATCTTTAAAGTATGTTAAAGTTTGCGATATAACCACAACACTCAGTTGCTCTGATAATAATTACCAGGTATTACTGGATCTTTTTCCACTTGCACACCTGTTTGACATGGATGTCTACAGTTCAAGTTTGTGTACAGCTGTAATGTGCATGGACGAGTTATTCAAAGATCACATGAAGAAAAACGTCCTTTACCATGTCTGTTCCCAGGTCGATACAGAGGATGGTGATGGTGCCTAGAGGCAGTGGGATGTTGACCAAGATGAAGAACAGGAAGGGGGTGATCTCTGGGATGTTGCTGGTCAGAGTGTAGGCGATGGACTTTTTCAGGTTGTCAAAGATCAGACGGCCTGTAAGGATAGAGGTGGAGTGGAAAGAAACAGCAGTGATGAAAAGACCACAGCTCAGCATGAAGCAAAACCCACAAGTGAACCCAGGTAACCTTTGAAATACAGAAAACTACATAATTAACTCATTGGTGCTGCATTAACAAATGCAGTAATTCTGCTGAACAGTGCTTTACTATAGGACACTTAAAATACTGAGCAGGTAATTCTTCAAAGGTTTGTTTTATTTTCTCTATTTTATTTATAGTCTCTTATTATTTTGAACCGCACCACTTACAACACAAAAAAAATAAAAAAAATAAAGACTAAAAACCTAAACTGGAAAAGATTACACACGTTTTTAGCCATAACGCTAAACACTTTAACTTCTCATCCCCCCTTTAGCTTCCCTTCTTCACAGTCTGACTTTTCATTTCTTTCCCACCTTCCTCTACTCCAGTGACGATGGAGGCAAAGTTGTCATCCAGCAAGATCATGTCAGCAGCTTGTTTGGACACATCTGAGCCAGAGATTCCCATGGCAACACCGATGTCAGCCTTCTTCAGGGCAGGAGAGTCGTTCACACCATCACCTGTAACAGCCACAATGGCTCCCTGACAGAAAAAGGAAACACAGTTTAGAGCTTTGTCCACAAAATGCTCAAAACCATGCACTTCTTTTTTTTTCAGCACTCATTCTTAGTTGCTTATGAATATATAAATGTGTTTAATGCCTACAAAATGTGTGTCTATGTATAATACATGTACCTGTCTCTGACAGCCTTCTACAATGATGAGCTTCTGCTGTGGGGAAGTTCTGGCAAAGACAATCTCTGTGTGGTTCCTCAAAATATCGTCCATCTGCTCCTGAGTGAGGTCTTTCAGATCTGTGCCATGGATCACACAGGCCTTGGCATCCCTACATAACACAGCCAATGCAAGTCAATCAGTTTTGTACGACAAATGACAATAACTTCCATCATATCGACACTTACCTGGGGTTGACCTGGCTGACTGGGATGTTGAGGCGGGCAGCGATATCTTCCACTGTCTCATTGCCTTCGGAGATGATGCCGACACCCTTAGCAATGGCTTTGGCTGTGATTGGATGGTCGCCAGTCACCATAATGACCTGAGAAAGATGAGGAAAAAGAGAAGGAGGAGGTAGGAAGTGAAAAAAGCAGAAACAGAGAATCTAGTAACAAGACTCTAGGAACAACTGGAAAGAATAGTATAAAAAAGAAAAATAAAAGGAATTCATACTACTCCTAAACCATTATATAAAATTCCGTTAAAAGTGCCCACCTTGATGCCAGCAGAACGACATTTGCCCACGGCGTCAGGCACAGCAGCACGGGGAGGGTCAATCATAGACATGAGGCCCACAAAGCAAAGGTTGTCTGTCTGGAAGTTGACGTCATCTGTGTCAAAGGCAAAACCTTTGGGATATTTGTCCTCTGGCATGAATACGTGGCAGAAACCTGAAGGGATTAAGAGGGAAGATGGACAAATGAATTGCATATACAGGAGGATACTATACAATAAGCTCTTATTCCATGAACTTTTCTAAAGTAACCACTGTTTTCCAATCATTTATCACCCTTACCCAGTACTCTCTCTCCCAGTCCTCCCAGCTCCAGATAGGCGTTCTGGAAAGCCTCCTTCATCTCATCATCCATGGGCTGTTCTTTGCCCTGCATCATGATGGTGGAGCAGCGGTCAAGGATCCTTTCTGGTGCTCCCTTCATCACCAGCAGGTAACGGTTGTCATTTTCATCTTCAGTTTCATGAATTGAGAGCTGGTGGGAACAGATTTTAGTGTTGTATGTAAGTATGCAGTTTTTTGCAGGGTTTACCACGTTTCAGTTAAGTAAATCAAAGAGACTAACCTGGTACTTGTTGGTGGAGTTGAAGGGGATCTCAGCCACCTTCTTGTTCTTGTCCCTCATGGCCTTGATGGAGCCACATGACAGCTCAATACACTTCAGCAGGGCTGACTCTGAGGCATCACCAGCCACATCACGCTTCAGGATGGGCAAAGATTCCTGGCCGGCCTTGAACACAGCACGGTTGCACAGAGCAGCAATGCGGGCCAAAGACACCCATGTTGTAGAGCTCTTGTCAAAGGAGGAACCTTCAGAATAATCAGGAAAAAAGGATTTAATTTAATTGACAGGTGTCTCATGTTTTTACACTCATTGCTGTGAGTGCGTCGCCACAAAGTTAGATTTTTGGTTCCAGAAACTAACTAGATGGCAATAATCAAATCTAAATCAGGTTACAATACTGGTAATATCTTGCAGGAAGACAGTACATGAAGACAGATGGCGAAGGAAAATCTCACCAGACTGGTCTTCAGTGGTATCAGCCTCATGTATCTGGTTGTCAAACCACATGTGGGCCACAGTCATCCTGTTCTGGGTCAGGGTTCCCGTCTTGTCAGAGCAGATGGTGGAGGTGGAGCCTAGTGTCTCCACAGCCTCTAAGTTCTTTACCAGGCAGTTCTTACGAGCCATTCGTTTAGCAGTTAGTGTCAGACACACCTGAGAAAGACCAGACATGACAGGCAAGAACAAAGAGGGAAACGGAGACAGCAGGAGGAGGAAGGACAGACAGAAGGAAAGAAGTTGATGACGAGAGAGTAAGAGACAAAGGTCAAAGAGAAACAAACAAATCAAAGAAGAAAGAGAAAAAAACAATTAGTATCTAGATGGTAAACTAACAGCACAGATGAACCCCTCCAGGCACTAAACTGATTTATAATTTATGCCAATGAGTAGATCAACATCAGTGTCACACTGAACAACAAGCAATTAAACTGTGCCTAAAACTAAACCAGTTGGACACCTGGAGACATTCATCCTGCTCAACAATAGCAAAATGCACAAAAACCTCCTTCAAAAAAATAAAAACACAGCCCAACAAGCAATGCAGAGAGAACATGAGGCAACGGGTGAAGTGATGAAGCAGAGCAGCGGTGCAATATGTCATCATGCCAAGTACGGCAAGACCCATGGGCCAAACAGAACTAGCAAAGGCCAAGCAGAGGAGGCCGAATCCAGTTCAGAGCTCACTAGTCATTAGCCTAATGTCATTACATTATCTAGACGTTGTCATTGCAGACAGCACGACGACTGGCCTGGAAAAGAAAGAGAGAGACCTACAAAGAGGAAGATGGAGAGAGAGAGAGAAACAGGTACACAAAATATGGGACTGCCCTAGGAAGACAGAGAGGAGACAGATGGAAAGACAGAACCACCAACACACAATACACCACCTTCACCACAAAAACAGCTATGTTAAAGCACAAAAATACAAAGATACTCACAGAGATGCACACAGACATACAGCAATATCACAACACAGACAACTCACAAGCACAGAGAAAAGAAAAGCAGGTACACAAAAAAAAAACCACAATAGAACACAAAATAAGCCATACAGACAGTATATACAGAAAGCACATAGTCAGACATGGGCGAAACTGGCAACTTAAGGATTGACCTACATTCAGGGACAACCTGCATCATGTTCTGTAGTGCAGATGAGTCTGTTAATCTTTAAATCTAAAATAATGTGTGGATTAGGGGCTAAAACTATTTTCAAAGTCAATTTCTGTAAGATGGATGCTGTTCAGGTAGAAAAATGGCTGTTTAGATATTTAATACATGAATTTTAGGAAAATAATGTTTGACCCCAAGTCTGCAAACAACACTACGAACTGAGGAGAAAATCAAACACACAAGAACTGAAAAACTGAGACAACAAATCAAAATGACAGAATCTCACGACTGTACAAAAACGCTGCAAACACACAAATACACACACACACACATTCACTTCGCTCTCCCAAACTGAGAAACACAAAATCGATTAAAAATATCTACCTTTCCCTCAACTAACACACAAAGCACATACATACAACATATTCAAGTTTGTCATTTCTCTGCCAACTCACAGTGACTGTGGCCAGCAGCCCCTCGGGCACATTAGCCACAATGATACCAATGAGGAAGATGACGGCCTCCAACCAGCTGTAACCCAGGATGAGTGACAGGACGAAGAAGGTCACGCCGAGGAAAACAGCCACACCCGTGATGATGTGAATGAAGTGTTCAATCTCTTTGGCAATGGGTGTCTGAAGAGAAGAAGTTTTACAGTTTTTACTACTTATCAGCATCACAGGAGCACTCAATCTAAATCATTTGTTAATACACAATGCAACCAAGGAAGCAAAAAGATAATGAATAATGAGTATGTCACCTTGCCAGTTTCCAGGCCTGAGGTGAGGGTGGCGATGCGTCCCATCACTGTACGGTCACCGGTACAGACAACAATACCACGTGCTGTTCCTGCAGAAAGAGAGGACAGGCAGGAGTTTTATAATTGTTCACTATCAGTTCCAGGGGAGAAACAAAGAAGGCTTCAGCAAAACATAAATATAAAAAGTGAGAGTACGTGCATACATGAATGCAAGCATGATGATCATTGGAAGCACTTAAAGGTTTTAATGTAATGTAAAACAATTTGTCCACAAGAGGGCATCATCCATTATTATTTTCCAGTCCACCACTAAGAGCAACAAAGTCTATGGGATAAAATGATGAAGTGAACTGGATGAACTAAAACAGCTATGAGGTTAAATCAGGTCACATTTTTGGTCACTGGGTTCCCCTGATGACCAGTGATGTCACTGGCTGCTCCTTCATCAGACCAAACACTGACTGTAGTCAACAGTAACAGCTAATGTGTGGCACCTTTGTTTGCAGGACTATCTGAGCACTGAACCAGAACCGTACAAACATAAGTAAGCAGTCACATGAGGGAAAACACACACAGACATCCACATATGTTTGTGTGTGCCTCTGTTTTTACAAAGAACAGTGGGTAAACTAAAAGTGCATCAATATGACGATGATGAGTCAGGATGAAGACAGTTGTGATGGGAACCTTACCCTCAACACAGTTGGTAGAGAAGAAGGCGATGTTGCGGGTTTCCAGGGGGTTGTCATGGGTACAGTCAGGTGACCTGGTCTGGGGCTCTGATTCACCAGTCAGGGATGAGTTGTCCACCTGAACAGAGAAATTTGATGATCAACTGGTGGGAGTGTGAAGACTATATACAAATTTCAGATAGGCAGACAAAATGTAAAATGTAACACTGAGGTACATATGAGGTTCATATGAAGACCTACACAAAAAAATGTATAAAATCTGTGTAAATATACCATGAAGGTAAATAAGTTCTCTCTACTTTCTCACAGATTGTTTTCTGCATCACGCCTGGAAAATGATCGCGTTCACAAAGCTGTTTTATTATAAAGTCTGAATAATGCATTGTGCATGCTGTTCTTGTTTTAGATAATATTTGATTACTCACAAAGGGTGAACAGAAACACTTCTGTTATCCATTATTACTTATACCTTTAAATACGGTGCAGCCATTTTTTACTGTTGGTCACTGAAACAGAATGAGCTGAAAAGTAATGTGTTGACTACTAACATTAAAAAGACTCTTAGTCTGATGCTTTTGTGTTTGGGACTGGAAACTTAATAGTCTAGGGACAACAAGGGCATCTTTAGGGAAGTTGTTATCTTGTTAGGTCTGCATGAATACAGGACTATAGCACTGCTTGTAGCTCACCTTACAGCCGTGGGAGGAGATGATGCGGAGGTCAGCAGGGATCCTGTCTCCTCCTTTCACCTCCACCAGGTCACCTGCCACCACCTGCTCAGCATTGATTTGCATTTTCTCTCCCTCACGGATAACCAGGGCTTGCTGGGAACAGAGACAGAAAGAGAGAGCAAACAAATTTATTTTGGGGAATCATTTACATAATTATCCATCCATTCATTTTCTATACCTGCTTATTCCTTAACCAGGGTCACAGGGATCTGCTGCACCCAACAGTGCTAACCACTCATCCACCATGTTGCCCCATTTACATATTTATGTAAAGTTGAAATTGCTTACCAAAAATAACACAAACCATTGCAAAGACACTATTTAGGGAAAGGTTAGAGATGAAGTACATCAGTGTAAAAACTACAGGAACTGAGAGGCTCATGTGGAAGAAAAATTAAAGCTGTGACAGCATTATATTGTGACATGAAGCTTCATAAAAATAGAATTTTCCACTTAATAAACACCAGAATAACTTAGGAACCCAGTTTACCTTCAAATTACTCTACTGAGTGTAAACTGCTTTTTAGATTTAGATTTTTGCTCGGTGTCAGTAAAGGTGATCATAACTGGGTTTCTGCAAGGTTCAACAATTTTAATACCACACAGAATGGAATTTAATACCTGTTTTTCTAAAAGTATAAAACCATATCAATGAAACCAGTAGAGCTGATATGACCAGGAATTATTTAAATACACTGACATCTCCTAGTGTATAATGATAGCTTTTATTAAAATAATGCAGCAGAAACTGATTCATATATGGATGAATTATCTAAAATAATCATTAACTGGACAATAATACTTTGGATGTTTTGTGATGACAAAAGGATCAATGCTGAGGAAATTCTCTTTAGTGCTTCTTGTGCTACTTTCTCTTACCATGTACATTGATGAGACAAACTTAAAAACGGAATAAATCAGGCACTTTTGGCACAAATTGCCAGTTTTTGCCTGGTGTTCCACTGTTTGGTGTCCAGTACCTGAGGGACCATGTTCTTAAAAGACTCCATGATCTTGGAGCTCTTAGCCTCCTGGAAGTAGGAGAAGCAGCCGGTGATGATGACGACAGCTGACAGCACGATACCCAGATACAACTACATAGACAGACAGGGGAGGAAGAAAGAAATATGAGGCTTTCATAATTGATTAGAGAGTGACTTCACCTGAATCTAAAAATGTATCACATAAGAGGAAGGAAATGGAAAAATAGATCACAGAGATGCAAAGAGAACACTGGACTTTAGAGGAAATGCAGAGATAAAAAAAATCAGTTGTCATAAAGTTGAGGCTCCTGTAAAATTGAAACTAGAAATAAGACAAATCATGCTTGTTTTATTTCATATGAATGTCTTTAAATAATTCTCCCATTGGCACTCTCATTTGTGTCCTGTACCATTTGACATAACTGCAGCCAGATATCAGAGTGTGAATCTCTGTTTTGAGGGTGAAACACATCCTCATACTGACGTGTCACAGTTGTTTCAGCCTGAGTCACCTCCTGTGGTCTGAACCAAGTTATTTTGTCCTGTCATGCTGTGTGTGTCAGAGCAGTTCAGCCTCAGTCCCTGACTCCACATGAAGCAGTGCTGACCCATGAATGCCCTTCTCTTACCCTGCCATTACCAACTCCAGGAGTTACACACTCCCTGTGGTGAGCCCAAAATGGATGCTAACAAGATGGTGCCTGTCAGTCTACAGATGGGTCGGCCGGCATGATTCAAACAAACAGCTGACACAACCTTTGTCAGTGACACAGTCTTGCCTCTGAGGAGAAGTGAGTCAATAAACTGCCTTGTAAATCCAAGTGCTGGAGGACATGAGGCAGAAACACTTGCAGCAAATCGCCCTCCTCTAACCTCCTCCTGTGGTTTCTCACAGGTACTGATGATCTACACTGTTTTGATACATTTTTAGAAAAACATATTCTTTGCATTGTGTCAGAACTCCTATCTTTCAACATGTTATTTAACATGCGGGCTGATTCATTTTCATCACCAGGCCTGAGAGTTCATCCCATCATCAACCATGCATCAAAAATCCTCCACTTACATTATCCCCAGCGGGCTCGTCCTCTGTGGCAGCCTGGATGGCGTAGGCCAGGAAGCAGAGGATGGCACCGATCCACAGCAGGATGGAGAAACCACCAAACAGCTGGCGACAGAACTTGACCCATTCTGGGGTAGTGGGGGGTGGAGTCAGGGCGTTGGGGCCATCCCTGGCCAGGTACTCTGCAGCCTTGGCATTGGTCAAACCCTGGGCAGCAGAAATGGAGAGGGTGGACAGACAATTTAAAGGAGAGGTAAAAAGCAAAGAGAAGTAGGTAGTGGGGGGGAAGGAGGAGGAAAAGAATCAGGGAAGGAAAGACAGAGGAAAATTAGGGTGGAAGAAGAGGACAGAAAAGGAAAAGAACGATAATATTCTAAATAATTGAAATTGATTTTACAATCGTATTAACTGGGATGTAATAAGTGAAAAGTGTCACAAGTTATTTGAAGCAAATAACATACCTGGACGATATCAGTGTTGTATTTCCGGCAAACTTCCTCCACAGACATTTTGTGTTCCGTCTACAAAGAGTTTAAACAGAATGTAAACTTAAAACATCTGCCAATTTTCATATGGATTCATGTACAGTGACCTAATGATACAAGTAATGTAAGGGGCCAGAGTTGTAAAGAAGTTCATTTATATTCTAAACATGTTCCTTTATCATTAGCAAAACTGACCAATACAAATGAACTGAAATTGTCTGTATGTTCCTCAAAGACATTTGGCATTTATTCAGGTTTGACCTATGATATTTTGAAGAACTACACAGTTTTATCCTCTGAGTTTAGCTTCCAGTCACACGGGGGCAAATCCTTCCACATCAAGATTAAACTGCTCTGGCATATTACCTCAAACTGCACTGTAGCACTACTGTACACTGACATACCTCGCCTGCTGTCCTTTTTAAACAGAGAGATTAGATTACAACTGGACTGTAGCTCTTTGAATGCTGGGGTGAAGCCAGGACACACACTATCTATAACCCAACTACACAACTGGGACTTCAATGATGTGACAATAACCAACTGATTTTGAATGAGGCTTTTGGGAGCTTGTGCCACCAATCTGGTAGGTTAAAAAATAAATAAAGATAAAGATAAAGATAAAAAAGCCCTACAGTATTAGCACCATGGGCATCTAGAGCACACTGTTTAGGATAGTGAGGTCAGAGAAGTAGAAAGTAGTGTACATACTATGGGAACTTCCTTCTTGAGGTCATCCAAATCTTTGCCTCCCTTCTTCTTGGGTGACTCCTTCTCATCCTTGTCCTGCGTGGTGGCCACGCGGTAGCTGTCCGACCGTCCATACTGCAACACAAAGAGACAAGATCGCTGAGTTTGTTCATTTTATGTGGACAGAGAGAAAATGCTAGAAAGTCTAAGTAGAGAAACTTCTGCCTATCCTACTTGTAGCTGTCACTTAGATTCATCACGATTAGATTCAGCCAGCCAGTAGGCCTAAATCCTATTTTCTTCTATATTATGACCCAGTCAAAACATCTAGAGTAAGATCCAAATTAGATGTTATCCCCTGGTGTGAGAAGGGGAACTCAAGACTTCCTGATTAGGTCTGGCATCATTAGAGCACGGGCCTGTCTGAAGAGCTCCACTTAAACAGCAGTTTACACCACCACTATTTAGGCTACTGCTGCTCAACCACAGACACTGCTATTGTGTCTGAGAGGGGGGGCAACAAATAAAAGCAGTTGAGAGAGAGTGTGATCACACAAAAATTAAAAGACCAGAAGATATAAAGAGAGAAGGTACAATTCAGGACCCAGGATAGAAGAAAAATGACAGTAACTGTAACGTCTTCTTGGGATAGTTATAATCGCCAATGTCCTACATTAGTGCGTCTGGATATGTGTGTCTAAGCAAGATAAGATAAGATAAGCTAAACTTTATTAATTCAGGGGAAATTCAGTTAAATGTTATTTAGACCTTTCTTTTAATGTAGGAATGTGTTTGCAAACTTCGACTAAACCCCTTCAGTATACGGCAATCCTATTACTTCTCTAATGTTCCTGATAATGAGATTATCACTTTTGATCATTTTTACCTCCCAAAGCAAATTTATCAAGTGAAACTAAAGCTGAGCTTCAGTGGAAGAGGGCACTGATAAATGACTGAAGATCAAGCAGTACAGTATAATACACAAAGCTGTAATTAGAAGATAGTGATCAATTTCAAGTATTTTCCTTGATTCCAGTGTACATCTTACTTTCATCAGTCACACAACACAACACATGGGAAATTAATTGTGTAGAGTAGATCAGGGCGATGATGGTTCAGCTGCTAAACAGCAGATGTGTTTTTAGAAGCAGAGACAACTGGAGACAATTTATGATATACTCATTGGGAAGCAGGGTGTGTATAGTCAGCTACGCGTAATTAAATGAATCCATTGCTAGAGGAAACCTCTTTGTCTTTCTTATAATTTTGTGAATTTAAATAGCCTGTTTAACCTAATGAAGTTCATTTAAATTTTACTTTGAGCCTAAACTCAGCTGACATTTCCTGAGAGCGTTTTAGAAGTGTGCGCAGCCAAATGTGTGATGGCTTGTTACTGGGGATGCATTTTGATTTGACATTTGCTCATCAGGCAGACTCATGCTACCATCCAATCCTCGTATAAATGTGAGAATATGTGCTGTAAATAATCACATATTGGGATTCAGGTTCTGTTAAACTGTGCGTGATGAGAAGGAAGCCCAGACTTATTTTAGAAAGCTCTTATCTGGATTAGTTTAGGCTGAGAGGTTTCACAATGATTTGATGGATGTTTTATGATGTTGACTGTCCGTCGGAGCAATGGTTTGCTGACATCCAGCCAAACATACTATAAAACATGTATTAACATTCTCTGTCTGTTGTCTCAATCACTTGAGAAGAGGCAGATAAATCCCAGAAATCCACCTGTAAATATCATGTCTGACCGACAACCCCAAAATCCCCTGCAGGCACAAATATCCTCCTCAAAACATGCAATAGTTGACTCACCACATAAAAATTATTAAGCAATGGTAAAGAGAGAGCAGACTCACACACATCCAGACAGTAGCAGAAGACCTTTGACACTGGCAGCTATAAAATTTTAAAAATCCATATTTATTGTTGTTATTGTTGTTGTTATTGTTGGATAGTGTTAATAGGTAGAGGTATTATTTTCTGCTTGACTGCAAATGAGCATTTTTCCATGCTTGGATTTCTGTGTGTGTGTGTACCGTGCGCTTCTTAAATGTGTGTGTGTGTCTGTAGTTCCATCTGTCAGGAGGTGCAGTGCTCCCCTGTCAGTCGTGTCCAGCAGGCCATGGGATTACTGCTGTTTACTACTCTGACAGATTAACCCACTGAACAATAATAATCCCTCTCAATCACTCTCTCTTTCTGACCCCCATCTTTTTAATCCTACTCTCTCAGTCATCCTTACTCATTCACGTGTTTACGCTGTTGTCTGTATTTCTCTGGAAAAAAAAAAAAAGCAGTGAAACTATTTATATTTGACCCAAACAATCACTCTTTCTTTTCATTTTTGCCTACCTCTTGAAATATTCTTGTATTTGTTGAGCTATAGAGGTTACAAAGATCATCTCATGTATCTTAAAAACTACAGGCTGTTACTGAAATCATTATGTTGACAGTGTTAGTATCCTTTGGCTTGACTGTTTAACCCAGAGGAGCATCCACATCCCCAAAGCCCAACATTAAACAAGTCCCTTTAGTGTCTAATTTCAATTAACAACTCAGGATCAGCTACTAAGATCCAGTATCTGTGATGATTGTTATTTATGACCAGGAACTCTACCCGTCTAGCTAAAGAGTAAATAAGGCAGATTTCCAGTGCACTCTGACTGTAATTTAAAAGGGTTTGCACAAATAAACAGTGACAGTAATCACTGACAAAAAAAAAAACAAACCTAATCACTGCTCACTAGTTAAAATGTGGTAAACCTAAAGAACCAATGAACTGGACTACTGTGAGACTACACAGACAGAGTGTCAGGGGACCATCTACACACAGCCATTTATTTTTAAAGACATTTGCTACCTCAGTTTGTTTTCTCCTCTGCCCTCATGCTCACATGTGCTCACATCCATTCAGGACAATGACTGCCAAGGCAGTAAGGCCATTCAGGCAAGCACGTAAACAGCCTTGAGCAGCATTTGACTATGCATGAAGTCACAAAAAGAAACCTAATACATCTACATTTATACCAGTACAGTTAAGAGTTGTTTAGACTTCTTTTCACTACTGAAAACCTTATAGAAGAAAGCTTTTATATATTGTGTTATTACTGTCCATTCTGTTTACAATAATAGGCTTTTTTTCTGTGTTGGTCATCCTTTTTTATGTTTATGCCAACAACGTTTCTGCTTCTGGTTATATACTTGGTAATTTCAACCTCTTTATTTTTCTTCACTGCATCACATAGTCCCAGGAGGGACAGGTCACATTCACACATTTGACAATGTGATGAAACAAACATGAGCATGGTGAACTGAATAAAATGAATACCCAATTATCAAGGGCAACATGTTCCCCCAGGAATTGCTATTTTACAGACACACTATGACTTTCAAAGACATTTCTGAGTCAAATCAGGGCAAGTACAACCTAAATTTTAGAATCCCACACCAACCAATATCATATTTGTTCTAATTTACTGTGGACTGAATTCCTTACAGATGTATAAACAATGCACAATGGACTGGCATATATTGCCTTCATTGTCGCTGATTAAATTGACTTAATTTACAGGGTACTTTCCTGTGTATTTTCTTAGCCCAAGTACAGTATGTACTGTTCTGACTGTTCTGTCTAGTTACAGGCTGTAAAACCTGAGGAGGTCTAAGCATCCAGATGTTCTGTGCCAGGCTACAGGACAAACTGTACATGCTGAACATTTGCAGTCTGCTTGAACTGCTGGTATTGTGTACCTAGCCTGGCCTGTGGCTCAGAGCACCACAGGTCTGAGGAAGGCCGGGTAAGCCCTCTTTTAATCTGCTGAGATCACCGGTCAAATCTCAGACATTAAACAGGGGCATTTTATCACTACATCCTAGTACAAGTATGAGTAAATGCATAGATGGTTTGGAGAACAACAACAATAAATCATGAGCCTAGCTTTAATTAAATGGTGCAGATCAGGACACAGATACATATCTACTGATCATATCTGCTAATGAAGGGAAACAACTTCAAATGAGCTGTAATTAGAAAAAGGAGGCATGAATTATTAAGATCAGTATCTCTATGATACAGCTTTCCTAATTCATTTAAGTAATTTCAGAAGTAGTTTATTATGACATTTATTTCAATGAAAGCAGCAGAATGCTCTTCTCCTTTTCACAATCCCCTGTTAGGGAGGACACCAAATGCAAATTGGAACAGCAGCATCCATAGTATAAGACCTAGAAATATCCACCAGCTGGCACTGAACCGTCTGGTATTTAGCCATGTTCAGCGTGAGGTATTTAGCCTATTTTTCAACTACATCTGAGGATGTTCCAGTGACTGAAGTGTCACGTTTGTCACTACAAATCTGAAGAGTGGATCTCACTAGTGTATGTTGTCTGCAGTGGGTCAGGGTAACCCCCCCCCCACACACACACACAAAAAAATAGATTATCACACAGATCAGTGGACTACCCGAAAAACAAAAACTGATGGACTGAGTGCCACACACATACATAGGGTAAAAGAGGTCCTCCATCATCAATCCCTCCCTTCACCCTCCCACTTTGTTTACATCCGCCTCCCAACAGCTGCCCATCTGTTTCTGATCTACTCATCTGCACCAAGGTTTAATGGAGAGACAGCTAGAGCCATGATGCAGACCGATGATGATGATGATGATGCTGGGTTTTAGCGTGCAGTACATATGTTTTCAGTGTCCACAGCAGATAAATGCCATAGGGATCAATTTGTTTTGATCTGATTCTGTGAAATATTTCTTCATTGGAAGCTTAGACGGCTGCTGGAGGAGATTTCTAACAAACCAGACCACAGATTTTGAGCTGCTCGCCAACATTTAGCTGTGTGTGTCACCTCCTGCAGTGCAGCAAGTCTGAGAGTGTGATAGAAAATGGCAGTAACAGAATCAGACTGACAGCATCTGCAAACCAATGGGTTGACAGATGAAGGATCAGAGGTTTCCTAGTAGCTTCCAATCTATTGGTTCAATTTAACTAACTGAAGTCAACTGTGTTAGGGACATTGGAAAGTTTAATAATGCACTTAATGTGACGTAGGCTGTGTGTTATGTAATAGTGTGCAGCATGCTCTCACTACTTGTCATTTCTGTATGGTGGTGTTGCAGAAGGTGTGGGAAACAACTAGTTATCCTAAGTCACACCACGCAAAATGACCTTATAGTATATTTTAAAGTGATTTGGAGAAGAATGGATCTACACTATTCCACACACACTCACACAGATGGAAACTAACGACAGAAAGGAGGTTGAGAGTCTGTGTTGATGAGATATTGACGGACTGCAACGATTATACAAGAGTCCATGACCAGGAAAATATATATTGGATAACTACAATTAGTAATAATAAACTGCACTCAGTACAGGTATGTTTAAACTGGAAAAGTCCAATAGCACTACAGCAGAGTAGCAGTCTGGATGTGTGATTAATACAATAATTAGTTTTTACTTTAAACAGGTATCATTCAACTATGGATGGTCACAGGAGTTTGACATATTTTTCACACTGATAACTTTATTTTTCCTGTAGAGGTAATTATTATTAGGAATAAAAAAAATACCCACTACAATGAAGAGAGCTCATGGTGTCGAGAGCTACTACAGTGTATGAACGTTCACCTTCATCATATATGGGTTACACATATATGTTGCATTAGAGCAGGTTGGGTCAGAAGAGCACTGCCTATCTTTAAACACACAGACAGTATGCATTGAGCCACACCACACATCATCCATCCTCCACAGTGATTGGTTCTCTTCCTAAAGCTTTGGCACCAAGTGCATTATGGGATATCAGCATATGCATTTATCCTCGTATAGTTCCTTTTCCCTCCTGGTCCGTTGTGTTATTTCTGTAATTTTCTCCTAAACCTCCAACGTTGCTCCCTCCTCTGTATCATCACTGCACATAAGCAGCATCTCTTGTAGCATTTCTCCTCTCCTCCATCCTTCCCAGTATTCACCCATCTCAAGGTGACTCACCACAAAGAAAATCTCTGCCTCTCTACGCTGCTCTACTTCTATCATTATGTCTAATTCACAGAATTATGCTCAGATTTCCTCTAGGGAGGACACTCCTCTCCACAAGGCCTATGTTGGCTGACCTTTGTCTCATGTTTGCCTTCCATCCTTTCACACACCAACACAATCATTGCCTCCTCCAGCAACATCCCCTATCAATTGATTGGCCTGGATCAAATGGCCTCGGTTGCCTTGTCAACTGAACATCTCTGTTTCTCCCTACCCCCACCACCACCACCCATTCACTTGATTCCACCCCTCCCAAGGGCAAATCACAGCCTGAATATGGGAGTTTCCACTCCCCCACACTATATGCACACCACCTCTTCCACTCTTTGACGCAGTAGTCAGAGTTGTGTGTGTTTTCCCCCTCTGGCCATATAGTGGACAGCATCACAAACCGTGACAGAACGGCACCGTTTCCATGACTCGGCCTGAATGCTCTCTCATCCCAACCCCCCCAAACCTGAATGTGAAGCAGAGGAAAAACCACTGCCCATCATTAACATGGATGTACCTGACACTAAAAAAAAAAAATAGAGCTAAATTAATCCTAAAGTACACATTTGCCTGATTTTATGGATGCTACACAACAACATTGACACCATAATGCAAAACCTCTAAGTAAAAATACATCATACTGTAGGAGATTATATAATTCTATAAATAAATAAGGTTAGATGAGGTTGTAATATGGTATGGACACTGGGTAATAACTTATAATAATACAACAGGTATGTCAGAATGATTTTTTTCAGAATGAATGACATCTTAAAGTCTAAATTTAGTGGCTAGAACAGGATGTCCTCCATGACCTGACAGATCAGTGAGGTTCTGGGAGGCTGCAGGGGTAAAACGAGACGTGGAGGTGTCGTCTCTGCCCTCACGGAGAGCACCTTCCTTTGGAGCCTGGCGGTCGACATTTTTAGGAGTTGGTTGGTGAGGGATGGGTTGACCATCAGTGAGAAACCATTTTGACGCACTTGTCTGTGCCTATTTGGTACCCAGCTGCCTCTCCATCCTCACCAAGCACAGCACCGCCAATGACAGCAACACGACGCACTGTCGCATTATGTAATGTTTGAATGAAAATGCAGCAAATGCTTCCTAGTGAAGATGAATCGAGCAAAATTCATAATCAAATAATGGTTTTGACCCCCCCCCAGTCCCTACCCTATGTGGACCCGCATTTCCATTCCGCACCCACATCCTACAAATATTCTAAAATCGCTATCTTTTTATTAAGAATAACTGCCAAGGCACACACTTGCAGCCATGAATGTGGTGATAAAGAGTTACTGCAGTCAGACTCAGAGGACTGACAAGATATTCCGCAATCCGGGCTGCGGTTTTTTTGGCCACCAGCAGGTTTCATATTCTTGGGCGTAATTACCTATTACTCATAAACGATTTCATTTCTGATGGGTCGAGTCGAGTCATTATCCAGTCTGAAGAATCGCCCCTTTTTTTTTTAGGGGCTGTGAATTTCCTAAACCGTCTGCGCTGTGTCCAGCGGCTGGATCCAGATGTTCGGTCGGTGTAATCTCGTTTTTTGGAACCGCTGAACGAAGCAGCACATCTGCATAACCAGTGCTTGTTGAAAACCTCTGGATCTGGTCTGCCTTCTGGGCCCCTTCTCGGGTTTGGCACATTTGCTCGTTCCGTTACTTTTGCGTTACAGCGCCAAAAAAAGGAGAAGACTCCCAGAAGACTTAAATGAAAGACACCAGGCGTGTGTTTAACGTGTCTGGTCAGAAAAGCAGATTGTGTTGATGTCAGACCTTCATCTAAAATACAGACTGATTAAAACTGCAGCAGTGACGGCACCTACACCTATTAAATTACACGCCACTGCCTCTCACCCAGTCAGGAAAATGAAGCACCTTCTTTCAGGTGGGTGACGGCCTTAATTGCGATGTTCTCCAGGTGCGACAGCAGCATTAACGTTTCCATTTGATTTGAGAGCTGTAAAAACGATAATAGAGCCTCAAGTACCAACCGGGGGGTCGTTACTGTAACGCGTTACCACCCTGCACCGGTTCTGTCGCACCGCCCGGAGCCTGGATGCGGCGGATTGACTCACAGAATCTGGCGCATGTTCCACGGAAACAAAAGAAGAAGAAAAAAGACGCAGAGTCAAAAAAACAAAAAAACAAAAAACGGTGATAATTTCTCACCGAGTCGTTACCGTCATTTGCAACGCGTTGATTTGTTGTGATGAATGATACCTAACGTGATGAATCGGTTGGACTGTGACGATGCATGCAGCAGAGCATTTTAAACAGTATTTCCATTATTATGGCTTTCTTAGCTAAGTCACACTGTTTAACATTAGCCCACCGTGTTCAATGTCATTCTAACATCATGCCTGTGCCTCCATGAGGTTTAACCCTTTCCTTAACACACACACACTCACACACAAACACACACACACACCGACAAAACCCAGGCTGTAAAGCTAACTTTAACAGAAACGACATTTTACAGCAGATTAGCTAAGTAACGTTAGCATCAAATTAGGAGAAATTTAGCTCCTACCCCCATTTCGGCGCAGTCAGTCGGGTCTCCTCAGAAGATGAGTCGCTGTTATTGTTGATTCAACCAGAATATTTGGCTTTAAGGCAGGAGGGGGAGCAGTTTCTGGTCTGATAATGAGAAGAAAAAAAAATGCCTCCTTTCAGTTGAGAGCTATTGTGCTAATGACCAAAAAAAAAACAATCTACTAGCTAACATTATACCCTAAAATGGTGTCTATTTTTTTTTAAGAGGAGCGGGCATAAGGCAACTTGACAAGGCAAGGTTTCATCGAACACCTCGGCAAAGCTGCAGCCCGTTCAGATGAAAATCAAAAGAGTTTAATATTTTTCGTTATAAAATGTGAAAATGATGCGCAGCCGCTACTGACACTTCACCAACCTTCTCCCTGTGAGGCGCAAATGATGCCGGTGGAAAGTAGACCCGGGCAGCAGGCTTGTCCCTCGGATGCTGTCTCCCTCCGCAGTAGCTCGCCGACTGCCGCACCACTCAGGGTTTAACTGGTATTCCACTCCGCGAATGAAACTAGGACCAATAGGTTCTGTGTTCATTCATGTCACAACAGGAAAAACTTGAATAACAGTAATATCTCCCTCTCCTCAGTTTGTCTGCTTAGAAATAATAACATCCAAGTTCAGTACAGTTCAGAGAGGACTTATCCTGAAATGTTGATATGTTGAATCACCGGGGCAAATTAAAACTGGCTCTGCAGCCATAAACATGCTGGACTACCATTCTCTAACATATGACTACTCCAGATTCCTATTAAAGCCAATGAAAACAGCACTACAATGCTGGAATAAGGCTGTGCTTGTGTTACTTTATGGTCATTTGATTGAACCTCATTTAGAAAACAGTGTAAGCAAACACAAGGAACCTGGGACCTTTAAGGTCAAGAGGATTCTGGCGCTCCAGGCCGGTTATCTGCTGTAGCATGTTGGTAACCCATTCATGCCTATAACCAAAATCAGATACACAATTAGTGGGAATTATTGCAAATGAAGCAGTTATAGGTATTTGGAAGAACTGATTACACCAATAAAAGTTATTTTGCATGTACTCTGTACATGTGTTACGAAAATGTACTTATCTCCCTCCACACAAAGGGAACAACGAATGATAAATGGTTTAGGAATTTTGGAGCCGATAAATCTTCAGATGAATTTATGAATCTTCTTCCTGGATTTCTGTTTAGTTGGCAGCAGCTGTCTCAGCTGAAGCCTTTCTGTTGCTGTGAAAGACATGAACAAAGTGCACATCTGCATCGTCAATGGTATCAGGGGAAACGACTCACTTACAGACTATTCTCCTAGAGCAGGATAGAGCCTGCATTAGTAAGGCAGTATTCATTAAACAGATGTGCAGCAAACACGAAAACATGGGTTTGTTTTAAAGATCATGTTCACAGTTAAGGGAAGAAAAGAGAGGAAACCAGGATAGAAAAATCAGGGAACAAAGACATAATCAGTTAAAATGTGGAGGAAGAAGGATGGAAGAGAAAGAATGAGGCACAAATGTCAACAGAATTCACTGGTAAGAAATTCAGTTTTATAAGTCTGTCATAAGTAATAAAAACCCTGACTAAGGTCCACTGCACAACCTGCATAAACTAAAAACAGATATGACATGAAAACAATGTAATGTTCGTGTTTAATGAGAACGAAGCTGCAGCTTCACATACTTTATTTCTGTATGCACCACCTGCTGTAAAAGATTAGGCAATTATAGTGGCAGAGTCTATGAATACTGCGCAGCTGTCCCACACACACACACACACACACACACACACACACACACACACACACACACACACACACACACACACACACATGCATGTATCAATCTTGGGTCAGGTGATTGGCAAACACTAAGCAACTAGGTGGAAAGGAAAGCATACCACGTTGCGTAACACATGGACATATTAGACAGAGATCAAGTTAGTGTGTGTGCATGTCTGGGCGCCCCCGCACAGGTGTGTGTGTGTGTTGCTATGCAAATGTTTGTGGATGCCTGTGAGACTGTGTGCAGGCTTGTCTGTATCAGAGCATGCCTATGAGAGTGTGTGTGTGTGTGTGTGTGTGTGTGTGTGTGAGGCAGGCACTGTGTCCAGATGGGATCAATACCCTCCTCGATCATAAATTGAAGTGCGGCCTGGTTTCTGCACTGCTTTGCCATCTCTCCAACATGCACCATCAATCACACGTTTTTTTTCTAGTAAATTCTTAAACTGATCTGGAAAATTTGGTGCAGATACTCACATATTATGCTTCACAAAGAAATACTGTGAGATGTGACAATCTGAAAAGGTAAAGATTCCTCCATAATCTACTCTGCACTGCTTAGCCTCTAAAGCAGCCCATGTTCCTCCAGGGCCTCTATTCTGCTTATCTTCCAACTAGCCCAGACCTGCCCACTGCTAATTATCTTGATCAGGTGTGCTCGGCCAGTCAGAAGCTGGAAGATACCATCTCAGATGAGGGTGTAGTGGGGGGAGACAAAGTGAATTGGATCTTCCAGCTTCTGATTGACTGAGCACACCTGATCCAGGTAATCAGCGGTGGTTAGGGCTGGCATAGTTGAAAAACAAGCAGGGCGGTGGCCCTCGAGGAGCATGGGATGGACACTCCTGCCCTAAAAGTTCACATCAGGGCTGGAGACAACCTCAGCTGACATTAGGTGAGAGGCACAGTAGATCCTGGACAGACCAGCTATCAGTTCCAAACTACCAAGATGAGGTTTGGAATTAAAATGTAGAAGCTACATTATTGTCACGACATGCACAAACAAAATATACATCAGATTTATGCAAGTCAGTATTAATTTGAAAAAATACATTACACAATTTTTTTTATCTTAGTAACACAAAATATCAACTCTGTTTATTGACCAACACCCACCTTACCCCTCTTCTTGTTATTTCTTCTGTCTATCACTAAGGTTGGGGAGCAGTTGCCAGGTGTGTGCAGCGAAGCACAATGCAGCTGGAAAAAAAAAAGCACCTGAAATTCTCAGTACATCATTTCAGAAAGGTTGAACAACAAGGAGTGTATTTTAAGAGCGGAGAGAGAAGCAGACGTACAGAAGAGGGAGGAAAGAACAAGAACAAAAACATTTCAGACCTGGTCACCATAGCAACAACAGTCAGGTAACCATGGATCCCTAATCATCTCGCACAAAACAAAATCGAGGAAACTGGGAAAAGGATGAATGGAGCGAGGGAGATGAAAGCAGCCCGAATGGAAAAAAGACGTGTAAAATTAAAGTTAAATTATTGATGTAATTGTGGCTTTTTGTTGAACCTTTATGGTTTAAAAAGCAACAGACTGAATCAGACCAGTGGTTGTGAAAAGATCTTGTGATGGAAAAGAAATGCTTTGTCATGGTCTGTATCAGTGAGAGATAATCAACAAGAAGCTAAGAGAAGAGTCCAGGTTGTGACACAGCAGAAGACAGGACCTATCTGGCACACACACATACACACAACTCATGCATCACTGAAATTATCACAATTTTGATCCTGAAGATTTTTAAAATAAAAAAAAAAGGTTATTGGGCATAAATATTTGGGCAATGCAATATTTCTTGGGCTATTTCTGTGCAAACTGAAGCAGCCAACACTGAGCCAAATACTACAGTGCTAAGTTGAGCTATAAGTTATGTGACATATGTTTTCTTACAACAAATCCTGGTATTTTATTTTAACTCTAACTCTGTATTGGTTAATATGATTTAGGTTATCCAGTGCCTCGGTTCTTTCCCTGCACTATGTCACAGTTTAACATCCAGGAAAGAGCTTTCAGATCCAGGGGCTTCCCAGCACACAGTCCTCAGAGCAGCTCCATGGAGCAGCTGCAGGGTTAAGTGCCTTGCTCAGGGGATCACTGAGGTATTTGCTGATGCAGTGGAGGGTTTTACGTCCTTGCTGACTTTCTCAGTATATCTGGGGATTTATGTCACAAGCTCTAACCTTTAACACACACACTCTGTAAATGCCACAGTGTGATTATCCCACCTCTGGGTCTAATAGCACTGGTGTTGGATCAGTAGTTAGTAATTTTAGTTTAGTAAAAATTCAGTTTCAGTTGCCAAGAGGAAAAACAAAACATTTAACAAGCCCTTAAACCCATTTTTAACCTATACTCTGAAATTAGATTTAGAAAATATTACTCAAAATTGGGATTAAAAATAAAAATAAACTGTATGTATGTATATATATATATATATATATATATATATATATATATATATATATATATATATGTATTTACTGTATGTGGAGATGATGGATATAAAAACACCCTTTGCAAGAATATTTATTCTGAGATAAAACATAACATGCCACAGACCACACAGTCACTGTAACTGTGCATAATAACTACTATCATACATTATTTACAGCAGCACTATAGAAAACTGAATATCTCATTCCTTAAGATCTTAGTAACAGAAATAGTTTTTGTCAATGGAGGAAAATACACATAAAAGAAATGAAGCGTGTGTGTGTGTGTGTGTGTGTGTGCGAGTGAGTACCTTGAAAAGGGCAGGATGAGATGTGTGCACTGATGAACATTATCCCTGCATCACCGAGCGCAGACATGTCCTACAGATACAAACGTGGAAACAGACACGCATGCACATCGGAGAGATAAATGAATGGGCACACAGCAATACTGGTATGACAGGTGTTTGTGTGGTTCAGGTATGACTGCACAGGCTGACACAGGTACTGACAGCAACACAAAGACAAGCAGAAAAGCTCTCTTTGCTGCTCACAGACTTATTTGCTGTGGGTTGTGTAAGTCTCTTGCCGTGTGAGAAGGGATCTTCTGGTGCCCTGAAACATAATAACAAAGACCTACTGTACATGCTCAAAATTAGCTCTCACTGTGGTTAAAGTCCAACCAGATCCAACCAGTAGCAATAAACAAAATGTCCTTCTCCAGTTTCAGCACTCTGGACAGCGCTTGTGACGCAGCTGTGTTCAGGTGAGTTCTGCAAATTAAATTTAAAAAAGAAATGTTGGGGTAAAAACCACATAGCAGCTGTTCACACATGAAAACAGAAGAAATACTCATGATAATATATGAGCAAATATCCTGGAGATATTTAACTATGTGCTTTCATTCAGCAAACTGTTTCTTTCCATTTTCCTTCCTTTCTGCCTTTTTTCCCTTCTCCCTCTCTTTTACCCTATCTGCCCTTGAGCTGTTCGAGGTTTCTCTGCACTTCTTCTTGCATCCCTCCCTTTTCTCCTGTTAGCAGTAAAAAGGCAGCAGTTCTGGGGGGAGCAGAGAAACATGTTCCTGTACCCGGTTCAATCCCCCCCACCCCCTGTCTGCAGTGATGAGATATGCTTTCATTTGCTTTTTTTTTTGTTGCAGAGGACACACAATCTGTATGAGGTCAACTGGATGAAGCAGTACTTTACAGTCAACAGGAGAATGAGCTGCTGAATAAAGCGGTATTTGTAGGATGGATGTTAAGACAAATGCTACTGAACCACAGTGACACACAGTGTACGAAGAGTATTTCAGATGAATGTGCTGCAGTTTCCTCCTGTATCTCCCTGCATCCGTCCTTTTCACTGCACTGTTGGGTCATTTTGTAATTTCATCTCTCTTCTGCCTTTTTTCTCCATAAATCCACCAAACATGCTTCTCCTGATGGAACACCGGGTACAACGCTTTTTGGGAAGTGCTGCTCTGCTGAATAAATAATTCACACTCACATATGAAAGTTTCTAGCATCCCTGATTTCTGCTTACTGCACCTTCTGCTCCAGTCAGACACACTGGGCATGTGGTGCTCCAGCTCCACAGCTATGGCTGAATTTACACCAGGTATGTGTTTCTTTACAGTGAGAAGGGAATGGATCATGTGTCCTGATTTGAAAAAATGAATTTTATGCCTGTAAAGCATTTTTAAATCCAGTTCTTTGTTAGTGATGACTTGATTGGATGAATGGTGAAACGTTTCGACAAGACGTCCAGTAGCCATGACTCAGCTTCTAGACACAACATCTGTAGTTTGCCTCTGACTGGGACATTCATTTCAGGTCATTCCCTATTTCCCTCCTTGCACTAATAACCTGTCATCTCTTCAGTGTAATCTCTGTAATAAAGTAATAAAATCCAAAAAAGGCAAGGCCAAAACGTAAAAACAACACAAACACACACACACACACACACACACACACACACACCCTCACACACACACACACACACACACACCCTCACACACACACACAGAGTATAAAAAACCAAAGACAAGAAGACAATTTACCATTATTATAGTTTATTAATTAGCTAAGCTATTAAACCAAACAACAATCTGTGGTGTTGCTGTAGTTGTTCTTCAAAAACCACAGCAACATTGTAGTGATGTGGTCAATGATCTACAAAATAAAATAACTATTGGTCTCCATAAAAGCTGTTGGCTGCTATTTCTCCATCAGCTTAATTGGACTGTGGAGTATTTATTCTGCTTTAGTGCACCTTTATTAACACACACAGCCACAGTTTGAAAACCAAACAAATCTCAATCTAAAGACTAAAGGTTTTCAGGACCTGGTTTCACTCATGTCAGACTCTGTGGGATCAACAGAGGAAGGAAGGAAGTCAAGCTAACTCCTTTCAAAGAAAAACAGCATCCTCTGCTGATTCTAAACGCTATTTTAACCGCTCATGATAAATATTCCGGAGGGAATAACACATTTCAGGAAAATCTGTGAGGGTGAGGCAGGAGTTGTCAAACACAGTCACGCCTCCCCCAGCTGGTGCTCTGCTGTGGCAAAGATGGCTGCTGTCCCAGCAAAAAACAAAAAACAAAAAAAACAACAACAAAAAAAAACAAAAGCTCTGCTGCTGTCTCTTTAAGGCCATACTCTGTTGCGACAGCCAATCACAGCCCATAAAATGTGGCTGGACCGTCCTCGATGACCTTGAAGGAAGAGAAGTGAAGGAACGGAGGATGCGAGAACAAAAGGGAATGATGGATGAAGGTGGAAGACTGAGGCAAACGAGGATGAGCCTCTCCCCACCCTTACCTTCTCTGCTCTCATATATACTCCAATCTCTCCTTTCTCCATCGATCTAACCCCCTCCACCACACAATCACGCTTCCTTCATTTCTCTCTCCTGACAGTCCTGCAGAGTGTTGCATAATTCCCAGCCTAGAGGAGGGAGGACAGGATGGAGGTGAGGAAGAGTGAGAGAGGCGGCAGGGAGAATGACTCACGATGCAACACACACTGCAACGCCACACTGAGCTGAACTGCTGAAATCATCTAATACCACATAGTTTATCACCAACAGGCATTTTACACTCCTGAATCAATGTCTAACTTTTACCGATCACATCATTTATTTGTCCTTTGCATTTAGACTTTAAGGAGGAAAAATCGTTTTTAATTATAGTATACAGCGAACATGGGTCATGAATAAAAGATAAGACGCCTGCTGTAACTGTAAAACCTGATTATTCTTACATTAAGTATATTGAGCCTAAGATGACCTATGGTATATAAGCGCCTGTCATTTTTCCTCAGTGTCTACATTTTCAAACAATTTTAAACAAGAAGGATGTAGTTTGAAGGCTAATACTGACGATATGTGGAAGATACATGACATGAGTAATGACGAGAACTGAAGGACAATTACAGGATAACATTATATAGTTTGAATCTTTGAATTATGTGAGTGGGTTAATGATGATGCTTTAGAAAGTGCCAGAACTTATTTTCTGTGAGATTCTGTGTTTGGTAGCCTATAGCAAATTAGTACTTGGTTTCCAAAACTGGATAGTAAAACTGTTATTGATCTTTTTATTATTGGGACTACAGGTTTGTCCAGCTACTCACCGACATAAAGACGTAACGTCATACATCCACGTCTCGTTTTCTCCTTACCTTCTGTAATATTAATAATTCATCTGGCCTGTAAATAACTGTCGGTGTCCCTGGGAACACACACACACACACACACACACACACACACACACACACACACACACACACACACACACAGATGTTTAGGGGTGTCGGGATGACCTTGCAGAGGAAATCGCTGGCTATTCATCATGTTACAGCTTCAGTGGTGCAAGGAGCAGGAGATTTGATAAGACCTTGAGATAAAATTGGTCAGTTCCACTGCAGGACCACATGAGGCTTAGCAGGACCTGGAGAGTATAGTCTCACATACATAAACATGTAACAGGGTTGTGTGCTGTTTACGCTTTGGTGCAGCCATTTGATGTTGCACAATATTAGATCATGAAAGATTTTATAATCTGCCCTGAACAGTTAGAGCCTGGAAGGAGGAAAAGCCTTTAGGTCACTGGAAGTTAAGTGTGTAGACAGTGTGTTTGTATGCAAATATGTAGAGGAAACATAATATTATTTTATATGGTGGACAGATTTCATGATCACTGACAGCTCGGCAACATTACTGCTCCACACATTATACAGTAAAGGGTTTTACTGTGAAAGCATTAAGTATTTATATCAACAGCTCTGCAGTCAGTGTTGTGCATTTCTCAGCACTTTATAGTGGCTTTACATGTGAGCCAGGACTGCAGGAGGCTTATTGTTAATATCATAGCAGGTTTTTGAGGGAGCTATATTTTCAAACTACGAACATTTTAAATGTAACTTAATGTTTGCAACTTTAACAGGCGTGAACAACACGGGTAGGGTTTTATTTTGCATTTTCATATGTTACCTTCAGAATCCTATGAAAAGCCACAGGTACTCATGTATTTATGTCTTCAAGAAAAGGTCAAACCAATATGCAGTTGTGCACAAACACCCATGGCTCCTGTAGGGGTCAAACATGCAATGATCCCTCCAAACACCTCATTCACCTGCCACTGCTAAACAGTAAACACAGGGACATGAGCAATGACTCAGCCCTGCTTTAGCCCCATTTGGTCCTGTTGTAAAATTCAGAGCCGCACAGTCTGATAGAGGTACTGAACCTTCCCGCCAGAGTAATGAGGGGAAGCAGTGCTGGGCCACGTTCTGTAACGTCTGCACATTCGTCTTATGTGACATGTTCTGGAAATACACTCTGAATGAGCGCGATAACACCTTATTATTAAACATAATAAAAACAACATCACAGACTGCTGATAACCACTTCCATTAGCTATACCTGCTCATCCTTGAAGGGTGGACAGGTCACCAGTCAGTCACAGGGCTGTTCGCATTCACTTCAATATTCCCTGGTTAACGTGACCTGCATATCTTTAGACTGAGGGAGGGACCTGGAGCACCCAGAGGAGACCCACACAGCCATAGGGAGAACGTGCACACTGAATTACCATCACTGTAAAAAAGAAAAGGACACATGCAAAAAAAGAAAACAATGCACCACATCTGCTGAAACTCATTATCATTTAGACTTGGAGTAATTTTCAAAATGAGAATGTGCTCTGAGCCAGTGAAAAGCTTCTGTAATCAGCCTGGAATGAACTCAGCTCTGAGTCAATACAAACAGTCATGATGACTAATATTTCCCACCATAAACCTGTGAAGAAAATAACCTTCAGCCACATAGTGAAGGGCCACAACAAAACCTCACACTTCATTCAACTAAAACGTAATAAAGTTTAAACATCTTTACATTTCTGACATATACATTTGTTCTTTAAATCAAATTTTCTTGCTTTAGATAGATTTGTCTTTGCTTATCCTCACCTTTATTTCTCTGGAAACTCTCATTCCCTCCAATCAGCACTTTTAAATCTCACTAATTAATATATCTGGTTAAAAATGACAAGTTTAAAAAGGTGGTTTTATGACTGAAAGAAGCAATTTCAGTTTTTTTTCTGTCTAATCAAACAAGAAGTAAGTTGTTAGATCCAGATTTAACAAATAGACAGGTTTACTTTCACAGGAAAACAAATGGTTTTGTCCAAAAGGTCCGAAAGGTTAGTTTTCATTGCTTTCAGACCTTTTTACTTATGTGCAGTAAAAACCAATGCTGTAAACATTTATTGTTATTAAATAAAAAGAAGTTTCAAGTTAATAAGGAATCTGTGCTGAGGGTGTTTGCTATTCTTTACATAGAGGGATGGTTGGATGCAGAAAATATATAACCACAGTATCTGCCTGTGCCTTTAAATTAATATTCCTCTCTGTATAAATCTTTCTCTATTCTATTTTTCTCTCCACCTGTCTCCACACGTCTTTTACTCCACCTACCACCCTGTCATGCTGTCATCCTGCAGATTCCATCCATCCATTACAAGGACAGCTGTGGTTACAGTCCGATGGGCTCTCCATTTTAACAGCAGCAGCACAGCACTGTCTAAAATGGTTCCCAATCGCAGCACTTGTGGGTTGTGGAAGCTGCAGAGTGAATTAACTTTGGGTCGGAGGAATGTTTAGTGTATGACATGAAGATTATAGTACAAATAGCACATGAATGTACCGCTGATGTATATTACGTCATTGACATATGTATGACCATGCAGCTGTATCTGGGTTATGCATGTTTTTTTGGTATTTTGATGTAAAATTAACTCTCTCTGTATGGATTAGATAATTTCACACAAATGGATCTTCTTGTTTCACACTTCCACACTTCTCATGAGTCCTTGTCATCTTGTCGTCACTCTTCTCACGGCATCTATGAATGAATCTGCCAGAGAAAGCGAGTGAGCAAAGAAAACCAGCACAGAGAGAATGAGAGAGAGAAAGAGACATAGAGATAGAAAGGGAGAAAGGGAGACTGCAAGTTTAATTTTAGACTCAAGACGTAATTTCCCCTCTCACACTCCTACGGCTTCTATAAATATGTTGCTCTCTCTCTCTTATCCCCCCTCCACCCACACAATCACTGTGTGATAGACTTAGAAAGACATGGGGAGATGGGGAGGATGAGAGGGTGTTGCTTAGCAACCGTATCCTGACTTGGCAGATCATGTGATCTAGAGATGACATGTGGTAGTAGCACACTTGTGTCTGGGACGGGGGCACACACACTTAGACGGATCTCCCAAATACGTGCACACACACCAGTGGTGGAATGTAACTAAGAAATTTTACTAATGTGGTGAAGGTACAAATCTGAGGTATCTGTACTTAGAGGCCACTTTATATTTGTACTGCACTACATTTGAGAGTGAAATACTATACTTTTTACTGCACTACATTTATTAAACCCAGTTACTCTACAAATTGAGATTGTTAACTGAACGCATGATCTATTAAAACCTGAAGAAACCAACATCGGTTTTGGTGAGAGAAGAGCGGTATCAGGTGCAATTACTTAGTCCGCTGATAGAGAAATTTAAAGGATAACCCAGAGAAAGACGGAGCTGGGTGTGACATATGGATAGGTGGATGAGCAGAAGGTAGGAGGCAGTAATTGATGATACACTCCGAAGAGCTGTGAGTGAGCGAGAGATTGAAGGTGTGAAAGAGAAGAGGATCAGTCCACATTTACTGGCAGCAGCCAAATAAAAGTCTCAGTTAAAGGCCTGATTTAGTGTCACAGAAAGACACATGCGGTCTTTCTAATTTACAGTCGAGTACTGATTTATATGACATATGACGTATATCACCCAGGCTGCCGTCTACTACATATGAGTGCATTTCCCCTGTAAATGTAAGACAACCCTTTCTTCACCTGATTCATAAGATTAAAGGTATAGTATAGTATAGTCATAGCAGTGGTATCACATGGATGTAATGCCATGGCCACTTAAGAAAACAATAAATGAAATCAAACAGAAAACATTGTTATTTCATGATTATTGCCACTTGTGGGGAGAAATAGTGCTAGACCTGTCCAAAGACCCTAAATGTATAGATAGACATGTTTAACTAGACCTTAGGAAACATTCTGCTGTACCAGGGTCTCTTGATTGTCAGTGCAGTATTTGTTATTGCAGTGTAGACTTATTATTTTATTGAATAAAACTGCATGAAAATTAAATTTCAGTTTTGAAGACCAGTGTGACAGACATTAAACCTGACTCACAGTTTGTGTCAGCGACAATAAGAACATGAATGCCTTACATCACAAAGGTGGAGCCATCGCTTTGCTAATATGCAGAAAGATGTTGAGCTAAAGGAAGGAATTTAATTTGAAAGTTGCTGTGATGTGTGAGCGCCTGGAACAGAGAGGAAGGAGAATCCCTCATCCTTCTTTGTGTGTGTGCCCTTCAGGTGTACCCACAGGGACATATTCAGCCACAGTGTGAAAGGTGTGAAGACACTCTCCCTCGTTTCCTCCCTTTCCTCCTGACCTTTATCCTCCCCTCCGTCTGTCTCCTCCCTGAGTCTCCCTCTCCGTCTCTCTAGCTAACTGCTCCCTCTGCTGGTGGTCTGTTGAAACAACATCTTTGGCTCCTTTAGCACAACATTTTTCAGCAAGAACTGCATTAATGAAACAGATCACTTGAGGATTGTGGGTAATTTAAAACTATAAATAAATCTGAATCCAAATTTTATCCTTTTATGTCCTATCATCCTTTTATACCTCATGTATAGTTATAGTTCTTTGTCAAGTTAGTTTGTGTCAACATTTATGGTTTTAGGCCATTATTACAATTTTAATGTTTTTAACAAACTATACAGCACCTTGTGTCCTCAGCCCACTGAACTGGAGACACACAAACACTCACCCAGTAAGAGAAATTGATGAGAAATCCCTCTGCTGTATGAAAAGACAAAAACAGAGCCCAGTACTTACAATCAACATTAGATATTGTACATGTTTATGAAAAATATGACCCAGAGATTCCACTAATAGATGCTGTACCTGAGCCAAATAACTTCCTGTCCTCCACCTTATGGTTTCTAAATATTGGCAAAATGATGAGAAAGTAAATACAAACATAAAAAATAAAAACATTCTCACAATTTAAGGCCCTGACTGTGAAACTGCAAAGGATTCAAAGGAATAAATATTTGGGGAATACAGCAGTGAACAGCAAAGATAAACAGTGCTGCCTGTTGACGCTGCAATCTGCAAACCAAGAGATATTGAGGCAAAATCTTTTATATTTCAAGCTTGATTTGGTCAGTTATTGTTGCCGCTATCATACCTGACAGAGTAATATCATTTAGACCGATAATCCACACTACCTTTGCAGTTTCACAGTTGCAGTGGGTCACAGCTTTTTATGTTATAATTTTGGGTTGTACAGATGGGAGATTTTTAAAATAAAAATTTATGGTGGTCATGGTTTGTTTCCATCATTTCCTCCTTGTGCAGCAGTAAGGCCTGTTTTAAAATACATCTAAATCAATAGACGATGTCAGCTCTCCCTAAATGTTATTACTAAGAAACCTCTTGCATGCATTATAGCTAAAATCTAAATGACTCTTTCGCAATGTGGTTATTTCATTCAAGCCTGGATTAACTAATATAAATGTTCCTCTAACCTTGACATAAATTGCAAATTATTCCCTCTACAAGCTCATACCCAAGAGAGTCATTAAAGCAACTGTTTCAGGCAGAAAATCTAATTCATAAAATATACAGTCATTTTCTCTCTCATTTGAATACAGCTGACTGATTGGTTTACAGCTCAGTAGCGGTTCAAGCAAGCAGACAGAATGTAAATTACTGTCACTGTGTTAATGGCTCAAACTTTGAGCTATGAAGAAGGAGCAGAGAGAGCAATTAACCCAGTGAAATTAGCAAACACGGAGGCATTACGCCACTGGAATGGCTTTTAGATGGCAGAAATGACTGTGCAGTAAAGCCTCAGAGATGAGAGACTTATCAGAGAACGCCAAACTTTACAGCCTGTGTGTCACCATACGTACAAATGCCTGCTGTCATTTGATCTTCTGCAAAATTTATAGGCTGCAGCCAAAAAATGAGCTCAGTGACAGAGTTACTGTTTAATGGGTGGGGTTAATGAGGTGGCAATGAGCCCTGAGGTTTTTTTTTTAATTTGACTTGATTTTGCAAATATTCAGAAAACAGGAAGAAAACAGTTGAGGAAGGAAGATTGTTTAGAGAACTCTTTAGCATGAGTCCACAGCAGTGGCAGCTGTGGCTCTGTGGAATGCTTTGAGCTAAATGCTAATATCAGCATGCTAACCTGCTCCCAATAACACTGCTGTGGATGTTTATCAGGTGTAATAGCATGTGCTAACATCCACTAATTAGCACTAAACACAAAGTGCAACTGATGCAAATGTCATTGGTTTGTCTTTACATGTCAATAATGTCTAAAATGAGTCAGCGTCAATTCATCCTGAGGGAAAAGGGATTTTCAACAAGCAACAAGCTGAGATCCTTCACTCACAAGCTCAAGTGTCAACCTCATGGTGGCACCAGAGGAAAAGACATGGGCTCACCACAGTTGGTGGGATTATGGGCACCATGAATGTGTTTTACAGCAACCCATCCAATGGTGACTGGATGGATGAGATGCCGGTCTGGATCAGTGGTGAACTGACTGACCAGTCAACAGGCCGATGTTGAAACCTACAATATAGCTCTCAGCTTGTGCTTTCACAGTGACTCCCCGACTGCCACCACAGAAAACACCTCATCACCTGAGACCTCTCCATCTGCAGCTTCTCTCATTAACTTCGAGTGTCACGCTTTAACATCTTTCTAGTAAGAGAACAAAATATACAATTCAAAAGAACCGATAACAGAACGCGGAACATTTCACTTGCTAAAAACAGTTCAGCGCACCGGTTAGTTTCCTTGACACTAGCTGCTTGTTAACTGTTAACTGAACAAAGAAGATATAGAGATAGATCTTTTTCATCTCTTATAACCTTTTCTATTTTAACCTATTTATGCAGAGGCTTATATAGACTTTAAGCATGTTCTGGGCAATATTACACCTCTATTTATTCTAGTATTAGATCAAACTGTGGTCTTGACACAGCAATTTCAGAGTAAAACAAAACAAACAAAAAAGGAACCTTGAGCGAGATGAGATGTAAGGCCCTAATACAGCTGCTTTTCATTGACACACACAGCATTTGATAATTTTTAATGGTAACACTTTGCATCTTATTGCTGCTGACAGTTTAGATCCTGTTTTATGTCTCCCAGCAATGACTGATTATCACTACACTCTTTAATCTCTCTATTTCTTTTCTTTATTGCTCCCACTCTTTGTACATTATGACACTTGTGTAATATAAACTTTAAACAAATCTGATTTGACAGCAGATTTAGATCTGAAGTGCCTCAGGGTGACAATCACTCCTACCTGCACTTCCTTAGCACAGGCACAGGGGGGCAGTGTTATTACAGGGCGATGCTGAGAGGACTGACTGGCAACAACACACTAGTACATGCACTCTGAGACTGAGACACACACACGCACACACACACACACACACACACATGCACAAGAACATACACAGACAATGATTTCTTGTGTTTGGGTCCATTATGGCACCTGACAGTGTGTCACCAGTATTCTCCTTTCTTTGCTCAAATTGCTGCAGGACAGAAAAAGCCCACAACCGGAGCTGTGATATGTACTGAGATATATGTATGGTAGGAGTGTGTGTGTGTGTGTGTGTGAGAATGTATTTGTAGGTGTTTGCATATGCCTGTGATAATTCTCACATTGTGAATAAGGGTGCTTTACTGTGTATGCGTGACTGCTGCATGTGTGGGCAGGTGGAGTGTGTGTGCTAAAGTGTATAGTTGGTAGGAGTGTTAGAGGGAATATTTGTGCATTTATGAAAATGAATGATTTTATGTGTAACTGAATCTCAACATGTTTGTGTGTGTGTGTGTGTGCGTGTGTGTGTGTGTGTTTTGGCATCTGAGAGGTTTCTGTGCTTAACAATTTCACATGTTGTTCCTGTTGACACAGACTGAGCTAAGATACCTGGGTTTGTTAGAAAGAAAAAGAACAGCAGTCTGTAATTAGTGCTTGTGCACACACACACACACACACACACGCTGACACACACACAGACACGCACAAAGCTAGTGGTTGCTCTGTATACAGACAGTTGTAATTCAGTGACGCTCAAACAAAAGCAAGACACACACCTCAGAGAGATAGAGACATCAGTGCTTGTCAGACGAGATGTTTGTTGTGTTTTGAACAGGAGATTCACTGCACACACCCCTGGGACCGACTGCTTTCCCCCCACGAAACAGAGATTAAACCCACAAATCATGGACCGCAATCCATCATCGAGTTTACCTGCTAAATCATGAAGTGGAGATGAAAAGGCAGGGGGAGACGGCTAAAATGAGGACTTTTTAACTTTCAGATAAGGACCGCATCCTCCTCTGACTGGAGACTTCTCTGATGCAGCCTGCAGCGATAGCATCTCTGCTGAGGAGCGGCTGTTGTTCTGACTGCAGCAGCATTTTCTCTCTCATTTGTCTCGTCAGTGTCGAGAGGGAGAAAGGAAATGTCAGCCAGCAAGTGTGAATGTTACAGCCGATATCATTTTTAATAGGTTATGAGACCCACGTGGACAGAACTTGACAATAAACAGCTTTTTATAAATAAAATGACCTTCCGGGCTTTTAAGATAAGGCCATTTACAGCTGTGTCCTCTGTTACTGCAGCAGCTGCAGGAACATTATCAGCCAATCCACGGACTAGTTTTTTTGGTTAAATACGTCTCTAATTTAAAAGAGGAAGTGGTTAAAATTGATTTATCCAGAGGAAAAGATGCAAAACACAGAACAACAGCCTATTCAGTCTATATTAATCACTGATGGAATCGCCTGCATGCTAATTTGCCAATATCTCTACAACCTGGTCGTCAGGAAATGTTGTTCACACATTCATGGTCACCAGAGGAAAGACCTCAATGGTCAGCTTCTCCTTGGTTTATGACTAAATACTCGCAGAACTAACGACTTTTTCATGAGCCTCAGCTGTACTGTCAGTTTGACCTACGATATATAGTGCGTACAAAGGTTTTTACCTTTGGAGTCCAAATTTTTAAAAGGTCATGGTCGCCTCAATCTCTACAGTCCCTCACCTGAAGAGAAGGGCAGTGCATTAGTGGCACTGACAGCAAGCATGTCCTATAAATCGACCAAAGCCAAAAGTACACAGGACTTTACGTGTACCCATTTGTTTTTTACCCGACTTAGATAGTTGGATTATTTTGTTAACTGTGGTAATTTCAGAAAGTGCAGCTGTAACTGTAGCTATTGGTTTTCTACCACATCAGTGGTGGTTTGAAGTGCTCTAGTGAATAAAAAGTCTCTCTTGGGTATGAAACATGTTTTCAGCAATTAGTTTTTTTTTTTTTTTTTTTTTTTAAGTAGGAGCCTGGTGGAGCACTTTAAAACCAGTTTCATCTCTGTAGATTCTTGAAAATGTGGCTTTTTAAAAAGGTTTTGAACATAATCATCAGCTGTCGGTTGTAATAACCTCGGGCATTCTGCCTCACAGCTTCTTTACATTTTGTCCATCCTCTAGCTGTCTGTCATCCCGAACACAATCATTAATTTCCTACTGAGATTAATGATTTATTGTACGTAATAATTTCTTAAATCAAATATGAGACTTGTATTACCTGATCATTCTTCCTGTGGATCCTTCAGAGAACAACTGTCAGCCAATTATCTTGATTCTGTACCTGTTTCAGATGATAGCTCTAAATAAAACAGGTCTTTTCAATCACTTGTGGATTCTCATTTTCTCTGGGACCATTTTTCTCTGTGGGGCTCCAACACAACAGGGGGTGTTTTCCTGCACCTACTTCATGCCATTTTTCTCTCTCATCACATCTCTCCCACTCACAATCGACTCGCTCATTGATTCAGCGGCCCACTCTCTCTTGGTCTATCTCACTCTGTTAATCTCTCGGAGTCTACCTCTCTACCTACTTACACTAATCCCTCTATCTTGCAATTTCTTTTCCTTCGCTTTCTCACGTCTCTGCTCTCAATCACAGACCCCTTTGCTCGCTCTTCATCTCCGCAGTCGTTCCTCTTCCTCCACCTTTCCCTAAATCATCATCACTCCTGGCTTTGGGAATGGGAGTGCTAAGTGGCCTTGTTACTTCCAGCTTCATGGCTGTAACTAGAGGTGAGTCTCTACAGAATCCAGACTGTAAACCTGTAACCCACTAACCTCACTAACCCTCAGGAGTCTTTGCCTCATGTTTATATAAGACATTACAAATGTTTACCATGTCTGGTATCATTTCTTCAACCTATCAGCTTTACAGACCTGACAGTTGATTGTCTTTTACGTACTGTATCAACATCAGACCTTAGACATTTGACCCAGACACAAAAAAACCCCACATAAATTCAGATTTGGAAAATGATGTGTGTTCCCAAAAAAACACAAACTTGCTCCAGGGAGGATTTTAAAGGTTGAAAATGTAAATAAAATGTGAACTTATAATTGTCAAATCAAGCTGTATACACCTTATGATTTATATGAGCTATATTTCATATCAAATTTATATTGTTATATCTTCAGTAATTGGGGACTGCCACTGGTTAAAGCTTAACCCAAATCATAAACTGAAATGGTTTTGTTGGTATATAAGGTGCTATAAAAGCCTCTGGTACACTTGTCTTTTTATTTTTTAAAATCAGTTTATCTCTCCCCCATCAGGGGACAACAAATTCAGAAATTCAATGCACGATGTCAAATCTTTATCTATGCACATAAGCATAAGATAAAATATTCACAGGGGGGCAAGGATGTGTCTGCACAAAGTTAAATGTTTTAACGTGAGTGAAAAAATCATCCTGGTGGTTTTAGTGGATGCAGAATTACTTCATAAATACACAGAGAAGAGAGGAAGAAGAAGAGAGACTGCAGATTATAGTGAGTTTAAGATCAGTCACACACAGATACAATCCCACACTCAGATTTCGAGTCACATTTCTCGAGTCATGTTGCAAACCAACTCCTCACAACAGCAGCTGCTTGTGTTTACCTCTGTCTGTCTTGTTATGGAGGGTCCATGAATCTGTCTTGTTCGATCCATCTCAATTTGAACGCTACGTTCAAACTTCACTCTCTTAATTTCTTTAAGACTAGGACAAATTATGAAGATGCATCATCCCTCAAAGGTTTGTCAAAGTCACATCTGAAGCCCGATGTTCCAGCTTTGACTGATGCTCGACGCCACTGGATGGAGGACATAAATCAGGTAATGTGCAGCCTCTCTCTCTACAGTAGCTGTGACTCTGAGCTTTCATCATCCATGCTGTTTAACATTTAACATGATCGTCCATCACACGACAGTCTGTGCCTCTGATTTGAAGTAAATGGCTCCTGATGCCCAACCCTCTTCTCACTCACTTTATATCTTTGTCAGAAGCGGAGCCCGGAGGGGCCCAGGCTGAACTTAACGATACAGTTAATTAACCACAAAAGTGAACAAATGCTCGCTGACAATGACTGTGTCTCATCTCATCTCATCTGACAGGGCTGAAGCGTAGAAGCTCCCACATACAGTAGCTTAAAGTGCACACCTGCTCCACAGCATGGAAATCTAAAATCCTACTGAATATACTGCAACACCAGTGTTATAGTACCAGCTACTGTTCTGTGTTTTTTTTTATTATTTGCCCAGTACCAATTATTTTGACGCTCCGTCAACATAAAACTGAACTACAGCATCATCCTTAACAGCAGAGTGAGCACTCAATCCAGAGTAAATTTAACTCAGAAACAACAGTGAACCTCTTCACTGTACCACACAGTTTTAACAACATCCCACTGAACAACATCTGGGCAAAGCTGAGGTTTGTAATAGTCACATTAGAGTCTGGGTTTAATGTTAAGCTGTAACCCCAGATCAAGGTGCAGGTACATGCGCCTCCATATGAGTCATCCGAGTCTTTCCGACAGGTTTAGCTGCATGCAGGATGAGAGCGTTGTAGTGTGTGTGGGTTAATGGATTTTATGGTAAACACTGGGTATTTCTCAGCTATTTTTTCCTGTCTGACACTTTCCTTTAGCAGGAAGCATAGCAGACCTTGACCTTGGTCAATGCTAAGTGTTGAGCAGAGCTGCTTTTTTAAGGAAATGTAGCTGAGTAGAGTTTGTCTGAAATAAACACTTATCAGGGCATGAAGGGGAAGTGGATTTTCTCCTTCTATAATATATTGGCAATGTTTCTCACACTGAAAGCAGAAATAGATTACATAGATTGCAGCAGTGAGGTAAATATCATCCCTTCAATACAAAATAGCTCTACGAATGCAGTGAATATCAGAGACTGAAAATATAACACATTTTACAGTAGAGTGGAACAGTCTCAGTGTCACCTTAACATGTGCTGGTTCCTGCTGGATATTTCAAAAGAGAAACTATTACAGCAAAACACATCAAAACATTAACAACAAAAACTAAAGTAGAAGTTAATAACTGCATCGACCCCTGTTTGCACATTCAGCAGGCAAACAGCAGCATCAGCATCATTTGGATCCAACTGATTAATGTTCATCCATTATTCACTCTTCTTTTAGCTCAATTTTCTCTCCACCAACTTATGAGGAAAAGATTTAGCTGCGAAATAAAAAATAAATGCTGCTGCTGCGTTGACATGCTATTTTTGCTGTCATGTCATCCATCTGCTGTCTGAGGCTACGTAGCTAATGCATTGTGGGCTTTTAGGTATTTTGTTCATTCCACACAATATTATGAGAGCAGAGAGTGAACCACAAGACAGGGCACTGGGCCAGAAATCCAAAACAAAAAAACAAAAAAAACTGAGTAGATGCTTTAACTTACATTCCTGAGCATGTTCTCAATCTCTTTGTGTCACTCTTGGAAATAAGTGGATGTATTAAAGGTATTTCCATTAAACCCAGAGATTTCTGAGTTTCTGAACCTAGCTGACACTAGTGATTTTCTTATATTATTAACAAGATGTTTGGACTCACCTCATCTGCAGGACGCTGCTCTGCTGTTTCTTCAGGTTATTTTTCTCGGCCCCAGGGAGGCCGACAGTGGTAATAACCACCAACACCTCTTGCTCTTTTCGTTTACATTTTATTTGACAAGACAATGATCTGTAAAACATGTACAATAGGTTTCCCAAAAAGCATACAATCTGTGATGAACACAATAAACAAAGGAAAATTGATAAACACTCAAAAACATGATTACATCTCCAGTGTGTGTGTGTTTTTCTATAGCATTGCCATCATCAATGTCAAACCTGTTCTGTTTGTGTTTCCACCTTGCATCGCCTGCTCTACTGTCTGACAAGAAATGTGAGAATTGAAAAGCTAAAAATAACATAAAGAAGGCACGTCTGGCTCCGTGATGAAAAGCTGTGATGACAATGGATGAATGAGAGAGAACGGAGAGGAGAAAACGCTAAAAGAAAGGGAACAAACGAGGGAGAGGATTCAGACTGAACAGCGTTATCGCTGACATTCACAGCTTGTGTTTCTGGCATTGAACCCGTAAGGGGGGGGGGGGCAGGCCACAATAGCTTGGCCAACTAGCTCTTAGAGAAGGGATGGACCCAGAGCCTTGATCTAACAGCTAATCCATCTGAAATCAATGCTCGGCCTGCATATCACCTTGATACTCTTGCAGTTGGGAGAATACAACCTGTAAACCGAGCTTGGGCTCATAGGTCTTTCTCTTTCAGGAGGCAGCTTCAAGACTATTCCTGGAGATCTCACAATTGTAATTCAAGAGAAGCTCAGTGAAGCAGCTCTGTTAAACACAAGGCTCTGGGTAGAGCTGAACAATCCTCCAAATGAAATGCCAGAGCTTAAATTCATCAGTAAATGCTTTTTCTGAGTCACTGGTGTCTGATATAATAGGTCCCAATGATTGTCTTTGTCCTTTTGCTCAGTCTATCAACAGCAGCCTGATGGCAAACCCATTAAACACATTAATCCACAGGAAACTAAGTATTCATTCATTCTGGGAAATTAATTTACAGGCAAAAGAGCAAAAACCATCAGACTTAATTCTGCTTTACGACAGTTTTTGTTCTGTTACGTTGTATGTGATTGTCTCACACTGCGCCATATAAGTGAGTCAAATATATCTGTCATTGTGGCACGACTCCTCTTGCAAAACAAGGAAATATCTTTATTCCCATAGATCCATGCAGCATGCAGACATTCCCTTTAATCAAAATAAACATGTCAGAGACTTGTAGTGTTTTGCTGTCGTAGAAATCCCTATTCATCCTGCATGTGTCCTGATTTTCTACTGCAGATTAACATGATATAATATTGACGTTCTACAGTTATTGAATTTCACACAATAATGTGGTTTTATTATGATGGACCCAATTGAAACTGGCAAATAAACCTGCAGCAAGAAAACACTAAGACCTTTAGTTTTCATTTTTAACCCACCAGTGGATCAAAGGTGTCGCAGTATTTCAGGTAGCAAAGCGTAGAACTATCATGACACTAACTACAGTATATGAACAAATCTAAATATTAAGATGTGACTGTCACACGTTAGAAAAACTAAAATATGGCATTTAGTTCTCACGTTGCAGAAAGTGAAAGCAGTGGTGATGTAATTTTTTCCAGTCCACTAACATTTAATTCTTTTATGTCTTTATCCTATGAGTCTGTTTCATTTCTCCACGTACGTGTGTCTGCTCTTGTTCTGCCAGCTCCATCAGCCTTTCCACCTGTCAACAAGCTGTTTACAGATCTGCACTTTATCCACCACTTGAATATGAGTCTTTGCAGGTGACTTTACATGGTGCGGTCAGCTGCAGCCTGTTGTCACATCGTCAACACGATATCTCAGGAAGATTTGTTCAGCATGACGTCTCGAGCAAGAGCTCAAAATTAAGCATGGTGAGAGAAAAGCCCGAACCTGTGTGTGGCTGTGACAGATGATGATTCCATGCTGACTGGATTTCTGGATCAATGTTAAAGACAAAAAAAAACAGGCAGCCTGCCAAGCCAAAAAAAAAAAAACAAAAAAAAAACTCCCGCTCTCTCAACTTAAATTGGTCTTGTGCTCATGGTGTGCATGGATGTGATAGATGCTTTGAGATGGAGATAATAAAAAAATAAAAAAAACAGCTTTCTTTTTTTTTTTTTTGACATTCAAAAATGTTTTTACAAATGAAAGAGATTATTCTGCAAACAGCCTTGGGAAAAGTGTTTCAACATCACCGATCATGCCATGCAGAGTAATATGAACAAGGAGTAAAATCCACACCATTTCATTTTTTATATACTCAAATAAAACAGTTCAGTATTAAGTGACGACCGCGGTGTACCCGTGAAAAGTAAAATAGTAATATACACTTTGTTTTTTTATGCTCTTAATTTGACATTTAACAAACTTCCATCCCTGTACACAGGCACTGATAACACCTAGACTTGTTTATTTTTTATGTGTACACATTTAACCAACAATATATTATTCATCAATAGTATCAGTAATATTTACACCACTTTTCATCATTTGGTACCATCTGACATCTGTAAAGACCAATCTTTGATTCAGCCAGGCATAGTTGTTGCTCCCCTTGTTCCCTTTTTATTTAAACCTGACTGAATGCATGTTTCCTAAATATTCAAAATGCTCTGCATATATCAGCGTGTGGCCACTTTAATCTGTTAAAATGGCTGTAATGGCAGTATTTCTCCAATACATGCTGAGCATTTTCACACTGAAAATACATTCCTTGTAATGTTTTTGCAACCTTAATCGTGTCATTTATTAAAGGTGACTGAATACAAACACTGGTGTGTGTGTGTGTGTGTGTGTGTGTGTGTGTGTGTGTGTGTGTGTCACACATGTAAGAACCATGTGGTGTGTGTGCTTTGCTGAAACTCTCCAACACAGACCCTCACCAACTCTTGCAATTAACAACAGCAAATATGAATCATGGAATCTTAATCATGTAACGTTGCCAGGAGACTCAAAACGATGTCACTTCCCCTTCGTTAGTGCTAACGAGCAGCCCGGCACACTGACAGCTGCTGTGGTCCAGGGATGCCCTTTGACAACATAATAAACTGGAATGTTTCTGTATTGGACCATCGCCTGGGCATGACTGGGAAAGGCTGTTTGTTTTTCTAGTAGCTGATAAACAAATGAAATAGTTTCAAACATCTTGTGTGATTAATTGAAGCTGCCTGGAGAGCCAAATGATCAGGCTTTAGACTTCCTGGGACCCATTTCAACTATATGTAATTTAAACTCAACCAACCGTGGAACTGAAGTACTTTAAAAGCATTTTAAAGATGGTATTTTTACTTTTCAGTACAAGGCAGCAACAGGGGGTTGAGGCTCTATCCTTATGTAAAGTCACTTTCCACAGCTGTAAACAGAAGAGACGCTGACTGGCAGCCACACGCATAGCAAAGATTTAGTGATGGGGGTGTTGTATGTTGCATATAATATTGTGTTAATTAGCTGAGTGAGTGTTCCAGTTAACCTACACTGCAACACCTCTCAACCATGTAATTAACACATTGTAAAAGCCTGCCTCTTCATATGCAGCTCACATATGATTTCAATAGCTATCTGGCTCTGCAGATATCAGGAAACTGCTGTTTGTGCATCTTAAACTGCTTTGAAAACACGTGTACTAGTTTTGCTTTTTGTCTACCAGATATTTGAAAGGTAATGATCATTAAAACTCTGAATGACACATCCATCTGCAAAAGTTAAAAGAAAACAGAAACAAAACAGCTTTTGTTAATATGCCCATTACTCAGTAATCCTTTAGTAGAAATAAAAACACTGCTAAAAAGCTGTTTTTCATGGGGAGATGTGAAACATTTTTAACCCATATTTTCCCTGAAATGAGTCTGATTAAAATAAACTACATAATGTCACCGTGTGGAAGTTCAATGTTTAACATTTTTAAAAGTTGAATGCATAATAAAATGGGTTTTTAGGTGTGAAAACAAGTGTGCTCGCCTTTGCTGTTCATGCAAATTTAGGTGTCCTGGAACTTGCCTACATGCCCATGATGAGATGCTGTGGTTGCCACGGCTACACGTACATGGGAGGAGATACAAAACTCTCGCCACGAGCAATGTTAGCAGCCGGCGGCTCATGATTGGATGAATCCAAGTTATTGCCATGGTGACCGTCGGCAGTGTGGTCTTTGAGCTCGTTGCGGTTGTCGTATTTGGCCGAGTCGTCCAGGACGGGAGGAGCGCCGCCATTCAGGGCTCCAGTGGTCTCATCATCCATGTTCTGCAGGGTTGAACGTTAAACCATGTTCACTGTTTGTCACTTCATTTATTCATTGAGCATGTGTGTAAAAACGACGTACGGTGGCCCTTAAGGACAAAGCACATTCTAAAGTGAAAACCTTAAGTCTTTAACCTTAAATACCATCAACAAACTATGATTACATGAGCACAATAATACAATTTGGAAAACTCATCTTGACTGAATGTGGTGCATGTGTCACTGTTATATTTGTGTGTGTGTGTGAGTTACCGTTACAGGCTCTCCCCCTGTGGGCTCGTAGTAGACCTCTCCTGGGCTAAGTGGTGCTGTCTCTGTGGCCATGGGCCCTGATGACTTGTTCAGCTACATGCACATAAACCACATCAACACAACGAAACAGAGAACAACACAACGAAACACAGCCGAGTGGAGAAGACAAAAGTTTACGTTAACCACTGTAGGTAGAAGAGGAGGATATAAAGAGAGACTACACATATCTAGCTGGGTTTAAGGTTTTTACTTGAACTAGCATGAAAAAGTAAATTTACTGTTAATATTAAACTTTAACGAGCTGTGTTAACTGACATTAATAAATCAAAAAGCAAATCCGCTGAACTTTCTATATCTTTGCTCATGTTTAACTTCATTGTGAGGAAGAAACGTCACGATGTGTTAAAAGCAACTGAGTCAAGAAAACCCTGGCAAATGACAGTGACAGTGCCCTGCGGCCACAGTGGCTGCTGTTCAGCAACAATCACACAGTCTCGCTTTTATTACAACTTCTTTTTCATAGCTCTGGCAATCGATATTATCAGTTATGGTAGCACCGCAGTCACCTAAGTAACTGCTGAGATCTGGGAATGTGATCACACTGCTAAAAATAGTTGAGACCAGGCAACAAACACAAGCAGGCAGATGATCAGACAGACTATAAGTAAACTACCTGCTTAGTAAAATTATTTCAAGGCCTGAATAAAATATGATAAAAATGAGGACTCGACGCTTGGCTGCTGGAAGACTTTACCTGGGGCAACAACATTCAACAAGTCTGAAGTTTAGTGAAATAGTGAAATCTCAAATAATAAAGAAATAAGGCTTTTGTCTATGTGCACTGCTCAAACATGTAATAGTTTGGCTTTAGCGTCAACAACGCTGAAAGCAAAAAGTTCAAATGAGATTCAGACTCTTAAAAGACTGGAAAGTGACTTGCATATGGAGACATGGGACAATCCTTAACCTTCCCTTCAAAGACAGGAAGCTTCGTTTGTACATGCAAATACAGCTTTAGACATAATGTTGGTTTTTTTTTTTCATGCTCCTCAGATGGAAGTTTCTCAGACTTTGTGCAGACGTCTAATAAACTTTCACTGTTGAACCCTGTGAACCCCATTGCAGCCAAGGCATTTATGGCCATTTAGTCGTCTTTTATACATCTAATCAACATAAAATTGCGGAGTTGTAGTCTCATTACATAATGTGGTACAAGCACAACAAAATGTGATAGAATGATGGAATAAAATAAATGGAGAGAGGAGGAGGAGGCACTCTAATGGAGCTCTTTACAAACCAAGGTAATTATTTCGACACACATAAACCAACTCAGATCTCCAATCAATAGCCATTAGCCCCATTATGACTGCCCAAATGGACTGTGTGTGTGTGTATTTGTGTGGTTTGTGTGTGTAGATTAAAATCGCAGTGACAATAAAGAATCCATGTAGACCACTCACCATCTCTGTTGAACTGCCTGCCTTCATGGGGGGAGGGGGCTTGTGCTTGGGAGGGCCCCTGATTGGACGAAAAAACAGAGATAATATGTTATTGATCACGGCTTCGTTAAGACGTCAGATTTCTTTGTATAACGCAGACGGAAAGTTGGGCCACAGAGAGAGAACAGAAGGAAAAGTCTGAAAATAATAAGCGCGATAGACATTTTTGTATCTTTCAAATCAGCTGAAATTTACTTTTTGTGTTGTTTAAAGATTTTAACACCAGAAAACAAGCAGGAGGTGAAATCAGTCTTAGGGGAGGAATATAAAAACTGTGCATTTGCAGCTATTGTGCAACAATTTGTTTACTGCTTTGTAACGTGTGGATGATGTTGTTGCTGTCAGAAATCCCTGAATGCTTTTTCTCACTTGGACGTCCACAATTATGGCTTGAACAATATCAGGTGAACACGACATTAGCACATAATCCATCACATAAAGACCCTGGCCATGAGACACGATGTGACCCTGCTGCTCGCCCATTGTCCAGCTTGGATCCAGCTCTGCCCCTGCGACACTCTGAAGGATAAGCGGGTGGAGCTGATGGATGGGAGGAGTGTTGCATCACTCTAAGTGGCTGCTCATAAGAGCATCAGCAACTTGTCTGCAGCATAAACGTGAATCTAACTAAACCCTCTGACTCAGCAGCGAGGCAGGGAACTGAGTGTGGTTGTTAAATTTACAGTACACTACCCTCCTTGTTCTACACAGAGCTTCAATTTGGAAAGTCACCTTTAAAGCTGGAATTAAAGCAGGGAAGGCTTTATAAATTCCTATTTACAGCTGCAGCCCAGGGGAGGAATTGCACAGGGTGAAGGGGAACTGAGGACCAGGCATTTTGGGAGTAAAATCCCCAGTCGGCCTGATGCTGTAAAGTTCAGGTCAGGATTTGTCACTGAGCTACCTCTCCTGGGTTCTCTCATCACAAGTAATAAGTTTTAATGAGCCTCAGTCCTGGAGGGGGAGATTAATTTTTGCTCAGGAGGTTAAATAAACAAAGTACATGCAGAATTGCTAATGAAGACTTACTCTCCATCCTCTTGGCGCTTGCGGATAAAGAAGGCGGTGGCGATGATGATGCCGATGAAGGCGAGGCAACCGAGGATGCCGCCGATAACGGCTCCTGTTGGTGGGCCTGAAGTGATTTGTCTCCGCTCTTCTTTGAACGACACAGAGAAAAAAGAAGAGAGAATTTTATTGCCCTTTCATTTAAATTTCATGTGTTTGCTTCTGGCACTTCAGCGTTGCTCACTTGCAATATTTGTATTTTTATGTGTTTTTCTATTCAAGTTTGTTTGAGAGAAAATAGTCTGTGGCCATATGAGTAAGCAGCATTTAATTACTAACTGTAGCTCGGCAAGAGCTGCAAAACAAACAACACACACAACAACAGCAGGGTTGATTTTAATGGGATAGAAGTAAAACAACCATCAGAAGACAAGCCCAGAGGAAATGTAACATTAATGCAGGTGATCAGACGTCAGGTTTCTACCCAGCATCAGTGCTGCAATTATGATGTGACACTGAAGTACAGTCGCTCAAACATAAAGAATCCAATATGAGCTCTTATAAAACGAAAGCCGCTGTGGGCTGTCTGTCATACACTAACTATCATGAATGCCACAAATCTTTGTGATGCAGCTTCACATCAGCTGAGTCGCACACTGACCTCCGCATCTCCCTTCAGTTAAGAGGCTGTTTATGATTTCCGCAGGGCGGTGAGGCATCCAAATTGACTGTAAAAGCCTCTCATTACAGTAGTGCTTTTATTTAAAAGAAAAAGGCTGACAGCAGCTGCACACAGCACACAACAACTGTGGATGCTTCTGTTTAATCATTGCCTAGAACAGAAATTTTGGCAGGAACAACAAAGGGAGGCCTGGATGGTTTTCACAGGTTGTTGTACTTTTTTTTTTTTTTTTTTTTTTAGGAAATTGTATTTTCATCAGTACCACTGAAGTAAAAGCACTCCACTGTGTTTGATACTGAAATGATAAAAGGATAATTGCTCCCATGATTTCAACTCATTTAATTTTGCCACATACATTTATCTGATAGTGGATTATTCACTTAAAATGAAGCAAAATTGTGCTTCTCTCTAAGAAAAAAGTATTGTAATCACTGCACATTCAATAGCTTGACCCTCCCTTTAATTAGGGCTCTTGAAATATTCTAAATGCAATTTTATACATTTAAAATCTAATTTGCATCAAGAGCACACTTTCCTTTCTCTCCTATGTGTGAAAGCTGTTCATCCTCATTTGCTTTTAATTCTCAGGTTAAAACACTTAGTCTGAAGGGGCCAGGAGAGGACACACACACACACACACACACACACACACGCACACACACACACACAAAGAGCAAACGGTCTAAAGGTTCAGTCTACAGAGGCAATAGTTCCTGCTGGAGTCTTTGGATTAACAGACAAGTTATTTTCTCATTGGTCTTAAACAATTTTTAACACTTGTTCATCATATTGTTTAAACCCCTGACTTCCATTGTTTGTAGGTGGCCACAGAAGCTTCAGCTGCTGATAAATAATCATAAAAAATAAACATTAAACTACATGCTTAGTCGGATATTGCTTGGGATTTGAGAGAAGGTATGCTATGTATGAAGGTATGCTATGTATGTAGACTAACTCTTTTCAAAGAAACCTTTTTAGATACACATGAGTTACTGAGTGCATGTCAGATCATATCAACACTGCTGCATCTCTTCCTCCTCGCCAGCAGGTGGCGCTCTGCTCCAAGCTTACACAGTCCTCCAGGAGAGAGAGAATGAGTGGTTGCAGATAAATGGACAGATAGCTGAGGTGAACATGCAGATTGGTTCAGGGAGGCTCAGTGAGGCCATCTTTGCATATTCATGTCTGGGCTAATCCACCGGCGAGTACGTGCGAGTTTAGTTACCATGTCTGCAACAGTGGTGACAGACAAGAGGGAGCAAGTCTCAGTTATTCAAGTTCACAAACACACGGCAAGGAAGGAGGGAGTGAGGAGAAGCATGAGGAGAGAGAGAGAGAGAGATAAAGGGGAAAACAAAAGGAAAGAGGAAGAGAAAGATTGGAGGCTGGAAGGTGAGACAGAGATGATGCTGAGGATGAGGAGCCATGCAAACTAACAGGATGAATACACAATGATGGCAAAGCAGACACAGCCCCCCCCCCTCCCCTGACACACACACAGGGCGTATGACGAAAGTGATTCCTTACTCCCTCGATGTGTGTGTGAACATATCAAAAGCTCATTTTCTGTGTGATATGGTGTTACCAAAGTTTACAGCGGCGACGTTTGCCACTGATGTTGACAGGCGATAACAAACTTCCTTTTCAAGAAGCAACGTGAGGTGGAGCTGCATCAAAAGGGCCACACGGGGGGGAGGAGGGGGTGGGATTAGTTGCATGGGCAGAAAGCTAATTGGTCAAAGAACGGCGGTTAAGAGCAAGCAGCTTACAGGAAGTAGTGACTTTCTCTGAGGGCAGATGCCAGTGTTAACATCACCGAGAACACGCTCACACCTTTCATACTCATTACATCCACAAATAGACAGAAAGCATCACACATTTTCCTCATCAAGCACACCTGTTCTTCTCACTGCAGGCAAACCTGAGCTGTTAAACATCACACTGCAACAAGAAGGGCTTCCATCCACCTGCCCTTATCAGCAGCTTGAATTAAGGCAGAAAACACAACAGAAGGGAAATGGTAGAAATGCACGGACCAGATGTCATTCAAAAAGTTTTTTATGCCCTGCTGCTGGGAAACGGATAATGAGAATATGCTATAGCTTAATAATAACAAAACCAGTGAAGGAGAACCAAAGAACCTCAAGCTGTTTCCTCCGTGCTGTCGGTGCACGGGGTCAGAGCATGAAGAGCTAAATAAACTCTGATTTTGTGGGTGCTCAGTTTGCACTTTTCTGTCATAAAAGAAGTCTGTCTTGTCGGACGAGACAGCTGGAGGGCTCTTGCCAACAGGTTTCAAAAAATAAAACCTATTTGAATCCCTCCATTCACTATCTATACCTGCTTATTCCTAAAATGCTGACAGGAAACATGGGGAAGTATTGAAACCTGATGGCAGAGAAAACATGGAGTTTAAGTCAAATCCAATCGGACTTAACTGTGTTTACACATGGCGTTTGCAAGCAAGTGGAAGTGACGGTCAAGATGTAGAAAGATGGCAAACAACTGATATCAGGTTGCTTCCTCACGACCCCGAGGATCCCCATGATTATCACTCACAGAGCTCAAACCATATCCCGCATGTAAAAAACTGTTGATCTATACTCTGGACTAATTACTGCCCAAGTCTGTTGCAGCACGTCTGTGGTTTTTCTGGTAATTAACTTCTATACAAAGCTACCATGTCAGGTGGGAAACATCAACAAAATGTTGTGACCTAATGTTAACCTGAGGTTACACAGACAGTCTAGAATCATTATTAATTATATCATTGCTGGTATCAGTGCCAGGGCTCCTTGGCAGCACAGCAACTATAATATAGTGTCAGCTATAGTATAGAGTCAGGATTTGGAGGTTGGGGTGGTCGATAACTGTCTGGGGAGTCTGACTTAGTGCAGGAGAACTGAGATTAAACTGTGACCAAGTACCAAACCCTAACCAGCTTTAACTAGTGTTTATTTATGTAACAAACTTTAAAAACATCAACATCATCCGGTCCAAATGGCAGAAACATCCAATGGGTGTTCCTCTTCAGCAAAAGGGCCGTACAGAACTGTGGCGCGTGTTCGGAGGTAGGTTTGTACTTCTGATTTACATTCAGGCTTTTTTAAACATTCGCCAGCGATTTGGGAATTAGCATGTCTGTGACTTTGCTTCTAACTTCAGCTCAGATTTTGGTTGAAGTTCAGAACGGCAGCGTGGGCAGCAAAACAACCAGAAAGTGTTTCCATTCATGTATCTTTGAGCTCCAACAGGGACCACATGACTCTGTTACTCCACTGCAACTTTTCAAATCTTTCATGTGCAGTTTGCACCGAGTCAACACAACCGCTGACCTTTAATGTTTGTCGAGGGCTCAACACGTTTTCATTTCTGCCACACACACAAACACCGGACGACTACACCTGTCGCTTTCATTCACCTTCATTAGATTCCATCATTGTCTAACACGCAGCTCAATTTCCTCGTCAGTGAATCAGCACCAGCTCCTGCAGGAGTTAGAATATTTATATGAATTATCAAACATTTATACTGCTAAGTCAATAGCCCAGGCTTCATACTCTTTCACCGCTTTTTAGATCAAAAAATGAGTGGGTGGGAATTCGCTGGCGTACATACTCATGCTACAGCACTCCTGCTTAGCTCGATCTGTTTCTGTCCATTTCTCACTCCATCGCCTGGTGGCATAACACCCTAAATCTGCAGATATAAGGCTATTATCTATGTGACACTCAAGTGGTAAGAAATTGCTGCTGTAGCACATGCAATTTAAATGAAATTGAAACAACAAGCTCTGTCTAAAGCGCTCCGTTGCTCTCTTATAACCAACACTCCAGTGTGTGGGCTGCATTAGCCATCAGAGAAACACAGCGTGTCCAAGGCCTGCACTGAACCGTCTCTCTCTGCTGCACAACATGGATGAGAAACATGCATTTATTAAAAACCAAACTCCCAAACACCCACTGCAAAACAAGTACTGTACTTAAAATTGGATATGATGTTAGGCTTTTTAAGCTTGTTGTTACTATTCCCATGGCAGTCATTATTATTTTACATCATGTCACAGAATGGGAAATATGAAGCTCGAAAACTTGTCGGAGCAGAGGATGCACATGAGATCAAACGAGCTAAAAGGCAGCAAAGGAAATTAAAGGGAACAATTTTTTCTGATTTTTAAGGTTTTGTCCCCAGTTTGGTCAAATTTGAAGGCAGTAAAACACGTAAAGGTCACGTTTTGTGGTTGCATGATGTGACTCTCTATGAAAAGGCTGTAAGTCTGTGAAAATAACAGGATAGTACATATCCTGTATCTATATCGATAGTACCTATAATAGGATTTATCTATTGAAAATGCTATTTAACATGAGAAAAATGGCTGTTTTTGACATTTGAGTCTGTACTGACTGTAGAAAAACCATGGGATTAAACAAAGAGCATCCTAGCCTACAATATGATAGTGAGAACACGTGACTCAATCCAAACACTAAGCGCATGTCTGTTAAAAAAAGCAGATGAGTCAAACACACACACACCATCTCCAAGTGTAAATGTCAAGAAAAACTGTGTCGTGTTTGGATTCTACTGTAGTTGATGATAAAACTCTGTAGCTTTAAGACACTTCACTGTTGGCATTTCACCTTATCGTTGCAAAACTAAACTAAACTAAACGAATTAATGCAACAAAATTACGATGCACGGATGCCATACTGTTTAGAGACTGTAAATGTGATGCATCATGTTGTAAAACATGCCATAACTGAGAGTCAGAGAGAACAGCGAGCTATGAGCGTCATGTCCGAGTTTTCCCAGCATTACGGTTCTTTTTGTGTAATTTTGCATTAACGTCTCCAGAGACCTGGAAAAGTTCAAGCCCAGAAGTTCTTTAGAAAATGGTGAGGACACAGTGGGCTGTAATCATAACAATAACCACTGGAATGATGCTAGAGAGAACTGAAGCCTGAGCCTGGTGCTGCTGTTCACCCGTCCATAAAATGGCATTTCCAAAGTGAGCATTTTAAAACTCACAGCCGATTGAACGGCTGCCTCAGACTTTTTAAGGCCATGTTGTTTTTCTCCGGACGCACATGAGCTTAAAGGGAACTTTTGCTATAATTGAAATGTAGTGGGACACAAGACTGTGATGCGGTGTGACAGCATATGAATAAAGATTACCATCAGATTGAGCTACTGAAATTTGTTGCCATGCTTCACTCACACATATACACATCACACATTGCCTTACACTCTGCCTGCTTCTCTCCTGAACGTCACGCTCGTGTACAGTTAGTCCGTCTATAAATAGCAGCTCCAGTGTTGGGGGGGGGGAAGCAGGAGGGAAGATGAGGAAAGAATATAAGGATCTGAAGTCAGCGAGGAGCTAAAGAAGAGAGGAAGGAAGACAGTGAAACAGAGGAGTGTGAAGGTGAAGCAGGGATGGGGAGAGGGAATTAGAGTGGGGCTGCGATTCAAGGAGGTGGTAGGGCTGAGGAGCGACAAACACGGGAAGGAAGGTGGCAAGGAAGGATGAGGAGTGGGGTGATACGAGTGTTAGCGGCCTGCGGAAAAAAGAGAAGGAGATTTTAAAGGTCTAAACACTCCTGAGGGAGGCCATGAGTGACAGCTTCTCTTTCTCACTCTCAGTTTCCCACAACCCCTCTGCACATTTCCTGCTTTTTCACTTTTCTATAACCTTCCTGCTGCATTTTAACCACTTCCTGTCTCTTCTCTCACACTTGTCCTTCAGCCTCTGTACAACTATTTGCCTCCAGTTAAGACACAGTCTCTCAATCACTTTGTTTTTTTCCTCTTCACAGCCAGTCTGTCGCTTTCTATCGCAGTCTGTTGCTCACTTGGTCTCTCGGCTGCTGTGCCAACATGAGAAATGTCTCTGTTGCTTTGTCCTTCCTTTACAAAAACACCTATATTTCCCCATAACCCCCGTCTCCCCCCATCCCATCCCGGCAGCAACATTACTGCAGCCTCTCACATTTACCAATTCTGAAAAGAGACAAACTAGCTCACACACACACACACACACAAACACAGAGAAAACAGGAATCCATAAATATGGTGAGTGGTGTGTGGACACCAAGAACTAAAAACACGACTAAAATTATGAGTGCACAGAAATGACTGCAATCAGCGAGCAATTATAATGAATAAAAAAGGAATGATTATAATCTCAGAGGCTAAAAGCATCTTTATTTCTTCCAGCACGGCACTTCAGAAAAGATGTAGAGCTGGGATTGAGAGGGTGAAGAGTAGGAAAAGGTGAGTGGGAAACAGAAGGAGAGAAGCTCTGTGAAGATTTGCATAATTGAATGATGTGTTGCATATTAAAGCTGATTTTTCACATTGAAAAACCTCTTCACCGCACAGGTCCCCTGCAGGGAAAATCTTAGTTTTTACCATGATGTAAGTCAACAAGTGGGATGAACAGAATAACACTTGCAGCCAGTAGGTTTAATATACATGATTTATCACAACAAATCAATTGAAATAATGTATTTTCATTTCCTTAACGCTTCATTTCAAAAATTGCGAACATGTAACTAGAGAGTTATAAAGTCCATGCATGTCAACACAGCCACGTCTTTCCATTTGTGTCAAATTCAATCGCACACAGATAAAAGTTCCCTGCTGAGGTAAAACTTCACCATCAACATCAGTGTTGAGGTTCTGGTGCTTGATAAAAGACAGCAGAACCCGGAACCCGGCACGGTGGGGCCTGATGCTAAATGAAACGTGCTTGTACAGAGTGGAGATGGGAGCAGGCAGCAGAGCTCATTGTTTTGTATGTACAGCGTTTTGACATGACTCATCACACCAAGCAGTCCTTGTGTGCCGTTGCGGGGAAACAGGACACTGGTGTTTTCTGATGCATCGATGCTCTAAAAAAATTATTTCATCCCATTTGCTCCCGTGACTAATTCATCTGTCGGTCTAAATATACACAGACAGTTAAAGGTTTTAGGCTGCTGTCAGTCCTGCTGTCAGTCCTGCTCTCTGTTCTGTTTATAGAGATTTACAGATCTGTTCTGTGTCCTGCATCCGACATGCTTTTAAACATATACCCACTGCAAGCCACCGTCGGTCTGAAGCTGCTCCTGGTTTTTCAAACAGTTTCTGGATCCACTGCATGTTTGGTGGTGAGTTCTTTTCTCTGGAGATTGAAGAAAAAGCTAAATTTGAAGGACCAGAAGTTTTATCGAGCACAAAAGGAGTTTTGTCACTGAAATTATTTTAATGGGTCTAAAACATCAATGGTAAATGTCAGGAACTTGAAATCAGCCCTTTGCTAACGATGCATTGATCAACCTATATACAGACTCTCTCCATGGCTGATTGAAGAGATTCTGAATAAGTCTAAGTATATAAGTATGTATATGAGAGGGTTGAGTTCTCTTTTTAATGTTTGAAGCTGTTTTAATCAAAAGAAAATGAAGGTGAAGGAAGCATGAGGAGGCCAAATGATTTGCTTATTGTGGCTGCATTAGACGACGACTTGGCTGATGCGAATAAGTGGGAAAGTGGAAGAATCAGAAATGATTTTGAGACAGTTCCATCATCAGACCTCTGAGACGACACAAGAGCCACCCAGCCCGCCGCTCTCTACAGTGTGTGGCGTTTCCAGCAGCCAGCAGGGAAACAAAACACACACGATAAAACACACTTGCGCCTACTCATGGCACTAATAGGGATGCAGGTCTGATGGGATCTTTAAAATCCCATTGCACAGTGCAGCTCTCACACACACACACACACACACACACACACACACACACACACACACACACACACACTTACACGCAAGCTGAAGCGCAGCGTGACCTTTTTGAATAAATCTGCCTATCTGTGCTCTCTGTGTTTGTGTGACGGATATCTTTGGATATGCAACACTTCACAACCTTATCTGAAGCCAAAGATCCCCTTTCATTTTCTGACAGCTCTCTGTGCGTGAGCTTTTTCCTGGCCTTTCTCCCCATATGTCTCTACCCACTTAACAGATTAAACTGCACACATATGCACACTCACACTCTCACACTCATACGCATGCAGGCACATTCTGTTGCTTGCTTCCCCAAATAACATGGAGGGTAGAGGGGGTGATGAGGGGAGTGAAATGGCATTGCTCTCTAAATGATCCAGAGCAAATGAGTTTATCTCAGAGACAGACAGCCCCCAAACCGTTCAGGATCAAACTAGGTCACACTCAGAGACGGGGAGAGATGGTGTGGAGGACAAAGGAGAGAGAAAACACAGATGAGGAGGGAGCAAACGGTGACGAAAAGAGAGAGACGACAAGGAGCGAAGACGCTGGCTGAACTTATCTCCTCTCCTTGGCCCCACTGCGTCTTTTCCTCCATTTGTGTAAACACACTGAAGCTGACATTTAGAGTTGTCCCCTCTCTTAAAAGAGCTGTCACCTACCCAGTCAAATTATATCAAATCACGCCGAGCAGGGGAGGGAGGGGGAGCAAAGCAAGGTGCTTCAAAGGAGCTTTGTCAAGAGGACCTGGAGGACGTGCTCAGTCTGGAGTAGAAAATCTGCTATTTGATCCACCAACACAGTGAATTGTCTCTTTGTGTTGGCCACAGTGTCAGAAACTACCTGTGTTCATATTTTTAAAGTCTTAAATCATCGTTCGTGAAACAACTTACAACATATTGTCATGAACAGACTAAACTGCAGAGGGGCTTCTGAGTTACAATGAGCTGTGGGCCCCTATTACTCCTCTGCTCTCAGAGCACACAGTAGATTACACTTGGCATGTTAATTATATTTAGCCAATAGCCCCAGAGACCAACCAGTGTTTCTCTGGTGGACTAATATCTGGTCCAGGTTACCTGGGTGTCAATTAGCCTGCAGAAATATAATTAAATGCAAATGTATATTGGACCAAGTGCCTTTTAACACACAATCAACAGAAATAACAAAGGCCTTGATGAGGTTTTTATAACCACACTGAGGTGGCCACATATCACACATATTAGTTTTATGACCAGTGCTGCAAACATTGTGCTATTTTCTTGATTAACCAAACAGCCACTTTGTCTATAAATGTGAGAATTTCAAACCTGGACATATTTTAGTTACCATTATAGATGTTTGGTGCTTTTGCTCTCGTTTTTAATGGATGTGCCTGTGCTTTCTGTTGATACTGATCCTCATATTCTTTTAAACTTTAAAGGTTTTGTAAAAACACTGCATCACTGAGGAGGCTGCTTTTTTTTTAAAAATCGAGCATAATGTTTTCTTCAGTATTACTATTGACTCCTGTAATTTACCACAAACTCTACTGTACTGAATACCTGAAACAACAATCTGCAAACATCTGTCACGTTGTGGAACAAACAGGATTTATGGATCATAAGTAGATGTTGATATATGACGCATGTTTGTCCAGGCTTGTTCCCGACACGTTAAACATGTTAACATTAACTGGCACCTTGATATTTTCTGTTCATTATTTCTGCATCTTTTAGGTGGCGACGTGGTAAAGACCGAAAGTGCCGCAGCAGGTTATGTCAATAATATTTTAATGAAAGTTTTAATGGATTTGAGAGGAGAGTTGGGGAGTATTGACAGAAAGAGCAGAGACTGGGCAGAAACGCACATGAGAAGTTGGATGTATTAAAGAGATGAGAATTAGAGATACAGACTTTCAATTTTAGCTGTTGAAAAGATGCTTTATTATTAAGAATCTCCAGCTATTGATAGATTTGTCTATTGCTGAGGGTTTTTAAAAAGTTTAGGCTCATTATTTTCCCTTCTTAGTAAAACCAGTTTAGATTTTGCCTTTTGTTCAGTGTTTCTAGCCTGGTTTTGTTCATTCTGAAGGTGCAGTCTTCACACCTACAGAATCCATTGTGGCTGAGGTCGCCTGGGCTGGGGAGATCTCTGCATTTCCTCTGAATGTGATTTATTCCATTTTTTCCTCTTTATGTCCCAAGGATGTTTTTCTTTGTTTTCACCGAGAACTCGCTCTCTCGATAAGGAACCATTGCTCTAGTGAGCCTGTAAATACATTTTTTATGACATGGGGCAAATAATAAAAAAAACAAACAAACAAAAAAAATGGGGAAAATCAGATAAAAAAATAAACTGAAAACACAAATACTTTTTTTTTCCAAACAAAAAGGCTTTAACTTGTCCAATGATAAACTAAAAGGTTTTTATGTTTTTGCACAAGTTGCTTAAAATCCTTCATGAACCATCTGAGGTTTCTTTGTGTTTTCATGCCTGTTTGGCTCCATTAAGTTAAACTCTGACACATTTGCCCTTGTACAGTATTTCTGTTCATTACGGCAGGAACGAAAGCTGCAGACTGAACAACCAGACCAAGAATCTTGTTAAGGAGGATCTCAGTTTGTATCCAAGCAGAATCTGCTGAACTATTTGGTTTAAAATGAAGCTGGTGCAATAGCCACCTGCCGATCTACGTTTTTCCATCGCCATGTGCTTATTTTTCATTAACTAAGGCTGAATCACAGGTTCTATATCTCTTTATGACTCCTATGTGACACATCAAATAACTCGTAGTGCTGATGATAAAGAGTTCAGACCTGAGTCACGCTAAATATCCAGCCCTGTGCTGCCGTCTGCACGTTCATCTTTAGAGTTTCACCCCTGCAGGAGTTAGAGTCAATTTGGCTCTTGATACCATTTGACTGAGCGCCACAGTTTAAAGGTTAAGCGACGGGGATAATACCTACATGAAAATGGGAGAACTGAGCGGTAACATTTAAAGGACTTGGGGTGTGTTCAGTTTCAGCTTCACCAGAAACTTGGAATGGCCTTGAGAGTGGAGATCAGTTAAATCAAGCACTCGGTGAGTTATTTCAAGCATCTAGAATATATTCAAGTGCTATTTTGCCCAGGTCTGGAGCCAAGGGAGCACTTTTAATATTCAACCTACTTCACCGCTCAGTTCACTTACTCCTGAACACACTCACGCACACACACCCCCTCCACCCACACACACACACACACACACACAAACCACATGTCACTTCAAGCCACTTCAAACACACTTCACGCTACAACTTCAAGTCCTGCAGGCTCAAATCGAGGTCATATTCTCCTGACAGCCAATCATCACGGCACTGAGACTGAGGATATGACTTTCTGTGTGTGTGTGCGTGTGTGTGTGTGTGTGTGTGTGTGTGTGTGTGTGTGTGTCCTTATCACTGGGACTCAGATCATGTTTATATGCATCTAGGTGAGTTTGGGTCTGTGTGCGTGAGAGGGAGAAAATAAGAGCACCAATCGACAGCCAATCATCCGTCATTCTGACAGCTATTTGGACACCTGGGCGCCTGGCAACAGCAGTTGTCTGTTACCAGGCAACTGTGCATAAACAATGAGCTTAGGGTTTAGGCAAGAGCAGAGAGGCATTGTGGGAGAAACAGAGGTCAAGAGAGGCGCACACGCACTCTCACACAGGAGACAGGGGAAGGTCAAACATGCAGACAGGTGGCAGGTGAAGGTCTCAGATGTATACTCTCTCTCTCTCTCTCTCTCTCTCTCTCTCTCTCTCTCTCTCTCTCTCTCTCTCTCTCTCTCTCTCTCTCTCTCTCTCTCTCTCTCTCTCTCTCTCTCTCTCTCTCTCTCTCTCTCTCTCTCTCTCTCTCTCTCTGGGATGCATAAGCATGCAGACAGCCCCATAAATGCCCATTAGATATACATATTAATGCAGAGGCCTGAGCATAAACAGGACAAAACACACAAACACACACACACACACACACACACACACACACACACACACACAGAGTTTTAAAAGTACATAAAGAGAATAAAACACATAACGAATCAGAAACCACCATAATACACACACATTCATACAAAACATACAGTTGTGCTGACACACTTACACTTCATGTTACTGTACACTTATGGCACACATACACTCAAGCACACAAACACACACTAATGACTAATCTCCTCACCCTTTTGGTTTCTGTCACATTTAAACTGTTATGCACTGAGCATCACACTGATGGCTGCAACACAGCCTGTGTCAGTGTGTAGGAGAAAGGTGAGGGGAGAGAGACACAGTGTGTGTGTGTGTGTGTGTGAGTGTAAGTCCTCAGATGTTATTAGTGAGAAAATGATCTTATGTTACACAAAGCAATCATGTTGTTCAGCATCTCTGCTGATCTGGTTTTTTGGTTATGTTTCAGGTTTGCTATTCCTGAAGTCCGTCTTAATATGTAGTGACAGTGTTTTTTTGAGTGTGTGTTGATTTCACATATTATTGTGTTCAACAATAACGATGTGTGACAACAATAAAGTGCAGGTTTGTTTGTCAGTGAGCAGGCAGGTGAGTGAGTGTGTGTGTGTTTGAAAAACAGTTCACACATTTGTACTGTATGTGTTAATGTGTGTGTTGGTATATTGTGCATGTGTTGCCTTCCTGTCTCTGTGAGTAAAGTCTGTGTTTAAGCCTCAGTGTGTGATAGAGTTTCAGTGAATGAGTGTGTGTGTGTGTGTTAGCTCCACTCCCTGTGACACTGCTCTCTGCTCGCGGGGAACGTATGCTTCCTGCCATCCACTGCCACACCGAATCACTCTCTCACACACACACATAAAGACACACACACACACACACACACACACACACACAGACAAAGACACACACACAAAGCCCAAGGCCAACATGGCCTCTGTGTCCTTGCAGTCCAATCGGTCATCTGTCCCCTCACTGCTGACCTACACACACGCACACAAAACAAATCCACGCATGCATACAACAACAAGGTGAATGAAACCACAACCACAATCCAAAATTAGGACAGATCCTAGTATCATGCACAGACACACACACACACAGACAAATGCACACACAGGGCACTGAGATAAACAGGATTATGAACACAGACAGAAACAATACGCATGCAAACACCCACAAACACACACACAGGGGACAGAGGAGTAATGTGCAGATAAAAACACACACACAGAAAGAATCAACCTGCCCTAAACCTCTGCAGTGATGACTACAATACTAATAATATATAGAAAATCAGTAGCAAACACTAATACACAGTCACAAAATCATCCGGGTAAAATATGTAAAGATTTACTTTGCATTTAAATTCAGAACCTCTGGCCCTTTGGAAATGTGACAGAGCAGGATTTACCCTGAAAGTTTCTACTCTCTGCTTAAACACTTCTGGAGGATGAAAGGCACCGCAAATCTTTTCTTAACAGAGTTTGTGATGCACTTTAGCTCACAATGGAACAAATATAATGACACTTAAAGGAGAGAGCAGCCAAAAGTGCATCACAATGAAAATGCTCCAGTTCAGAAAGGAAACAGTGGAATATGGACATTTTGCAACACATTTAAAAAGATAATAAACTAAACAGACTCTTTTTTGATCAACATACACTGACATACATGTACAACGACACCTTTTCTTGCTAAGGTATATTGAACTAAATACTAACCTGCATCCACTAAACCCATTTAGTGTAACATGGCAACTGAGAATTTCTGCTTCTGACTGGGTGGGTTTTACTACGTGTGCATTGAAACTGAGCATCTAATTACTGTACCAGTCTTAAGCTGTAAACAAGGGGAGTGAGGCTACTTTATCACTTCGTGCTACAGTAGAGATATTTGTTTAACCACTGACAACAACTGAAAAAACAGCCTCTTACTCCCAAAGCAATTTTAATTGTGAGCACTGTGCTACAGCTGGAAAAACAGTTTTTAATAACACTGTATGGCAAACCACAGAAATATTCTCTGTTCTTGTGTTAGAGAGAGCAATCAGTGAAATTCTCTCCAATGACTGATGTTTTAGCCCCTTAAGCTCCAGACAATATTTCTGCTTGAAAAAACAGATCCCAAATTTAATCAGTAATAGCTTCACAATTTTAAGGCCAAAATAAACAACCTTGGGATGTTTGGGAGTCCTGTCCTCATAAAAAAACAAAAAAAAACAAAAAAAAAACCAGCCTTAAAATACTGAGCCACCAGTCGATGCTGGTGTTATTGAACCAGTTCTAAAAATTCTGAACTGCACCTCTGCTGAACGTGATGCTGTATTAATGAGGTACAACAGTGCAGTTTTTCAGCTTTGGAGAGTAAACGTGCCACTCTCTGCGACCTTGCCAGGTCATATTTGAATAACAGATACAGCCTGTTCCCAGCACCGGGACCACTGGGGTGGAAAGGATGAAATGTGATCACATATTGCTGTTTTTTGGCAAGTGGTCACAATATGAATGTGGCTATGTCAGCTCTCATCACTTAGCAAACACCACTGTACACCACTCAACCTTCATCTGTGTCAGCTGACTCTAAAAAGGCTGTGAACCCTGCAGTTTATTATATGAAATGTTAATTATTGGCTAACTATTAACCAGTTCATGAGGTGTACCTGGAGGTAAACAATGATACTTGTGCGTCCTGTTATATCAGCAGTTCACTAGTGAAACAGACCAGAGTATTTTCATTAAAAGAAATGAAAAGTTCACTTACTACTTTATAAATTTCATTGTGAATTGTCGCCTTACTCAGGGCCAGAAGCTTTTAATGAGAGTAGTAACTACAGACTCCTTTCAGCAGCCTGATGAAAAAGCTCCTTTATATTTAACCACCAGCACTTAGGTCTGAAGAACATTTTAACTCTTAAAATCAAGCAACGCCTGTTTCAGACATCTCAGCAGTACGTCCGGCTGTTCACACCAACTCATAGCATTTATTGTTTTTTCTCATTTCAGCTGAATAATAGTCATGAGAGGAAAAAATAAAGGAAAATTTAATTTGGGGCATCTCGTGACCCCTTAGATTCACCCTGAACAATATAATGTAGGTCTGGAGCCGCAGTACATTTAAATTGAAGTACTTAAATACTTTAAGCTCACAAAAGTAATATTAGGATTTTAAATGTTTCTGTGAGAACACTTAATCCTTCAGGTTTTTGACAACACTACAATTTGATTTAAAATACACCCCGTCAGATTTTGTCAGGGTATAATGATAAGGTTTTATTTCCCTCTATAGGACTTATACACACTTAGTACAAAAACTGGCTGCACATTTGGATTGTATGAGTTTTTCTTATAAAGGAATATTCTAAGATTATAGTATTTCCTTTTTTCACTTAAGGATTCTCAGTAATGTTTTCATCATTACTATAAAGCATGAATAACATTTCAAACACTGCTCCTGTGTTTGCCTTTAAGATGGAATAATACTATAAAACTATCACTGCATATAGGAAGATGTATATACAAAATACACTCAAACTAGCCCATTATGTTGTTGCATTCTGTAACCATTGACATTTCCTCAGCAGATGTGAGCTGAATTATTATTATTACTTGTTTATTATATAAGGACACCTCACAGTTGAATTTAATGCAACCTGTCATGTTTGCATGTGGTATTTTCATGCTGCAGATAAGTCACACTAATAAAAATGTAAATGTATTTGGTGCCAAGACCCTTAACAAATATACATGCGAGTTCACACTTAATATACTGTATGTGCTGAATGCACGCTTTGGTTTCCACATCTTGTTTGTACATGACAGATACATAGGTATCTGTGCCCTTAAAGAACATAGTCACACTGTTACTGTGCTGGCAGGTGGTTTTGGTGTGTGTGTGTGTGTGTGTGTGTGTGTGTGTGTGTGTTTGTCTGGGAGTGATTTGTCGCAGTGCCAACAGCCAGTAACGAACTTTTTGACCTCAGACAATATCCTCCCTTGACTAGATGCTCCTGGGTGAAGACACACACACAAATATAAAGACACATACACAGACACTACAGGGCCAACAGCTGATTTTTCTTCTCTGGCTTTCGGCACCAAAGCAACCGTTTTCTCATTCTGCACACCTCCTCCACACTCATCCATCACCTCACACCTCCGTTAAAGACTCCTCATCTTAAGTCTTTTTCTTCTCCCTTGCTCACCCTGACCTCATTTCCTCCTTCTCTCTCTTTTCCTGGTTCTGTTTCACGTTTTCCTCCCTTTTTTATGCTCTCTTTCCTCCATCCACTACCTTCTCCTCCCTCTCTCTTTCTTCTCTTCAACTTTTCTCAATTCTGCGTTTCTTTCAACCACTGAATCCTCCACTTCATCATTACCTCAGGTTTTCTCCCAGTCAAACATTTTCTGAAATGATGCATTAAATAGCTGTGAAAACCAATTTCTCAAATTATGTTGGCTGAACCTTGATGAATGGCCCCGTGTCAGATGAAAACTGACTTTGGACATTATGAAATGTCATCAGCAAAATATATGTGTTTCACTAAATCTCAGAAATGTCTTGCTGCATTTCTGCTGCCCCTGATGTGTTTTATGACTATTACTAGTTTTATTGCCAAGTATATTTGTTTTCCTGTCTGGTAAAAGCATGAAAGAGGGTCAACATTAGCTGATATTAAGGAACAATAACAGCATGAATAGTACCAATCTTCTTGAAAGGGTTCTAGTCACAGGTGGAAGTGGTTCAATAATTTATGTTTTATATATAAATTTGCTTGTCAGCTGAATGAGAAATTCACCAGTATCTAAAACAGACACGAAATGTTACTGAAAAGGGAGTAAAGCAGAAGTTGGAGCAGAAAAGAGAAGAAGGAGAGGGCTCAAGAGACCGGACAGAGGAAGAGAATGAAAGTATTAAGTGTGAGCTGTAGAAGTGACAGGAGACGAGAGGGAGGAAAAGAAAGAGGGTGAAGAAAAAACAGAAGGAGACGAATGCTTCTCTGAGAGCTCTTAAGCTCTTGTTGTGTACTGTGATGAGTGATAGTGTTTGCAGGGTTAACAACCCAAAGCCCAGGACTGTAGGGAATACACAACACACACACGCGCACATGCACACATACACACAAATCGAGGTGGGGGGGCAAAGGCTGAATGATTATACCCACAACAGGAAGGGATGAGGGCAGCAGAGGAGGCTGAAGACCATATGATAGGGGGAGAGAGGTGTATGATGGGAACATAGGAGAGTACGGGAAAAACAGAGAGACATGAGAGAGACAACTGGTGACCATGAAGAGGAGGGTTTGCTGCCAAGAGACTCAGCTACCAAAGATCAGTGGTTAGACCAGCATCTCAGAATTTCAGGCAAACGTCAGTGGATTTTAATAAGATAAAATGTAAGTAAATGTAGACTTCAGTTGTCCACTGGCATATATCCCTGTTCTGTGTGTAAACGACTTTAAAAACGACAGGCATCATGGTCGCAGTCAGTCATGAGACAGGAGTCGCTATAACACATCTACTGTACTGACATCTCTATACTGACACCTACAGGAGATCACATGCATCACATAATGTGAGCACCACAGACCTTTAAACTCAATCTTTTGGTTTTACAACCTGCAACTTCCAGCTCTTTGCAGCACAGAAACCATATATAAAACCACTTTATGTCTTGTTGATTAGCACCTGAAGACTTATGTGTTTCTCTCAGGAGTGGCTGGAAACCAAAAACAGAGCTAAAAGGACTTGGATTTGTTATGTGGCCAGAGTTCCGGATAAATGCTGTTTTGCTTCTCGTCTGCTGGATGTGAAAATAGACGTTTTGCTAACAAATTGCATGGAGCAGGTAGTTAAAGGGTGCTAATTTGTCACTGGGTTTCTGCTGCCCCCAAACGACCACAAAGATCACGTTAATAAACAGCAGACTTGGCTATGAAACACATTCATTTATCATGAAATCAGACAAGGAAATGTATGTTTTCAGCCTCAGTGCTCTGGGGGTGCAGTCAAAGCCAAGAAGGAAAAATACACAGATTTAAATCCAAAATCAATTGCGAGACAGAGACCGCTGGTGAGGAAGATCCATTAAATGCAGCATCTGATGTCATTGATCAGAGTAAAACATGAAAACAGTAAAGAAAAATCCAAAATTAGCTTGCTAGCCATTTTGTTTCTGCTTCTCTTCCATTTCCAAAGACACTTTCTAGTCATGTCAAGTGTTTAATGTGCTCTGCATGAGGCTCGTCTGCAAAAACCCATTTTGCTCTGAGCTAGAAGATTCAGCAAATTACAATGCTGTCTTCAGCGGTGTAAAACAATGTTCACTTTGCAGTAATTGTTTACCTGCTACAGCTGTGGAATACTAAGATCCTGATTGTGTGGAGGAAGAGGGTTAATGGCAAGGATTTTATTTACTCGTCTTGAAAGGATTAGCTCCAAGCTCATGTTTTCCATTAGTTTCCTTTTTAAAAGAATGAACCAGAAAAAAACACCAAGAAAAGAGAACAAAACAATCTACCAAAACATAAAAGAGGAGAGAACAAGATTAACAGTAGGTTTGTTGGCAAAATGTATTGCACATACAAGGTATTCAACTTGGTTCCCCGCCCTGTAGGTTTCAATTCCATAGGAATCAATAGAAAATTACACACCACAGCTGGAGCCTGAGGAAAGGCACTGGTGGGAAGCTATCAAAGGCAAGAACGGAGACACACCACAAACCATAAGGGCAGTAAAAAAAGACATTACGCGAAGAATCAAGTGGCACGCTGGCAAAATTACTGACTCGAAGCAAATTGAATTAAAGAATAAAAGAATTTAGGTATAACTGATGGTTGTTGGTAGTTTATGTGCTATTTTTCCCACTGGCAAACTGAAACGGATTTTCTTGGGAGAGATTCATTCAGGAACTGGAGATTTAGATGTGTGTGTATGTCTGTGTGTGTGTGTGTGTTGTGTCTTTTGTTGTGTCGAGGCAGGGGATGGGCACATGTTGGCCTCCATTTCCGTTAGCAGGGGGTCTATGTACGGGCCCCGGTACAGTCAGTTCTGTTTCCAACCAGGGACAAACTCTGTCGTCAACAAAGCCGACGCATCAGGCCACATGACTGTCACAGTGACTGGATTGGTGCAAATACTATGAGGTCATGTTGCCATAACAGCAGAGCAAAGGGCCGTACTTACACGGCATTCAGCATTTGCTTATTATTCATAATTCATAAACAACATTAGAACATTAGGGCCTCACTTGCAATATTACAATAAAAACCAAAGAATGGTTAGCACCAAGGGCTCCGTCAGGCAGAATACAAACTCATACAACTAGTTATGTGTTGCATTTTACAGTGAGGTGAAAAAACTGCACAGAACCGTGTACGACGCAGCTCGGCATGAGAGATGGAAAATGCTATGAATCATATGTACATGTATGTGAGACTGCACCAACTTAGCTTTATCGTATTATTTTAAGGTGCTGAGAAGTGTTAGTGTCGTATTTTAATTCAAATGAAGGCTACAGAGACGCACAGGAAAACTTTAGAAGGTGACCAATGAAGGTTAAGGTCAGAATGAAGTGAATGTTTATTACATTCCTTCACCCCATGTGATGGCGTTAGAACAGAACAGCACAGAAATAAAAAGAAAATGTATATCATGTTCTTGCTACGTCCTGCATACACCCAGCGATCACTCTCACACACACACACACACACACACACACACACACACACACACACACACACACACACACACACACACACACACACACACACACACACACACACGAGTTTCTTTTAAATAGAAACTCAACAAAAGCTAATTACAAAGTCACCTCTCTGGGAAACAAGAAAAACGGGACTACACATGCTCTTTCTCTATATACAACAACTATATATATTCACATACAGCTGCAAGAAGAGGTGCATGAAGAATAGCTAATGACTGCTCATAATGGTTGATGAGGTCCAGTCAAAAAAAAAATGTTGGGCCTTTTGCAGAACTGAGATAAAACACATTGCTACAGTTTCCCTGTTGAGGACCATGTGATTATCCTGCTACAACGTATTAGCAAAGGCTTGATTTGGTCACAGGACATTTCATCCACATGGGCGATAATTTGCAGCGTTAATCATGGCAAAAAGGGTCAAATGAAAAGTGGCAGTACTGTAAAGTGTTGTAGAACATCTGCATTGAATTTACAAATACATCAATACAGATAAATATGTAAGGAGATGTTTCCTTGGGTCCGTGTACCTGACCTTCATTCTTCATCTGACCAAAGACACATCTGTTGCTCTGCTGTGACTTTAACATGTACAGTGTTGAGCCAATTTCAGTATGACTGTATAATTATAATTAATAATTAATGTTCAACACATCTGTGATGTTATGATGTTATCAGCTGATGCAGTGAAGGATCGTATGTTGAGGCATCTTCAGCAGTGCTATACAAAAACATCTACCTCCAGCTAAGGTTTTTTTTTAATATTAGTTCTTTATCTTACTGATGATTTGTGTCTGACATCCTTCTCTATTAAATCTGCTGAGACTTAACTCACTGGTAGTAAATGAGACATCTTCAGCAGTATGATATAAGAAACGACATCGTTCCTTTGTGGTGGTGAAGTTGTAGTTGTCATATTTTAATTGGCCATTTACTGCACAGGGGAGGGGATAAACAAACAGGCAATTGCATGTTTTAAATAAAGCTTTAAACCAATAACAGCACAATTATTACAAGTTTTGCAGATCTGCCCAAACTTTTAAACTAAACTGCTCTTCTCTCTAATACCAATAGGCAATTAGTTTACACTTTAGATGAATTCTTCACTGCTAATGTCCCCCACCATCATCCCGTTGCAAAAGAAAATACATCACATTAGGCCTGTAATGACTTGTTAAATAGCCACTTAAAAATGAGATGGTGCATCTCAAGAGGCTTATCCTGTATACACTACATTTGTTTGAGTAATGATATAATTTCACGGGACCTTTAAAACAAACTCACCTTAGATGTTGCTTAGAAACTGGATGTGAAGCCTGAACCCACCTACCTCCTCAGACCTCCTACCTAACACAGTTTGCAGTATTGTAAGAAAATCAGGCCACTACTCGCTTTGCTACCTCATGTAGATACTGTAAACGTGCTGTCATTTTCCAGAGAGACAGCAGAGAGGAGAAGACATCTGCAAGATGACCTTAAGAAGTCCCCATTACGAAGATCTAATGGGGACTTCATTTTAGGCTGCTTGAGCAAGGGATGAGTGCTGACGTTTTTATGGTGAGCACAATCTCACAGAACACAAGAAACACATTTCCACATCAGCTCTCTGTCTGGCTCTTGTTCTCTTATTTTCTATCTCTGCATCTCAATCCTATTACCTTTTATCTCCTCCCAGCCCCTCTCTCTCTCTCTCTCTCTCTCTCTGTCTCTCTCTCTCTCTCTCTCTGTCTCTCTGTCTTCCTCTCTAACTATATATCATGCCTGGAACACAAGCAGGGTTTCTCAGTAATATCTGCATTCCTCCACCTCTGTTTTTCGTATCTATTACTCTCCGTCTCTCTCTGCACATGCTCCCTGCCATACCAAGACACCAGAAGAGGCTCATGCTAATGTCTGTAAATGAGAGAAAGCAACAGGCTTTACAATAACAAAATGAAAATAAGCACAGTGGCACCGAGCACACTGCAAACACACACACACACACACACACACACACACACACACACACACACACACACACACACACACACACACACACACACACATAACCACAATACACGTGCTTGTACATCCAGGGCTAGGTGCCCCATCTCACACACACGCTGAGAGTATTTGAGGGTAAACAGGAGTAGTCCATTAGTCATACTCAGAGCACATTAGAAAGAATACTGTACTGCTGGGAAGCAGGAACATAGACAGACCACAATCTGAAATATCACACAGTAGGACCGACATCAGCCAGGGGAGGCACTGAGTATATACCCGCAATCTGAAGCATTGATTATATAAATGGAAAACAAGACACTGCAATATGGAAGTCTGTTTAAAGAACTGCAATATTTAAGAAAGGAGACGAAGCCAGAGCAGAAAACTGAGCATGCAGGGAATAAACTCTAATACACTACAGCATGTAAATAAGGCATGTAAATGAATGACACTGTGCTGTACTAAAGAGCTAGAACACCATAATGAATGATAGGTTGGCCATTCTTCAAGTCTGTCTTCTGAGTAACAATTTACACAACCACTCCTGAGCACAACAATTTACGGCTCTAATCATCAAAAACCGTCAGTTTCTTCTCATGTACACAGAGAAGAGTTAAAAACAGGCTGATAATCAAGAATCTGTGATAACGAATCTTCAAAACTTGCAGTGGAGTTTGGAGTTAGAGGTGTTTAGTTGCCTTTAAAGCACAGAGCTGGCACTTTAATAAAAAATTGTCTTTTTGTAATAGAGCTGCACCATTTGAACTGCCCCCCAGTGGTGAGTGGGGCCAGCAGAGCTGCCTGCCAGTCACAGTAGTAGTTTAAAACCCTCTTTAATGTCTGAGGTTTTAGTGCTCTTTGTGCTGTAGGAGCAGATGGCCTGGATATCTGATGGGACTGTTGATTGTGTGTATGCGTGTGTGAAGGGGTATGCTGCTTAAACTGGATGTTCTTATTTTTCTACATCTTTTGAAGGAAAGGTGTCACCAGTGTATCCTACTTTGTTTTCCTTTTTTGGTGCAAACAGTAAAATAGTCCATGTAATGACGGTGGTCATAAGTGGCTGACTCCTGCTGTTTCTGCAGCTGTTGCTGTAGAAACATTACAACAAACACAACAAACTCAGCTTCGGAGGGTCTGGAGTCACCCAGAGGTGTTACTACTGGGAACAAGTGCAAATTAGTCTGAGGACTGGAGATCAGGGATGTACGGCTCTTTAACACTAGAGGTTTACTTGCAGAGCAACGTGCTAATGAAGGCATAAATGCACCAAAACTGGAATGTGAACTAAATGAACATATAATACAGGATGTAGAAGAGCACAGAAAGAAAACTGCAATATCGGGAATAACAAATGAAAGACCAGCACGTTCTGCACAACCTGCAGTCAAACCACAAGAAAGCCAAGACAGATGAAGAACTGGACTCTCTCCTAAAACGCAGCGCCGCAGTCACTCTAAAGTATTTTAACACCCATGAGGAGCTCTTACTATTTGCTTAGGTAAGATCACACCGGAGAGCAGGTCCTGCCTCAGGCCCTTGGCAGCTCAGCTGGCATGTGGCAGGAGGCAGGCAGTAATTAGCTCTTCAACATCAGAAGACAAACACTTAGGCAGCCAGACAGCCCCAGCCTGCTTAAAGGAGCAGAAAAGAGTGGCGCACTGACACGATTTAGGTGCATCCAGACAACAGGCACACACCCACCCACACATGCACACAAACACACACGGAGCTACACAAATGACACATTGCACACACACAGGTGATGGTGCAGCTGGAGCAACCAGAGCATCTTGAATGTGTGTGTTCTTCAAATGCAGCTATAAGAATTTAGATGTTTTCTTGACCACTTGCACTGCACCAAAGTTGTAATTAATGAGGGTCTTGATGAGCTGCCCCCCCCCGTTCCCTCCCAGTGTGTGTGTGTGTGTGTGTGCGTGTGTGTCATCAAGGCCTGTATGATGTTAATGGGGGGTAATGATATGGATATAATTGTTATGGTGGCTAACCTAGCATGAAGGGAGGCTTCTCTGAAATATATACCACCACACACACACACACACACACACACACCCACACACATACACACACACACACACTGATGATCCCCCACTTAACCTCCTCCAAAGCTACTGTAGCTCAGAGATCGTTTTTGTCTGTGTCCACAGTTTATTATGTCGGCTACTAGAGCAAAATCAAGATTCAGATGTTGATCCTTATTGTGATCTAATAGGTAATAAAATAAAAATAAACAATACCCAACTGTTCACACAGCTGCAAAATAATCAACCAGTGTCAAAACAAATCAGAGCTGTTTATAGAAACACAAATAAATAAACCCTGTGTAGATGTTTTGGCATATTTATTTAGAAAATGAAATATGCACGTCTGTGATTGACTGTACAGGGCGTACCCTGCCACTCGCCCAGCTTGGCTTCAACCCCACAGCAGCTTGTTAGAATAAATGGGCACGGCTGATGGATGGATGTTTATCAAAATTCAGACATAATCAGTAACAATGCCAGAGACCCTATGTCAGCAACAGCAAAAGAAGCACCCTTTAAGTCACAATCCATCATCCAAAAATGTCCAAAAGCATGTTTAATGGTAAGTTCTTAGCACCCTGCAGTGGTGATATCAACGAAGACAGTATGCAGACTGCAATGGACTGAAAGCAAACATCCAGATTTACACACATTATTCCACAAAAGAAAAACTGCTGCCACTGCAGTGAGTTCAAAGCTTTGAAGGTTAGTTTGTCCTGTACCTCTAATGTCTGTTAATGCAGCAAAAACAAAGTTAGAATTTTAGCATTGATCAGAGTTGAGAATATAACTTAGATCAACACACTTCGCATTTGTGGCTGAATAAATTACGCAGTGGGGATTTTAAAGCAGGAGCCTTAATGCAGCCGCTTCAACCAGCCCTCAATGCAGCAGTTAGAGCTGCTAAGTGTAGCATTTTTACATCAATAAATCATTACCACTTTCACTGAGACATTAATGTTATTATGATATACAAACGAGACCAACACTGACAACGTCAGCCGCCTTATTGACTATGTTTCCCAGCCATATGGAGTCAGCGGCAAAAGGGTTGATGGGAATCGTGACGTTAATTCTGAGAAACATAAGCATTGATAACACAAGAGCTGTGCAATGGAGAGGCCCAATTTCCTCTGTAGGGGTCTTTTGTTTACAATAATTATACCACCATATCACAGCTAATTTGACAATGACTTATTGATGTTTGAACGCAGCAGTGAAGTGAACCACAATTGGAGGAGCTGATCAGACAAAAGCCCCTGCTGGCATCACTCATCATACATGTATTGGAAGTGACAGCTGATGGGTCCAGTTGCACGTGCACGGACCAGACGTACATGGAGGTCTTAATAATAAGAACAGAAGAAAATACAGATGCATATATTTCCAAACTAGCAGGTCTGCACTGGAAAAAGTCTCAGTTAACACCAAAGGACACACACAATATCCTGTCCATGTTAATCAGATGGTTCATTAACATTATAAAGGGGTGTGGTGTCAATTGGACTAATGAATGCTGACTTCTCCTCTGGTCACCTTGTCACCTTGCTGACAGAAGGCAACCAGAAAGGTTAGGGGGCCGTGTGTGTGTGTGTGTGTGTGTGTGTGTGTGTGTGTGTCAGTGAAAGAGGAAAAGACTATGAAAGAGAAGACTTAAAAGAAAGGTACTGTCAAGCCAACAGTGATTTCTGCTAATTTATTTGTTCTTTTATGAGGGAAAAAGTGAGATGGCAAAAGAAAGAAAGAAAGAGAAACAGAGCTGATGCACAATTCTGGGCTCAGGTTCCTTTCATTCCTCTGACATTTACATCCCGGCTGGTGTTTGTAAGCAGTTGTTGGGGCAGGTGTGTGTGTGTGTGTGTTAGTAAGTTAGTATGCAGGTGTGTGGGCACAAGTTTTCTCTTGCACTATCCTCAGGGTGAAAGCTGTTAGAGCTGCCTGCTTGTATGGGCTGTAATCACAACTCTCAACCTGTGAGACATGCACAAACACACACACACACACACACACACACACACACACACAATAGAAGATGTCTATACAGTTATACATTCATACTGACACACACGGACTGAAAGGTAGCCGCAGGAACACACGGGCCAACAGACAGTGTGTTTAAGTTAAATATTCACACACACACATGCTCACACACACATTAATGTGGAGGAATTGGAGGCACAACGATGACAAGCCCCCCAGAGCTGGCTTTTTTTCTGAAACGCCTGTCAAACTGTCTTTACCTGTGGTGTGTGCAGGCACAGGGTGCAATAACACAATATGACACACACACACACACACACACACACACACACACACACACACACACACACACACAGAAGAGGAGGATACAGACAAGCACAAACAGACACATTCAAGTCAACAAAAATATAAAATGCATAGAGAGCATGACATGTTTGTGTTTTTTGTTTGTTTTGGGCACAGACATACACACGTTTCCAAAAAACACATATGTTTAGGTAAGAAACAGATTTGTCACAGATATGATGAACACAAAAATGAATGCTAGCACACGTCTTAGCCAAACTCAAGCAGACAGAGCAGACCTAAAAAATCTCTTACATACACATTGTTGAGAGGACACTCAATCACAATATGCATTTTCTAACCCTTTACCCTAACCCTGACATAAACCCTAAAACCAGGTCTTAACCCTGACATAAACCCTAAAACCAGGTCTTAACCCTGACATAAACCCTAAAACCAGGTCTTAACCCTGACATAAACCCTAAAACCAGGTCTTAGCCATGACATAAACCCTAAAACCAGGTTTTAACCCTGACATAAACCCTAAAACCAGGTCTTAACCCTGACATAAACCCTAAAACCAGGTCTTAACCCTGACATAAACCCTAAAACCAGGTCTTAGCCATGACATAAACCCTAAAACCAGGTCTTAGCCATGACATAAACCCTAAAATCAGGTCTTAACCCTGACATAAACCCTAAAACCAGGTCTTAGCCATGACATAAACCCTAAAACCAGGTCTTAGCCATGACATAAACCCTAAAACCAGGTCTTAGCCATGACATAAACCCTAAAACCAGGTCTTAACCCTGACATAAACCCTAAAACCAGGTCTTAGCCATGACCTAAACCCTAAAACCAGGTCTTAGCCATGACATAAACCCTAAAACCAGGTCTTAACCCTGACATAAACCCTAAAACCAGGTCTTAGCCATGACATAAACCCTAAAACCAGGTCTTAACCCTGACATAAAACCTAAAACCAGGTCTTAGCCATGACATAAACCCTAAAACCAGGTCTTAACCCTGACATAAACCCTAAAACCAGGTCTTAACCCTGACATAAACCCTAAAACCAGGTCTTAGCCATGACATAAACCCTAAAACCAGGTCTTAACCCTGACATAAACCCTAAAACCAGGTCTTAGCCATGACATAAACCCTAAAACCAGGTCTTAACCCTGACATAAAACCTAAAACCAGGTCTTAGCCATGACATAAACCCTAAAACCAGGTCTTAACCCTAACATAAACCCTAAAACCAGGTCTTAGCCATGACATAAACCCTAAAACCAGGTCTTAGCCATGACATAAACCCTAAAACCAGGTCTTAGCCATGACATAAACCCTAAAACCAGGTCTTAACCCTAACATAAACCCTAAAACCAGGTCTTAGCCATGACATAAACATACCTGTGAGACCATAATGGTCTCACAGGTAGCAGCTGCATTTTAAGTAGGTAATTGCAGCCAATGGCCGTTGCAGAAACAGAAGGAAGACACACAATCACCAAAATACAAAAGTCTGACACACTCACTAACACACGAACATCACACACTCCAGTCTCCCTATTTCTTTCAGGATAATGTTCCCTTCACGGAGCACACCCACGGGACCACGCAGCTGCTCAGGTGTGTCATGTAATATATTCACAACACATACAGTATGGTATACGCATATAAAGCCACACACACGGGAGCACACTACTCACAATTACATCAGGTCCGCAAACACAACCATCTGTCACATTTAAAGTCATATCGACACTATTTCAGAACAGGCAGGGTGTTTTTGTCTGCCGGGAAAAGGTTTAATTAATGAACAGCTAATTTATCAAAGATGCCTCTTGTAACGTTCTGACATCAATAAATCATTACAACATTAATATTTGTATAACTGCTGAAATACAACAACCCAGTGAAACAATCAACAACATGCATTCGCCTACACAGCTATTGTTTCCACACTTTTGTGATTTTTGTGCTTTGAAAGATGAATGCAACCTTATTTTTTACTAATCTTTGACCTTCAAATTAACTAATCTTAGCAGAACAGTGTTATTTCGTGCAGCCTGCAGTCATTATCTGTTGCTGCTCTTCAAATCGTCTCCAGGCTGTGCAGAAGCATGGGGCAGGTTGTGAAGGAAAACATCATGCCTGTTTGGGAAAATAACCCTTATTTTGTAAAACAGAAAGTCTTAAATACATCATCTTTGAAGGAATGTGCTATCTCCTGAGAGGTTTATCAATAGTGGAGAAACAAATCTGATGCAAGCCAGTATTTTCTCAGAAAAACTCAGTGAGTCAAAGTTTCCAAGTCAACAAAAAGCATTATGAGCTTCTGAGAGCGGAGCGTCGGCACAGCAACAGACCGTCTTCGCACTTCCATCTGAGGGTGTGTAACAAACCTACACACTGCAACACTCAGAGTCAATCCAAAACAGCCTGAAATAACCACCAGCAAGTGTGGGAACACTGAGAACTCTCAAGAACAAAATGTTAAACACAGTAACACGAGTAACGTTACAGAAGAATGCACAAGTAAAAACTAATGTCCACAAACACGTGGCACTGGTGCATGCTGGGGAATTTTTCCCAACACCTACTTTCCTTGGGATGCCTCAGTGTGAAACCGAGGCTTATTAGACAGAATCCCTGTTTCTGTATTACTTAGCTTTCCATTACCTATTGTCATGATTATGGGTCACTGCGGCGAAAACGTAGAGTCTCTTGTCAGAATGTTAAAAATGAAGCTACAGAAATTCATAATGACTTTATTATTGTTGACTCAACCCGTGCTCCATTCATTCATTTATTTAATCAGTGATTTGTTGAGGTGCCTATCCCAAAATTCATTAGTCCGAAGGTGCAGGAACACCTCAGACAAGTTGCCAGTCAATCAAAGTGCATTTGGTGCTTGAATTACAATCTGATAATGAATCAAATTTTCCAGCAGAGCTTTTGTGTGTGTCTGACATGGACTGCTCCTCTGACAGTGCTGTTATTTTCCTGGAGTTAACTGCAAGTGGGCCGCTTACCAGCACGCCGTGCTCCGCATTTAAATTCAGCATGAGTGTTGTGCCTGGCAGATGGTTGGTATGTTGTGTGTGCAGCATATGAACAGTTGATTGCAACATTTGCATGAATTATTTGACTTCCTGATATGCTTGAAAATTTCTTCTTTTTTTTGTTTAGTCACAATTTGCTATTCTATAAATCTTCTTGGCAGCTGAAAAAAAAACAACGTCCAAAATCTATTTGGTGTTTTTTTTTTTTTTTTCAAAATCTAGAAATCAGTATATAGACAATATAGCACTCAAAAAAAAAAAAAAGAACAAGACTTTCTACCTTAATCAATGTGACTGCAGCTTTTTACTTCTGAAGTAATTTCTCTCCATTGATTGTGAAAGGCCAAGGCGATCTGACAAAAAGCAGAGCTTTCAGCGAGATAAAAACTGTGAGCTGTGTATGTGTTTTCGCTGTGTCACACATGTGCGTGGCTGCTGGCTCATGTGTATTTCAATCTGAGTGTGTGTTTGTGTTTGCGTGGGTTTCTTTGCTTATGTGATCCCAGTTTAAAGGACTATAACAAAAGCCTCAGAAGCTTAGTACCTAGATGGTACAAAGTGTCAAATACCCACAACAGAGGGGAAGAGACTGAGCGGGCGGTGGGTGTGTGTGCTGGCAGGGCCTGGTAGTAGAAATTGAGGACGAAGAATAAAGGAAGGAGGAGGAGGAGGAGGAGGAAGAGGAGGAGTGTAGGGCAGGTGAAGGCATCCAACATCAAACACAGAGGATTTCTGTCTTTCTGTGTTCCTGCCTACTGAACAGCTAACTATGGTTGAAATTCAAAGCTAGGTTCAGTTTAGCTAGTGAGTATTGAGGCCCAGGGGCCCTGTGCCTGTGTGTGTGTGTGTGTGTGTGTGTGTGTGTGTGTGTGTGTGTTTGTGCATGCACCCTGGTGTAAAGTGTGTGGTGGAATATAACAGGTTAAAGTTAGACAAAAAAGAAATATCGGTGCTGTTTTGAAGTTGTGTATGCAACCCAACACATGCGCAGCTTTTAGATTCACAGCAGGGAGAGTTGCCAGGAGAGCAGCCATGGTTTCAGAACAGAGGAGAGAAGAAGAGACGTTCAGAGAGGAAGAGAGGTGATGAGAGGAGAAGAGGCTAAATGAGATAAAAGTGGAGAGAAGAAAAAAGAAGGAAAGAGGAGGTGAAGGGACAAGAAGATACGGGAGTTGAAAGGGGAAGAAAGGTGATGAACTAAGAACTGATGAAAGAAGAGAAGATGAAAGAAGAGAGAGCTGAAATAAGAACAGAGAAGAGGAGAAGAGAGGAGGGGGGGAGGAGAGGAGATGAAATGAATAGTAATTGCGGCTTTAACGCTGCCAAGGTTAGGTCTCACTTTCCCACTCTGGCTGCCTGTGCTAACAACGTGCGCAGCCCCTGTCCTGTAAAGTGGATAAATGCCTCCACCAAACACTAAAATTTTATGAGATGCACAAGTGTAAGTATACACGATAAAGAGCTGCAGCCCCAGTCGTCCGCCTTGACAAGCATCTTGTTCATCTTTGTCGTATTATGCAGATAAAACAACACAGTGCTGTGACCGCAGGCTGCAGTCAAGTCTCTGTGGATGACAGATACCCTCTCCTGCACCCTCCCTTAGCCACTGCCTTTCAAACTGCTCAGCGCCTCAGCACACCTGTTCCCCACCCCCTTTTTCATCCGCTCCGCTCCTAACTCTGTCTCCTCAAACTGGAATGAGATTAAGTGGAGGCACAGAACAATATTTTTTCACTGGAGAATTGATTTTAAAGGGGGAGCAACTAATCTGATCGGACACAGCAGTAAAAAAGCTGCCACTCTCAGACTTCAGGGCAAGAGTGAACTCCTGGTCTGATGAAAGTTACACCAATGCGGCTATGAAAATCATTAGTCACGAGCCCTAAGGTGTTTGTCAAGAAACATTAACGTTTATTACCAGGCTCTTGCATGACCACTTACTCCAGTAAACAAAAGTGAACATCTATTTCTTGAAGTTTACTTGTCATTTTAATGCATGGTAAAGTTATTTCAGTCTCAAGGAAGTACTGTTGCCATGGTTACAGTTTAAAACTACGCCATCCATCCATCCATCCTCTTTGTGTAGTCCAGTCCAGGGTCATGGTGGGGAATGGAACTAATCCCAGCATGCATTGGGTGAGAGGCGGGTCCCCCCTGGACAGATCAGCAGTCTGTCACAGGGCCGACACACAGAGACAAACACTCACTCAGAGTCACCAACCAACTTAACCTGCATGTGTTTGGACTGTGGGAGGAGAAAAACCCATGTAGACATGGGGACAGCATGAAGACTCCACACAGAAAGACCTGAGTTCAAATGGGATTTTCACTGTTGCATCACAGGAACCACTGAACCACTGCACCACAGTGCTGCCTACACTAACCAGTATTTTTATATCAGTGTATCCAATGACTAATATGAACTCTTGACGAGGCCACTGATAATTATAACCTGACTTCACAGCTCTCGTCAGCTGTTTGATCTTAGTGAGCATTTAGCAGCTCAAGAGAAAAATATCTCCATTAGGAGTTAGACCAGGAGAGTAAATACATAAATGTGCACTGTCCCTGCTAACACAACTCCATATATGCTAATGTTATCTGATGTCTGCTGGACATGTTAACTGTTTGCTAACACAGTCAGCACAACAAATTCAGGAAGTGATAATATGTCAGTGTTGTGTTTGCTGCTTGTTCCACTGCTCAAAAGTAAACTATTGCTGCTTTATAACCTTAGGTCTGCAGCAATTCAGGTCAGTGGGTAGTTTCCACATTATTACACATTTGCCCACATACCATCAGGCTAAATGAGGTAATGTTTCAAAAACCTCAGTGCCAAAATACATCTGTGTTCAATTATGTCTGGATCTGTAGTAAGATTTGTTTATGTAAAAGTGAGTCTGAATCTGTTTTGAAGAGCCAGGAAAAAGGTTTATGGGAGGTTTGTGCAGCTTTTGTCTTTCGGTTCCTGTTTTAGTTTCCCATGATGAGTCTGCACACTGCAGAGAAGCAAGATGAAGATAAGATAAGCTAGACTTTATTAATCCACAAAGGGGAATTCAGGAAGGAGGGTAAAAGTGAAAACAGCTGTGGCAGAAATGTGATTTTTAGCACAAATGGCTTTTTTCCTTCATGTTTCCTCATTCAACATGCACAGTATAGACACCAGCATATAACATAATATAGGAATGACGCTGCCTGTGATACCCAGACTGCAGCCAGATTTGTGTCCACAGACAAATGATGTGTGATGGGAGTATGTGATAGAAATTGCTGAATGATTTTGCGGTCCTGGGCTCTATTTGTATTCCTTTGAAAAAGGGAAATAAAACTGTATTAGTCTGTTATGGTGATTTGCAGTGTATGAGTGGAATTAGTTTGCCTTGTACTAGGCAGAAAACCTGACCTTTTCTATGACCCATTGCCCCATCAATAAACTAAGATGTTGCTGTTTTGCTCAATGAAGTAAAATGGAGACCGCTAGTGAGCTGTGCAGAGCAGATAATCAAGACGCAAAGGAATCTGAAAAGCAAATGTGCTGAAGTACTTTTTGGGGTTTTACTTCGTAGAAAGCAACATTATGGGCAAATACAAAGCTAACTTTGTTAAACAACTCTCTAACCACAAATCTGTAACTTCAACACAACAACAATATTGGTGCCATAGCACATTTTAGGGCTGAGATGATGCTGCAGAAGAATTATTCAGACATTCTCCTGATCAAACCTCCACTTGCCTTCATTAGGACCCAATGCAAACTTCAGCATCATGGAGAAACAGTGGTCAAACTGTCACCCTGTGAACCTTCAGGTGTCACAACGTTCTGACCTGTCCCTGTAACCCCTTCCTCTCCCCCCAGCTCCATCTGGCTGTTACAGCTTTTCCTCTCTCTCTCTCTCTCTTCTCCTCCTCTCCTCCCTATTCATTCTCACCATCGTCACCATCTGCCATTTATATATCATGCATGCATGCATGCTCCAGTTATTTTCACAGGTACATGTTAGTTGAACTGCAAAGTAAAACACACAAAATTGGCTTAACTTGGCAAAAGGTTATTGCTGTAAATAGCTGCAGAATAGGTTTCACAAAAAAACATACACACAGTGTCCCTACAAGAACACACCTTTCCTCTTTCACACACACACACCCTCATGGGGATGCAGATCCTCAGACTCTGCAGTGGCATCCTGATTACAACAGGGGGTGGGGGTGAGGGTGCAGGGATGGGTCTGATTCATAAAGCGCTCCACAACTTCTTGTTATTTTATAGTCAGCCTTGGGTGGATGGATTATTCATGGGTGGGGAAAGTGGGAGAAATGCGGGGAGAAGCAGAGAGAAAAAAGTATGGGAGTCAGAACGAAAGTAAGAAAGGAAGTAAGAAAGGAAAGGAAGGAAGAAAGGAAGATTTAGCTGCTTGACAAAGGTCAGAAAAGAGAAAATGATTGAGTTGAGAAGCTATAACCATTACACTCTTGATGATCACACTGCTCCAGCTCTCAATCAATCACGCAAACAGACACACACTCAAATACACACCTGAATAAACATGATCTACTCTCCATCAGACAGATCCATCAAACACGGACGTAAAAGCACACAGGTGCAACTGCATAAACATGACACGGCTAAAACACACAAAGCACAAACATGCACTGAACTTGAATTAAACCACACTCATCTGCATTCAGCAGATTATGTGGCTGTTGTGCTGCAGTTGGGCCTGACTTTTTGTGTGGGCTGAATACTCAGTCGCAGCTGAAATGTGTGTCGTGTACACACCGATAAACGTTACAATGCCGATAAAAAAAAAAACCGCAATTGCATCCATTCAACACTAACACACTCGACTCCAGTCAGAACGGACACAGAGCTTTACTCCACAACTCTATAATTCACAGACAAAGACACACACGCTGTAAAACACTCTACATACGCACACATAAGAGAATACACTCACAAAGTCAGTGCACACACTGACAAGGAGAGCCAAGCAATGAGGCGAAGACACATAACCAGTGACATAAATAGTGTAAATAATAAATAAAACTGCACAATATCTTTTCACACTGCTGCTCATCCTAAAAATCCTTTCCTCGAGTTGGAGATCTAAATCAGCCTCTGTACACACACACACACACACACACACGTACACAGATAGACCACAGTGAAGTAAATAACACAAGAGCAACAGTAGTGTCAGTGTGATGCCCGTAGAGAATGTCAATAAGACTGACAGAAACACACACACAAACACATCTGTATAGAAATAAATGAAATGAAATAAAATGGAAAAATACAACACACATTCACATACACACATGCACTCACACCACTTCTCTCTCTCTCTCTCTCTCACACACACACACACACACACACACACACACACACACACACACACACGTAAATGCAGAAAGGTCAATGCTGTATTTCTATGCTGACAGAGTCAGTGTGACTGTGATCGCTGTAGACAGAGGTGAGCTGACCATTTGTAATTTGTAGTGACCTTTAAAGCGCTGCCTAACCCAATGAAGAGCCTGTAGGCCTGCATCTGCGCTCACTAATGTGTGTGTGTGTTGAACATATGAGAACTCAAAAGCCTCTAAGCTGGTGGAAACAAATTATAAAAAAAATTTGGAAAGTTGCAGAAGTTCCTGCAACGAGCAGGAGTCACACTCTGGTCCATCTTCTTTTAAAGATCGATTTAAGGAGCGCCAGCACTTCAAGGGTTAGAGGTTTCATTTCCACCGGTGCCAACTATGACTGTAAATGTGTTTGCTCATGATGCTGTAAGGCATTGTGGGTTAAAAGTCTTTGTTGAGGCCTTCACTTTCAACATCTCATATCTGTTTTCTGCCCTTTGGGATGGCTGTTGAGCTCTATTTCAGGACGTAACCAGATCTGATGTCAACGTGAACCGACTGTGATGCCAGAAAAGACAGAGATATAACAAGAGACGGCACATCTGTTTTTGGAACTGCTCTCTTCCATTAGACCTGTTTCCCATAGACCGGTCCTGGTATGCACCTTCATCCGTTGACTGAACCTCCAGTAGCAAAGACATGGCACAGTAAGTGTGATAAAAGGACTGATGATGAGAAAGTCACAGAGCTGTCACAAGTCGAGTCTCAAACCATTTAGAGGTTGAGTCACGAATCCTTACGAGCTCAGACGTGTAACTACGACTTGACTTGTGTGTCACGTCTCTGGATTCTGCCAAATAAAATCACACATTTAAAAAAAAAAATTTCTGTCACATCTAAAAGTGATTTATTATTACTGAGACGCTTCCATGAACACACGCTTTTTCTTTGTTGGACGATTTTACCAGGTCAGACCTTGGTTGTTCCATCTAGATCATTCAAGCCTTCATTTCTTTCTCAAAGCCAAGACAACTAATAAATCTACAGTCATTTGGTTGTTAATGAACTGAAGAAGGATGAAACTGGTCGTGTGGCACAGAAGAAACAGAGTTTGGGTGGAAAATGCAAACCTGCTGCCGTCCTGAAGGGCTGAAGGACGTGGGCCTCCTGTCCAAACTGTCCCGTCTCCTCATATGTCATGGGGGGAAAATACAAGTCAGCCAAACGAATTTCATGTAATCTTTATAATGCACTTGATAGGTATATTCATTATAATGGCAACACGTTCATAGTCTGATTTGTGAAAAATGAAAGTGACCTTGTTCCACATCATCAGGCGTGACTGTGAATCCTTTAGCTGCTCTTACTGAGGAGAACACACACAGTCTGTGCAATATGTGCGGGGAAATCATCAGAACTGGCACTCTTCCAGCTCAGTGCACAACCGAGAGACATCAGTGAAAATATGACTGCTGAAAGCTCATTAGAGAAATAAAACACGTCTGATTGGTGCCAGTTTGAAAATTAACATTCAAATTGAGCATTTCCTTCTATCACAAAAACATCTGACTGGGCTGCGGGTCATTGGTCAAGTGCTTTTAACTGCTTCTGTGAGAATTTCTTATGCCAGTGCTCGACCCGAATTGGACTGTGCAGCCTAATTGTAATTGGCATGAATCCTGCATGTGACTTTTCATGGGCCATTAAAGCCAAAACACTCTGTCCATTTTGGAGAATGGTGCTACCAGAAAATCAATATTTCAAAAACATAGACGATTGTATCCTCAAGGTTATCACCATTTAGTAAGAGGAGTGTTTGTAGAGTGGCTCTGAGCCTTAAAGTGGCTGACATGATTTATATTCATGCCATCAATCACTTTTTAAATGGGGTCAGGTCCTTTCAAATGCTCTCTATCACTCCTGAATGAAAAGGTCTTTGCATGACTCACGACTTTTAAAACATAACCCAGACAGTGTTTCTCGCTTGTGCTGCCAAAAACTGTGTAATAGCAGGAGACAAATTCCTTTAAATTGGAGATCTCTCATTTAGGCTTTTGATGCTCTGGAGGAAACTCCTTGCTTTAGAAATCTGTTTTCCTCTTCTGCTGTGGACTGGAAATCACACAGACAGAAACCAATTCTATCTCACCCAAAATATGTTTGAATGGGCAACGTTGCTTTGAGGAAATATGTTCTGAAGTAGACAGAATTGATGCATGGATTATGCTTGCTCTGAATATTTTTCTAATCACAGAATTGTGATTCACACTAAGGACACTGGAGACCAGGCTACCAGTCCTGTCTCTGCTTCTACAACTCTTGGTTGGTTTGAATATGTTTATACTAATATTGGAAAACAAATGGTAGAGCTGTTGCTTCTTATGATGAATCAACACAGAGTTAACTTTTTAAGTTGCCCTCAGATAGACAGAGAATCGTTCTATAATTAAACTCATTCTTTTGGTTTTCTGACCTCCAGCTCTGTTGTTATTGACTGAATTTCCAGCTGCAAAATGCGGCTGTTTGTAGCAAAAAGCTCCGGCACTACCTACCCAGCACCGATCGGCAGACAGACACAGTTAGCTGGTGAACAAAGTGGATCATTTAGCGGCTAACAAGCCGGATATGCTCCCCAGGAGTTAAAAGAGAGCTAGTGCAAACGAAGAGCCAATACTGGGCTCATCAGGTGACAAGACTCCACGTGAATGCTAATGTAGCTCCATGTCTGCTGGATCTGTGGGCAGACAGCTGTTTATTACCAATTTGACTAAACATAACCATAAATATTTTCATTTGTTCTTTCATCCATCCATCATCTATACCCGCTTATTCCTAATTAGGGTCACAGGGATCTTTGGGGGAAAGGCAGGCGTACACCCTGGACAGGTCTAGGGCAGACTTTACTCAACAAACGTTAAAACACAAGCTAAGACTGATTCTCTTGTGTAAAATTCATCATCAGGAAACGTTATAATATATAAAATCTGTCTGCAGCTATTCAGTGGTAATTTCACTGTTGTAACGTCGGGTGTGTTAGACTGGTTAGCTGGTGTCAGCTCAAAGAGGCGCAGTATTAATTTATTATTAAGCCCCTATTAAATAATAAACTGGATCCATTTTAAAAGGAGAACATTCTCTTGGAATCCACTTATTACACGACATGGACTCCATTTTCAAGACCTCAGACTTGACTCAGACTTGCATCCTGCGACTCACCAGCATCTCCAGAGGGTGAATGTTTTGCAGACAGAGTGCATTCAATCTAGTTTCCTTGTTATGTTGATCAAAACTCAATCTGGGCAGCGTTTCATGTCTGAAAAAATTTGATTTGGTAAAGCAAATTAGTTGTGTATGAACAGTCATTAGGAGAGAGGCTGACAGAAACACACACTGTTCAAACACAAAAGGCAAATGAGACATCTTCAGGTACACACATACTGCTGGGATTTGGTCTTTTTCAGTCTGTGTGTTTGTGTGTGAATGTGTCTCCAATCTATACACAGAGGTCATTTCCCCACAGTCTGCCTCTGATTGGATTTGGCTTAATTCAAACAAACTGAGGCCTTAATTTAAATGGAAAGCACTATAGCCTATTACACAACACAGCGGAGGACTGTCTCACTATATCAACTCTGAATTGCATTAAAGCTCTCACTCACAATCCCCCCCCCCCCCCCCCCAAGGTCACTGTCTGACTGACAGGCTTGCACTAACAGCAGCGACAAAATCCAGAGCAGAGACTGTAGTTCGCATGTGTGAATGTGTGTGTGTCTGTATGAAGGGAGGTCACATACACGATGCATGAACACACAAATGGCACACACATATATACAAAGAAATAAGTGCCAGGGTGCTGACAAGCTACGATAACTTTAGTGCCACTGTACACTATTGAGGTTGGGTTAGGTGACAGTATAATATAAGACTTTTATTGCTGGGTGGAGGTGTGTGTGTGTGTGTGAAATAGAGATTCAACAGGTGGGTAATTGTTCTGACGAGACAGAAAGTCCCATTAGCCCTCTGTCAGAAAGAAAAGTAGCTCCCTCCACATTGGTTGCTGATATAGATCTGTGTATAGGTGTGTGTGTGTGCGTGTGTGTGTGTGTGTGTGAGAGAGCGATAGAGAGAGAGAGAGAGAGAGTGGAGACAAAGAGAAGAAGACAGTAGAGAGCGAGGGGGTAGTAAAGTGTCTGGAGTGAGTCTAAAGGGATGGAGTGAGCAACTGTGGCCGAGAGAGGAAGACAGAGTGCAGAGAGAGAAGAAGAGAGGTGAAGTCAAAATAAAAGAACGTGACATGAAAGAGAGCTGTTTGATCATCTAAAACCAGGGTCAGATTACTGTAGCTCCTAATGGACCCAGCCGCCTGTCACACACACACACACACACACACGTATACACAGACTCCATGCAGCAATATGAGATTGTTTCTTTCTAATGGAAATGGTCCCTGTATGCACACACAGTCACATATATACATTTCCACAGCAGCATCTGATTGGCTGCTCCCTAATGGAGACAGACCCTCTCATAGAACAACATACAGCTGTCTCTCTGTCACACACACACACTGGGTACAAAAACACACCTTCACGACAACACACACAAACACACAAAGCCTATTTCTCTTCTCACTAATGGACCCGGACCCTTGAGAGTGACAACCAGGCTGCTACGCATCAGTTGCCATTACCCACAAGGCAGTGCGGTAGGGCCATGGGGCCGGCTGGCCGCCCACTCTCTTCGCCTTTCACCCCACATCCGTCAAAAACAGGTACACACTGCTTCATGTGTTCCTCCACTCTCTCTCTCTCTCTCTCTCTTGCTATAAATATCGTTTATCTCTCTTCTTCTCTGTCTGTTTCAGGGTGAAAAAAGACAAATTTAAGACTTTTGAAAGAGCTTGTTAAAGCCACCCAGCCAAGTAAGAAAGTGCATTTTCTTTCAGGGGACTTTTAGACTCTCAATCTAATTTTAAAGGAACTCGTTCGCCCTCAGGAGGGTTTTTGTCGAGCCATGAATTAATCACCCTCTGTACTGGTAAGTAAACAGTGTATTGTCTGTCACTGACATTTGTTTTATTTTAAATCACCACATACCTTGACATTAACAGCGATATTCCCGTCTGCTCCAGGCTGAAAACACTGTTTGTTTTCTGCTCAGAAACCATTTCATTTTTACACCTGGAGCACACTGGGTAAAAGTGCCCAGTGATAAGCTATCATGCATCATCTACGGTGGCCCACAAGGGACACTGGCTGCATTCAGGAGGAAAGGGCAGAATGTAAAAAAAGATTTACCCTCTTCTTTTTAGTCACTGGGCAGAGTGTGAAAGTGTGAAGTGTAGTTTTTGCATCAAGCCTTGTTAACCTGTGACACTGAGTGGATTCAAACTCATTTAAATAAGAGAATAATAAAATAAACTAAATAATACAGGATTCAAAGCAGCATGTTATCATCTGAACACAGCTGATTAAAGTCTTGAAACTCAATATGGGGAACCAAAGAAAACAAACAGGAAATTAATTGTTAAGGGACATGAAGCCCAAACGTGTTTCATAAAATGAATACAATACAAGTGGAAAACCAAAAATCACTGCTGAAAACAAAATATCAGGAACAACCAATATAATAGACAAAGTAATTAAATCTAATACAGCAAAACAAATGAATGCCTCATTCAGAGCAAGAGTTAATCCAAAACTTTCTCTGACATCATGAAGCAGATGGACGTGGGTCATGATGTGTGTCAGCGTCATTATAAACTTTAGGGTTTCTGCTTTCAGTCACATAAATTGTCAGTGGCAGTGTAAATGTAGTCCACTTTGTTTGGCCACCACAGAACATTCCCCCCTCATGTCTCACTGGTATCAGAGCTGCACTTTCCTGGGAAAATTAGGCTGATGAATCCCTGAGTAACTCACGGTTTACAAAAATCACTGTTTGTGATTCAGTCCTTCTCTCCCAAAACATGAATATATGATAATCCTCCAGACTAATCCAAATTAAATCAAATATTTTATCTTTGCCCTCTAAAACAACCCAGATTAGCATTTTTTTTGATGTGGACGACTTTAGCTTGTCAGTGCATTAAAATGAATTGGGTCTGGCTGACCACCTCTGTGGTTTATGTTGGACTACCCAGTTAAGGTTAGAGAAAAATAGTAGTCACTGCTAAAGGAGCCCAGCATTGCGAGGAGTGGTCTTCAAGTCACATGGTTTGTTTACCCATCCGTCCGACTGTGTGGGGGGGGGGAACAGTCACATCATTTGTTCTAATGCAACCACTCGTACAGCTCTGCAGGGGAGCCAACCAAGACCAGCTCGACCTGGATAACTCCACCCCACAAAGAGCTGCATTAAATACATGTAAGTGCATATATGGTTGATTACTTAGTGACAATGACAATGACTGTGACAATGACAATGACTGAAAGGTAAAATGATTATCACAGTGACTGGTTCCAGCCCCCCTGTGACTCACTCAAGTAAAAACAGGTGTAGTTAATGGAGGGATGGATAAAGGGATGGATTATAACTGACGACAGCAGTACAATCCTGTCTCACTGCGATACAGCGACGTGCACTGTTTTGCCGTTTGATAAAAAGCCTCCAAACTTCTAGGATTTCATCATCTTTGTGAAGCAACACACTCCCGCCTACACAGCTCCTTGCATTTTTAAATCTCAGGGCTGTTTTCTGTCTGAACGCCCACTGAGAGGTTACAAAGTGCAATAACAAGTTCACACTACTTCAACATTTGCTTCTGACAGACGACTGTTGTAAATGCGGCACGGGCAGAAGAGGTCTTTTTCAGGTAAACCTACACTTAACATATTTTTGGAGTTTGAACAAGAAAATGTTGGTGTTGGTGCAGCATTTATGCTCTAAACCTTTTCTCCATTAGTCTAACTGTATCTGTAATGTCAGTGAATCCAGAACCTATTTGAGATATTAGTCTGTGAAGTAAAGCTCCGTTGTTGTTGTCAGTCCTGAAAGTCCTGGACCTTTGTTGTCATTTAATAATCTACATTCTGACAATTGCCTGTTTCTAACAGCACCAACTCTTTATAGGCCCTTATGGCAGCTTTTGTTTGGTGTTTGTTGTTTCTCTCATTCTGTCTTCAATGCCTTTCAGTCATTCCCCCAAGTATCTGCTGTGTCTCTTCCTTCTTTCCCCCTTCTCTCCGATTGTCACTGTTGTTTCCTCCTCTCTTCGCTGTCTCCTCATCATTTCCACTTTGTCAGACTAAAGGGAGCAGACAAATGGATGGACAGATGAATACCCAGATCTGCACAGGGGCAAAAAGAATGATGGAGCGATGAAATAAAGGAGTGGCAGTGCGTGACTGCGCTCAGCTGAGCCCAGTTCAGGGCCTGGGGGGGGGAGTGGAGGAGTCAAAGAAGAAGAAAAACACAGACAAAAAGGAGAAATGAAAGCAGTTCTGTAGGAAAACACATTGAAAGGCCTATTGTACCATATCTAATGGTAAGGGGTGGTAATTCATGACATACTCTTGTAAACAAATGTCATTTGTTTCATTATGCTGTCTTTCTGTTGCCATTTGATAAATCACAACAATGATTCACACTTTTGTCGTGAAGCCACTTAAATGTGCTGCTTTAAACACCCACTAAGTCTAAGTCTTAGAGAGGAAACTGTGAGGCAGGTGACCTAGAATTTGTAAAACAGAAGAACAAGCCCCATCCCTCCACTTATTACTGTACACCTGTCAAGTATTCAGGTCTCACACAGCACATTTGCAGTTTTCAGTGACAACAGTGGCAGACTGATCACTCAAAATGTGGGTCAGAGGACACAAACGTGGCTTTTCATTTCTAGCTGGTACCAATCAGTTCAGCTGAAATGACAACTGTTGCTGGCAGCTTTTTCCAGCAGGATCAGCTCGCTACTGAAGCTAGCTAATGAAGCTAGCTAATGAAGCTAGCTACTGAATTTAGCTAATGAAGCTAGCTACTGAAGCTAGCTAATGAAGCTAGCTACTGAAGCTAGCTAATGAAGCTAACAGGAAGTGCCTGAGTGGTCCTGAACATACATGGTTACATCACAGATATTATGCTGAAAGGTTAAGGCTGACTTACAAATCATTCACTAGTTGATGGTGCACATAGAAAACACAAATACAAAGCACCAGCTATCTTATCTTGTTGTATCTTATATTCTACAACAACCCTGTTTGGCTTTGTGCATTACGATACACTAAGTTAAGAGTCAAGTGTCTGCGGACATGTTTTCACATCAGTTTTATTTTGTTGGTGTCTAATCTAGCAGGATGTAATTTGTGCGGTGGCCCAGAGAGCTCAGTGAACTGCATCTTAAGAAGACACACAAATAAACAAAGAACAAACCAATGAAATAAATAAATAATCAGAAAATGTTTGTTACAGTACTTCATTTTCGAAGCCACAGTGGTTATCTACTCCAGTAACTTGTGCATCACTGTTGCAGTAGTTTGTGACGAACATGGAGCTCTATAGATTATTAAGTTGCTCCTGGAAACATTGTCATTGTCTTCTGTCTTTGCAGGGCATTTCTCTATTTGGTTGTTTTGTGTATTTTGCAGCATGTTTCTATATTTGGTTGTTTTGTGTATTTTGCAGCATGTTTCTGTATTTGGTTGTTTTGTGTATTTTACAGCATGTTTCTGTGTTTGGTTGTGCTTTCGCTTTCTATAGCCTGTTTGCATATTTACTTCTAAAGTTACAGTATGTTGAGCTCTCAGGGCCACTGTAAATTTAAGCTTTGCATTTAAAGTAGCTTAAATACACCTTAAGAGGTTCCAAGCAACAAAAACTAGCATTTAGTGTCTGTTTTCTTTATGAATTATTAGTAGGAGTAAAACTTGTAGACATAACCTTTCTTAAAAAGGAGGCATAGTTGAATGTTAAAACTATTTCTTGTATTTTGCTGTGTTTTGTAATATTAGACGTGTTGGAGTGAATCTGTGATTCACAGTGTTACATTTATGTATTGATTTTTTACCTTTTTGGATCTGCCCATTGACATGGACAAAAAATAAAATGAACTGGCTCTGTCAAAGAAAAGACCGAGTTGTATTTATTTGTCCAACAGTCAAACATTCAAGGACACACTATACAAAACAAGGCAATCACACACATCATAGAAAACTCAATGGCTAAAAAAAAAAAAAAAAAAAAAAGCTCTAAAATTGTTGAGGAAAACCAGACGTCCTTATTCTTTCACAGTCCCATTCACACTGCTCCAGCACCCACATCACAATTTAATTGTGGCTTTTTTAAAACTACTCTGTTCCATGATCCCTTAAGGTATGGTAATCCTATAATTACTGGATTTAAGTACATAGGTAGCTTCAAAACCACAGCCTTGTAGATAAATACGGCTCAGTGCATTTTCTTTTCTCATTTAAGAAGCAATAAAATGTGTTGTAGTCTCATGAGAGGCGGGCCACATATGTGACATGATAAAACAAGCACAGCTGAAATCACGTGAGGCACTCTGAAATACAGAAAACACCCAGGGGGATGTTATTTGCTGGGATTAAAGGTAGAAGACTGACACAAAAATACCCATAATCACAGTATAAACACAGCCCTGTCTAAAGAGGTGTACATGAAAAAGAACAAAAAACAGGAAGCAAGAAGAAACTGAGAGACTGCTTGGTACAATCTTCATCAGAGGCACATTTTTGCTTTGTCGACTCGACCACAGGGAATTAGATTTTAAACACAAAGAGGTTACTGCATTGACTTCCAGCCTCAGCTTTCAGGTGTGTTAGAGGTTGGAGGATGTATTTTCATCTCACAACTAGCCCAATAACAATGTTCACTTTTTAGGGTTAGGTCAATAGAGGGAGTGCTTTATGTCAGACGATTGTGTCCTGTCTTGTACGTACGGTAATGCTTTTGTTATTCAACGATAATTCCCTGAGAACCAGAGAAAAAAACATTTAGCGTTCTTGTCTGGCAATAGAATTGGAAAAACAATGAAGAACTTCTGGCCCTTCTGTACATACATCACTTTATAATGTGTATAAAACACTGTTCACTGAACGAAAACACCCTCAGAGACCTTTAAAATTCAGTACATTCAGTACATTTAACTCGTAATCACAAATTTCATTCAGATCCACAAATTGAAACAACATCACAACCCAAATAAAGTTGTTACTGTGCTGCATGATGCCAAACAGTTTGCAATATGTCAGAGGTGGCCAGAGAAAGTTAAATCACAAAACAGTGATTTAGTGTTCATTAAAATTCATGTGGCGGTGACAAAGTTTTCCACAGCGTCACTGGTTTATCTAATATATTGATACAGCTGGTGTAAAAAACACGCCTGCGATGGTTTGGATTCCTGTTTCCACACTACAGCATATTTTCCAGTCAGACAATTACTTCAGCAGGTGTAGATCTAGATATGCAATATACATCAGGTCCATAATAAGCTGCTGGATCTAACCAGAACAAATTACGGCTTTTTCAATTTGAAAAATTGATTCGCCAACATTTTAAAGATATTGACGCAGCTGTCATGAAAATGAAAGTAACACTGAGGACACTGGTGGATTTAGCTAATCTTTGCTTTATGGTACCAAACAGAGCAGGGAGAGGAGGCTAACTGGGTCTAACAAGTAAGTTTTTCTTCCAGCCAACATATTCCAGTGGAGGAAACTCACCATCAAAAGCAATAATTAATCGTTCCTACTGACAACTATTGTCCCAGTGTGTGTTTGAACTCCATTAAAACACATCGGCGAGTCACACCACTGCAGTGAGTCATTCTGAAAAATGTGCGGACTGTAATTTATTTCAGATCAGGCCTCTATAAATGACCTGGTGTTGTGAATACTTATCAAATGTAAAATTAATCCACAGATGAAAGAGTCACCAACAGATGACTAATGTTTCCTCAAAACTACTGTGTCCATTTGGAAAATGACTGATCCTGTTTTAAAAGTTGACACGTGTGCCTTGTTTTTAGGGAGGTACTGTTTTTCTCTGCAGTAGCAGCCAAAGGGCTCGTCAAAGTGGTATCGAGATATGAATTAAGACGTTGCTGCTGTTGATCTTTTCGAGTTCTGTTGACAGTAGGAAAATACTGAACAACATCCACCTCACCCTTTACAATGGCCGACAATGGAATTGGTGAAGCAGTTACTGAAAATAGCTTCCACCTTTGTCCATCCTGCTCAGTACTGACGCAAACATGGAAACAAGACAGGTGAACAATTTACTGAAGACAAATAAACAGAAAAACAGACAAAAATGAAAGAAAATTACTGATGGGAAATAAGGTCTAAGAAGATAACAGGCAAAGGGTACAGGTCTTACATTAATTTAAATTCTTTGAGAACAGGAAGGCCAAACGGCAATCGATCGTAAAATTGATTGACCACTGCTTTAAATTAGAGAACAAACAGTGTTCATGTCTATAATATTTCCTGCATAAATCACTGTAGTTGTTGAAAGTTGTTTAAAATAAAATTGAACCTTTGACTTGATGGTGCTCTTTGAGATAAAACTTCAGCTTGTAAAGCTTTGCTAATGTTTCTGCCTCTCTGAAAACATCTTAACTTAATAGCTTAAATATGTTTTCATCACATGCATACTGCCATCACATTGGTGAGATGGAGTCTGTTGAGATGTAATTTTATATCCAATTATCTATGAATCCATCTGAAAGGAAAAAACAAATTGTAAAATATGCCTGATGTCAATGTATGAAGTGAGGCAGGTAATAATGGAGATAATGACAGGAATGAGTTAGAGAGGAAAAAATCTTCTTCTTCTCCTCTGGGCTGCTCCCTTCAGAGGTCTCCACAGCGAATCATCCGCCTCCATTTAACCCTATCCTCTGTATCCTCCTCACCCACACCAACTATCCTCATGTCCTCCTTCACTACATCCAAGAACCTCCTCTTTGGTCTTCCTCTAGGCCTCCTTCCTGGCAGCTCTAACCTCAGTATCCTTTTACCAATGTATTCACTGTCCCTCCTCTGAACATGTCCAAACCATCTCAATCTGGCTTCCCTGGCTTTTTCTCCAAAACATCTACCATGAGCTGTCCCTCTGATGTCCTCATTCCTGATCCTATCCATCCTCATCACTCCCAGAGAGAACCTCAACATCTTCAGCTCTGCTACCTCCAGCTCTGCCTCCTGTCTTTGTCTCTAAACCAGACAACATTGCTGGTCTCACCACTGTCTTGTCCACCTTTCCTTTCATTCTTGCTGACACTCTTTTGTCACACATCACACCTGACACTTTCCTCCACCCGTTCCAACCTGCTTGCTCACGTCTCTTGGACTGTTGGACTCTAGGTCCTTAAAATCCTCCACCTTCTTCACCTTCTTCACCTCTGCTCCCTGTAACCTCACCGTTCTACTTGAGTCCCTCTCATTTACACACATGTACTGTTTTACTGCGGCTAACCTTCATTCCTCTCCTTTCCAGAGCAAACCTCCACCTCTCTAGATTTTCCTCCACCTGCTCCCTGCTCTCACTACAGATGACAATGTCGTCTGCAAACATCATGGTCCACGGAGATTCCTGTCTCTTGCTTCCTGTCCATCAGCATTCTCAAAGCAAATATTGCATCTGTGGTTCTCTTCCTTGGCATGAAACCATACTGCTGCTCACAAATGCTCACTTCTGACCTCAGCCTAGCCTCCACTACTCTTTCCCATAACTTCATTGTGTGACTCATCAGCTTTATTCCTCTGTAGTTTCCACAACTCTGCACGTCTCCCTTGTTCTTAAAGATGGGCACCAGTACACTCCTCCTCCATTCCTCAGGCATCCTCTCACTCTCCAAGATCTTGTTAAGTTGCCCAGTCAAAAACTCTACTGCCACCTCTCCTAAACTCTTCCATACCTCCCATCTCTGTCTCTCTGCCTCACCAACCTGTACAAATCCACCTCTCCCTCCTTAGTGTCCAACCTGTCATACAAATCCTCATACACCCTTTGTTTGGCCTTTGCCACCTCTACCTTCACTTTACCCTGCATCTCCCTGTACTCCTGTCTGTTCTCTTCTGTCCTCTCAGTGTCCCACTTCTTCTTAGCTAACCTTTTCCTCTTAACACACTCCTGAACTTCCTCATTCCACCACCAAGTCTCCTTATCTGCTTTCCTCTTTCCAGATGACACACCAAGTACCCTCCTACCTGTCTCCCTGATCACTTTAGCTGTAGCTGTCCAGTCATCTGGAAGAACCTCCTGACCTCCCAGAGCCTGTTTCAGCTCCTCCCTGAAAACCACACAACACTCTTCCTTTTTCAACTTCCACCACCTGGTCCTCTGCTCTGCCCTTGTCAGATATAAATAAAAATGAGTAAAAAATAGACAGATTCGAGTGTGGAATGTGAAGATAATCCAGTGGTAGAGCACATTTGTCTTCGCGTGCGGAGATGAACGGATAGTGGCTCGTGGAAACAGATGGACGGAGGTGTGGCCGGACGGATCGGTGGATGGATGAAATGAAACTTCTAATCTGAGTGATGACGTCTTCTGGCCTGACAAGAGCAGATACATAATCTAGTCTGCCAGGTGTAGACGGATGAATGGAGACAGAGAGGGTGAGACAGCAGCAGGTAATGTAAAGGAAGACGTGACGGTGTCCCTGAAGCCAAGATTCTTTAAAATGAAAAAGTGTCTGACTGTGCCAAATATTGGGAGAGAGAGAAAGACAGCACAGGTAAGGGTGTGCAGAGGTGAGAGCAGATGCTTTTTACTGCATGTCAGTGCAAGTACAGACATCCAGGTTAAAGTGACAGATGGAGACCGATGAAAAGCAGATGATGGAGAGAGTGAGGACAGGAAGAGAGTGATGAGACAGATGTGACAGAAAAGAGAAAAGAGGAGAAAAATATTCTGCATCTGCCTTTCTCTCTCTTTTGTTATCTTTCCCTCCTGTTCCTTTGCTTCTCTCTAACGTGAGCTGATGGAGGAGCTGAGTAAACAAACCAGAAGCTGCATGTTTGCTGTGAAGCTGTTTTAAATACCACACGCGTCAAAGACGACCTATTGATTTGTGAGCTAACACACACACGCACACGCACACACACCAATGTATTTCTTCATTCTGCTGCTCAGTGAACAAAAGGAAAACTGATTAGAAAACTCAGATTCAATATAGCTGCAAATACATGTACAGACACACACACAGACACACACACACACACACACAGTTTAATTAACTATTGACAGATGGTATACTGTAGATATTTACTGTCTCCACAAGTAGCTGCTCCAGGCATGTGCAAATCACTCAAAACACCAAACTGTAGCTAAAACTCTAGATATGTATATAGTAAACAATGGAAATGGAGCCACTGGATTGAAACAGGACTGACATTTTAAATATTTTAGCAAAACTAATATATTTTGCTAATTAAATTACTGCCAGAGCTTTTAAAGCATATCTGAACTGTCTGACATCTCAGACTGACCCAGCTCACAGATCAACGATGCTGCAGTTTGTACAAATGTACAAATCAACATCACCGTCATGAGAAGATTTGCATGAGAAGGAAACCACAGCATTTTTTTTTTTACCTGCAAGTTTATTTATTTTCCACCACTGTGCTCAGTGAAGTGTAATCTCCCCAGGCAGCCATTCAAATCCCATAAATCTCCTCCTATGTTTCCAGGTAACTATTTTACTGACTCCATGCTGATCAGTCAAGTTGTTCACCTATCTGCAGGTCTGTTTACGGACAAACAGCATGAAACTTTGAGTGGGTCTAATCAATAAAACAGCAGCTGTTTTCTTCCTGTTTGTTTCTCGAGCAGGTCACTTGAAAACCATTTTGATCACTGAACACATCAGCAGTTTTAATGTTATTTATACTGAGGCTGTGGGGAACGGAGGACACTGAGGCCAGACGACGCTTCAGTAGAGCTTCAAGAGTAAATTAACAAATCGTAAACTTTCACGAGATAATAAATTACCTGTAGAATACAGTACACCCATCAGCTGTGGATCATTTGCAGCCTTTGTTCTCAATCTTTATGTAGAAAAATTAAACTGAAGTTATAACTTACTGTACCGAAATGTTGCTTGATGTTATATTTATGTACTAAAATGTCTAAAAATGTCTGAAAGACACCAGTGAGACGACTGGAGCGAAGACTTGACACGGCTGTGAGCGGGGTGGGAGTACTAGTGTTTATGGAGGTGGAGCTGTGAGTGTGTAGGTCAGTGTTGGGGCGATGAAGGTCTCAAACTCAGGTCTCTTGGCAAATCTTGTTCTTCGTATGTCCTCAAACTCCATCAGTTAAACAACATCCCCCTCACTGGTTGAGGCAAAGAAGTAAAGCTGATCTAACAACAACGGCTTTAAGAGCATAGCAAAGAAAATGAGTAATATTAAGAGACAGGTTGGAGGTGAGTATTCTGCAAAGCGTACACAACAACAAAACCACAGGAGTACTGTAAAGCACAACTTCAAATATGACTTTAGAGGAACATAATAATACAATCAGAGTATTCAACATGGCCTAACAAAAACAAGCGAACATGCACACATACACACACACCCACACACATTCATCCTCCAGTCCGCCCACACTCTCCCAGATCACGCTATTCATTTCATCTTTGATTCCCTTTGCGGAGATGATGAGTTGGAAACATAAAAGGAATCCAGCGAACTGAGGACAGACCCGTTCTAATCGCTCCATCTCCCCCTCTGTCCTTCTGTCTCTCTGGCTCCTTCCATTTCTGTTTGTCTCTCTTCCTTCATTGCTGTCTTTCCTCTGACTAACCCTCTCCTGCTTTCTCTCATGTTCTTCATGTGTCAGTGATTATCTTGTTCTACCTCCCTCTGTTTCTTTCATCCCCTCTTGTTCTTACGTCTCTTCACACATTATCTCTCCTTCTCTGCGCATCTTTGTTTTCCTACGCTCTTTGTGTTTCTCTCTCTCTCTCTCTCTCTCTCTCTCTTCCCTCCTTCCTCTTTCTTTGTCTCCATCACTTCCCTTGGGGATGTATCGGATAGTGGATGTTGCCACTTGGGAATGACGAGATCGGTGAAGCGGTGGATTAAACACTGAATGGAATGCCTGGAGTCACTCGCACACAAACACAGACACACATACAAGACACCCTGAGACATGCAGCACAACACACACCGTCACATCAGAGTCTCCAGAATCTATTCTTAGAGTGGGAATATAAAGAACATCCTCTCTCCCTTCCTACTGCTCCCATAAACATTCATCAACATCTGACCCACCCCGCTTTCCCCTCTTCACTCCCTGCTCCGGTTCTGCCTCCGTGTGCCTCTCTTCATCAATCTTCTCCACTCTTGTCAGAAAATTTCATTAAGGGAGCTTCAATTAAGGCTGCTGGTTGCTGTGACAACGATAATTCTCGTATTATGATCGGTGTGGCCGGGACAGGGAAGGGTGAGAGAGGAAAGTGGTCAGATAGTGAAAGAGAAGGGGAAGGCAGAGAAAGAAAGTCTCAAGTTTGAAGCGTATAATGTGTTTAATTCAATAATTATCATAAATGTTCCTGATTGAGGGACTGTGCAGAAATTCTAAGAGAAGGGAGGTCTTTTCTTTAGTTACAAAAAGGAATAAGGGCCTTTTTTAGAAACGTTTCAACACCACACATTTATATTTTAACCTTCTCCTGCAGGGATGATAATCAAAGAAATCAAATAGTCAAAAATGATTGCTTTTGTGTGCCCTCTGCAATCTGCCATTTACAGAGGGCAACGACATCCGAATGTATTTTTCCTGTCACATTAAATGTTAGCACTGCCAAAAGCAGTTCGTACAATCAGAAATTTTAAGTTAAACGTTTCATAAAGTCTATATTTTAAACAGATTCAGTCTTTGGTTATGAATTTGTCTTTTTGGCTGAATCGAATCAGTAATTTATTTTAGGATATTAATGGGAAGGTGATGATTTAGTTTGAATAAAATATGAATTATGTTGAGAAGGGCCTTTTATTTCAGATAATGAAACAATTCTGTTAATGAACTATAATAATATAAGACTATACAGTACATGACATAAGCATAACACTACAGTAGTGTCTAAAGTCTCTGATTGTAAGAGACTGGGAGATCAGCTAAAGGTTCATATCTGGTAAACATTCCTGCCTTATACATCATCTGTATTTTATTTCAATTCTTTGCTCCATCTGAGAGAGCTGGATATGGCTCTCAGGCCCTGGGGAGGCAGAGCTGAAAGCAGCAGGAGAGATAACTAAAATAGCTGCCATAAAGGAGTAAGAGCTAATTTAGGTCAAACAGTGGTGCCTGAACAAATTGAGACTCGCATATCTCTAAAAGGGGGAGAATGAATTTAAAGATGACATAACTTTTAGAGGACCCATAATGATTTTAAGGTGAATGAAAGATGGGAAAATTGTGATGAGAATGAAAAGAGCCCGATGAATATAAAACCAGAATAGATTTTTTTTTGCAAATGAGTGAAGGATTGGATTCGACTGTCTGATTTCATAAATCCTGAAGCTCTGATATGATTAAAGCAGGTTGTTACTCATCATTCAAGCCCTGAACTACTGTGAGCTGTTATCATTCAGGGTGTGCACTGCCCAAAACTCCAACACTCCACACAAACAGTATCTGCTTTGACTCTGCTGTTCTCCCTGAGGCGTCTGCCCCTGGGATACAGTTGTCGGTTTGAGTTTGAGTTTTTGCTTGGACCTCTCAGATCCAAGGAACAAACTACATTCCTGAAAATAGTTGTGTTGCTTTTTCAAATCAAGTTAAAGCTTCCAGTCCTCTGATCTGCACTATAGACTATTGGTTGCAAACTTCCACCTGCTGAGGATGGGACAGAGAATGTATAAATATAAGTTTGATCAGTGTTTGAAGTGTGTTTATTGTATATTGCATGTTTTTCACAATGGGTAAGATAACTTAATTGTGTTTACACCACACAGACAAAAAACTATTTGCATACAACAACACAACAACAACACTACATGGCTTCACACTGAATGTGCAGAACAGTCCACTACACATCGATTTTCTTACATTACACTGGGCTGTTTATCTCGTTCCTCTTTCAGTCCGTGAAGACAATAATTACTCTGTTGGCAAACTCAAGTTACTAGAATGTATGTTGGGAATATTGCAATTTTAAATAACAGTGGAATCAAAGCAAATATTTAATGGTCCTGTCATCATTTTAATGGAAGAACAGCAGGACTTAATTTTAAAACTCTACCTCATAAAACATAAACATTTTAATTTGACATTAGACTCATTAGACACGGTATCTTAATGATGAATACTCCACTAGCTTCCACCTACAGACACAAAATTTAATCAAGTTTTCAAATATTAAATTTTTGTTTTTCTCAAATATTAAATCTCGGGGTGTATTTACCAAATATAACCAACCAACCTGCCAACTATTTGAATTTCATACACGTGTTAATAGAAATTCCCACACATGAATGTTGACATACGGGATATTGGTTCACCATTGACCTGAGAACACACAGTGTGGATGGGGACCAACAAGCACATGATTATGTACCTTGAAGTCTTGTTTGTCCATCTTCACTCATGTGTGCATGAAAACACAAAATGCATGAAAATGTCTGAACACAGCAATGAAACAGAGTAGAAACATAGTCTATTGTGAGAGAAATCTACCTTAAAGCGCTTAAATGAGCTATTTAAAGCATGAAGAAAGTCAAATTGCTAGTTGCTAGGCTCTGCATCTCAACAGGTAGAAATGTACTGTACACAAACAATTTCTTCACACCAGTAGCTCCATCATACCAGAATGCAATGGAGCCACAACTTGCATTTTAGTAGATCTGAAGTCACAGAGGGTGAAATGCGTCTTCGACAGCTTTTATCACAAGCTGCTGCCTGGAATGCGCTGAGCGTCTTGAACTCATGATATCTAATAGCATATCTGAGGGTGGATTTCTTTCATTTTAAAAATCAATGATTACACTTTGCAGTCATTTCAATCAAGCTATTTCCAATTTTTGCTACAGTGAGCCTCAGCTTGCCTCGAGCGGCACAGAAGCAGCACTGGGTGGAAAAACTTGTTCAACTAATCCAGCAACATGCTGATCTGTGGCTCAATCTGATTTCCCGCTGCGCCCAGCAATGTATTTGCCTCTATCTGCACTGAGGGGAGATGAATCACAGGGTGCTATCCTACTTTCAAACTCCCACACCCAGGGCTGCTACAGAGATGCATACACACTCATACACAGCACAGCGGTGAACAAGTATTCAGACCCCTTTCCTACGGTACGTGGAAGTAGCAATACATCAATGGAGAAGTATTCATTTACAAGCTCCATCAGCAAATATACAGATTCCAAGCCAATTTTGAGTCATGGCAACTGGACTTTCAGTTTTTAAGTCGAAACATTTCACCACCCATCCAGGAGGCTTCATCAGTCTGAGAAAAAGCTGGACTGGAAACTCCAACTTAAACCGGTTGGTTTCAGGCCACCCCTAGTCCCATAGAGGTTCACTAGGTGAGCTATGTAAATCAGGTGAGAGTCCTTAGACCCACGTCCCTGAGCTGGTTTCACTTCACACCTGGTCTGAATAGGCTCGTTAGGTGAACAAAGGAGTGAGGGCCATTAGGACCTAATGGTGGACTCATGTGACTCCTCTGATCCACCAACTGGCTGCAGAGTGTGTCCTCCCCGGAAAACATTTGATTTGTTCCTTAATTTCCTGGGAACAGATGGAAGGGCAGCCTGGTAGATTGAAGACAGATTATGTCTGAGCCCTCCACCCCTGTTGAGGAAGGGTTTTTCCACTTGAACATATATAGCTTCCCTGACCCTTCTCTCAAACCATCTATCTTCTCTGTCCAAAACATGTACATCACTGTCTTCAAAAGAGTGTCCTGTTTGCAGGACTATGCACATCAACATCAATGACTCAGGTCAATAAATCAATTGGAAACTGATCCAAAATCACAGTCTTGTCTCTTTAGTTTATTGGTGTGATGATGTTTTTGTTACATTTTCAATTGTACATTTACTTATCAAAAGTTGATATAAGACAGATTCATATACAAAGTTGATTTAATGGGCTGATTATCTGTTTGAGATCTAAAAACTACACGTATAATGTGCACAGTAACTAGTAACCATAACGTCCGTCATCAGATGCAGAGGACTAAATGGTTTCTTTCTGAAATGCAGCTGAGTAGAAGTATAAAATAGTTTAAAATGGATATACATAAAGCTGCCATAAATCCACAGATAATTACTCTGCAGTTCCCCTCAGCTCTACTTAGCTCTGCAACATCTTTCAGCTCATTGGTTTGGTTTTCCAGTCCACCAATTTACTGTTCTGGTTCCCCATTACTGCTCTCATTAGCATCTTTTCTAGATGCAACAGAGAGCTGTTTACAGTGAAAGAGCTCAGATAGACCTATAACCTTCCTGCTCAGAGGACAGTTTGTGAAGATAGTGGAGTGTTTAGCAGCTAAAGAGCCAGATGTTTCCCTCTGGAGTTGGTGGACAACAAAACAGAGCAAATATTGGACTTCCATTCATCAGGTGTCAAGAAACAACTCAATGAATGCTCGAGTTTCTCTGTGTGGAAAGGATACTAATTGCTAACACATCATGACACCAGCCCAACAGCTGTCCAAAAATGTTTTGCTGCAGGTTTAAGTAAAGAAGAAACTACTAATTCCATTAAAGGCAGTAATTTCCACACTGAAACACACACCAACATCTCTACACACATGAATTCCACCACATTCAGACTCCAACCCATGCACAAATTGCCATCCTCTGACTGTAATCCAGTGTAGCCTAGCAGTGAGTTATAGCCTATTATTCCAGTGCTACACAACAGGATTCAGACTATGGAGGTGGGAGATAGTGGCTCCTCAGCCGCTTAGCAGTCACACAAAGCTTATTCTACCTTGTGTATGAGCGGCAGCCAGGGAGGACCTGGGCTGCTTATCAGTATATAAAGTGGCCACAAATGGAAGAGTATTACATGTGTGTCGAGGAGGTGTGTGTGTGAGTGTGTGTGTGTGTGTGTGTGTGTCAGTGTGTGAGTGAGAGAGAGAGAGAGCATCCATCCCAGAGGTGTCACAGTTATCTCCTGAGGCCAGAAAGACAGAGTGCGAGACAAGGCGAGAGCAAGACAGAGATGGATGGATGGATGGGTTGATGGATGAATGGATGGATGGTGGGAGAGAGAGGACGAAGAGGGGAGAGACATAGAGACTGAGGAAAGGAAGTGAGACAGAAGGTGAGAGATACAGAGTAGGTGCTGACAGCGATGTGCAAGGAGGCGTGTAAGATTTGGTCACTGTGTCAGTGGCTGATTCGATCCCACACCGACATATGAGGTGGACACACACACACACACACACACACACACACACACACACACACACACACACACACACACACACACACACACACACACACAGAGGAACCAATTGACCCCCACCCTCACACACCATCTTCCTATCTAATCTCCACTGGCTCAGTCAGAGTCAACCTATTAGTGACACTGACTTAGGATCAGCCCATCACTGCGGCTCTTGTTGGCCTCTGTAGGCTGATCTACAATGGAGAAATGTAAAACTGTAACTACGGTAAAATATGACGCTGATAAAATCCACGCACAGTGAAATAACCACTTAACCCAACAGTGAATGTTTTGGATTTAGGATACACCATCATATAACAGGCCAGTGCCAGAATGATTTTCAAACACTAAATAAAGTGTGTCAGGTATTTCTGGATACTGGTTAGTGCTGTTTGTATACTGACCACAGAGAGCAGCCTGTTATTGGTGACTCATGGCCATCACCGTGTGTGGATGGATAAATGCGTGGCAAAGTCTAAATGGTAAAGCACTTTGTGGAAAAGTGCTTTACCATTTACATAGATTTGCTAAGAGGTCATGTCTATCAGTCATTAGCCTGACAGCTAAATTCAATTAAAAATAAATTGTATAATTCAATTACAATTTGAAACCATGTCCTATTAAAACTATACATTTTGCTGCTGACATTGTGGAAAACAAAATCTCTAACCAGCTTGTTATTCTCTATTCAACTTAAACAACTTCTGCACAGCCCACAGTCAGAAGCCTAGACGAAGAGTCAGAAGATAATAATTTTTTATCTAATGTGCACAAAATATGGATTCTAGGCAATCAAGATAATAACAAGTGTGTTAAAGATTAAAAAAAAAAAAGTGCAACAACTTATCTTTTTGGATAAAAAACATATTCCAGAGACCAGATTCTTCTCAAGCTGCAGTTTCTTCTTCTTCAAAATAAAAAACAATTTCACATTAACTTCAAACTGGGCTGTAGACATCTTTTTCACAATATTTTCTATAATTTGCTCGCCTGTTTTGAATATAAATAGCATTAGTGGTTGTGGATGAATATTGTATGTTCTGTGCAAATTAGGAGCAGAGTGCAAAGAAATATATTAACACATTTAAATGGTACAATTTTCACATGGTTTCACAACCTTCTTCACTACATAGTGTAATTATTAGTGATTTCAATAGTCATATCAAGGTCAGTAAGTAAAGAAGTGTGCCCAATAAACACAACGTTTCCTGGGGAGTTTCTTTATCTTAGAAAAACATGCTCTCCAATTTTAGCAGCAGTGGTCAGAGGGAGCTGAATATGTCACTGTGAACATCAGGACACACACACAAATACACACTCACATCTTTACACACTCACACATGCACACACACACACACACACACACACACACGGTGCTGGGCAGCAGGCTGGAGCAGACACCTGCTCCCTTGTCTAGAGTTGTTGTGAAGAGGTGAGGAAACGCTCAGCGGCTGTGACAAGGTAACACACAACAACACCATTCCTGGAGGAGAGAGAGTCGGGGCGAAAGAGAGAAGGAGGGAGGTAGAATTAAAAAGAGACACCAGCTGCGATGCAGGTGGGCGCAGTTTCTGTGCATTCTGCCTGATGATGATAGTAGGTGGAGGGAAACAATGAGAGAGGATAGAAAAAGCAAAGAAAACAGGAGGCGAGGGAGAGAGAAAATGTGTGTGTGGCTGCAGAGGAGGCCAGACAGTGGAGGGCAGAAGTCAACAGGTAAATCCTACTGGGAATAAAAAGATTGACACAGAGCCGAGTCCGTCTGTGTCAGTCTCTGCAGCCCAAACCGACTCAGTGACCTCATGATTGAGTGACTGACTGGCAGAAATCCCTTTCTGATTACCGACACACTCAGTAAATGGCTGGCTGATTTTATAACTCACCCAGCTCACTGGCTGAGCGTGTCACTGATCACCTGACCGACTGGTCCGATGACCAACACTTACGACTGATCACTGGCAATAGAATACAGGGATTTACTGAGCGGACACTTAAGGCATCAGCAATAAGACGACTGAAAGTGCAGAATGACACTACAGGACATGGTCAAAATTATATGGACATGTTTTGGACTAATCCTTTCATTCAAATTAATGTTCTAAAAAAATTTATTTTCATTTATCTCTTTTTTTAAACAATCCTTTTGGACTGGATTTGATATTCTTGCTCTTTAGCTAAGCAAAAATCCCTCTTGAGTCAACTCAGTTTTATTTTAAGGGGTCATAAAAGAAAAAGTTAAGAATGAAGGCCAGGTCTAGAAAGTAATGGCTTCCACAGTTTGGTGTGGAAAAACGTGACTGCAGGCTGCAGTGAGCCCTAAATCTCTGCCACTTATTCCTGCCATCCAGGGTCACAGGGAGGCTGGAGCAAATCCCAGCATGCTTTGGGTGAGAGGCAGGGTCCCACCTGGACAGATCAGCAGTGTATCACAGGGCCGACACACAGAGACAGACAAACACTCACACTCATATTCACACATATTGCAATTTAGAGTCACCTCCCAACCTAAGCTGCCTGTGTTTGGACTGTGGGAGGGAGCCAGACTGGAGCAGAAAGGCACCAGGTCCAGCAGGATTCAAACCATCCTGCTGTGAGGCGACAGTGGTAACCACCACACCACCATGCTGCCCATGTTTGGATACTTATGTGCATACACTAAAGCACCTACATCTCTATTGCAGATCCTCAAACACTTCTCTCTGTTTTATTGTAATTTATGCAAATAGTAGATTTTCTCTCCTGGGTACATACGGTTACTATAAATAATAATAGCCAGGCGATGATGATTTCCAGCTAATTGAGGAAATGAATAAGTAATAAGTGGGGGCTGTTTTTCAATTAATCATTGTTTGACAAATTACATATGAAACACCAGCCTTTCTTCAGATCATTGTATGAAACGTTATAATATGACACTCACTCACAGTGAGGCAGCTGTTTCACTCTGACATGCTTTGTGTGTAAGATTAGTTTACTGACCCTCTCATGTCTCGTCTGTACCTGGTGTGAAGTCCTGTTACGCTTTGTCCTGCGCTCTGTGTGTGTGTCAGCTGTGATGACTGGCATTAATGCATCACTGCCAATTGGCCAAGTCCAATTGTGTTTGTACCCGTAGTAGTTGGCACGTCAAGACGATACTGATTCTAGTTGTCTTTCCGCTGAAAGAGTGTAGCAGAAAGTGCTTGTATCTGACTTCTCCTCTCTGATCCTTTTACATCAGTGAACATATCTATCAGGCTTTAAACAAGCACCTTTGGGAGTTGCAGTAGGTGTTCAGAGCATTTAAATGTCCAAGTCAGAAGTGCTCTGGCAGACGGCCGGACCATCTGCTCCACTGGTCGGCTGGCCCGCCGCTACAATAGAGGTGGTTGTTCAAGTTCTTCTTTTTTTTTTTAATTAATCCTGAACTTATTCTCTATTTGAAAACTGTAAAACAAAACTCAGTTGTCTCTAATCTTTATTAAATTAGAGCTGGGAGATGTGTGGGTGTCGGGGCTTATAACACTCAGAGGGACATGTGTGTGGAAATACCACTAAAACTTGGACCAATGCATGAACACACACTAACACACACACACATGAGAAACTCATAATTTAGAATATAATTAAGAATATCATATGATGCAATGACCTTCCAGCGCGTTTATGTTTACACAGGTAATGAAAGTTTAAAATGACAGTGACCTTGTCAATTAGACCTAATCAGGGTCAACACTGATTGACTGACACATTTTAATATCAAAAGCCACATCACGACCACGTGCAGAAACAAGCTGAATCATATCAGCTGAAATAGAAGAAAAATCTCTGGTGTCCTCTTAACCTTCTCAACTTCTCCTTCACATCCAACAAAGGGTCCTGCTGCTGTCAAGCCGCGAAATTAATTGCTGCCATGACACATTCTCAGTTTTCTTTCATGTTGTTCATACGCAAAACAAAACCTCCCAACAAACACTCGCGGCCTCACCCTGACCTCTCAGCAAGCACTTCACTTTCACATAATTTCTTTTTTTCCAGTCTTGCGCTTCATTCCCCTCAGAAAGACCAGCACATTTCTAAACAGTCTGGTATTTATGAAAAGTATATCATGAACTTTTTATGACTAATTGTTGGACTTAAAGTGGGATGCGTGTGAGGCAGCTGTGGATTACAGAATGACTGGATCTGACAAGTGGAAACTTGTGTGATTAGAGTTTACACATGGTTTTATAAATCAGGTTGCGTTAGGCACAGTTCCTCTTTTACACTTTTCCTCCTTCCACCATCCAACTGTGGCACACATGCACATTTTTATAAATTTGGCTGCGGATCATTCCCTTCTGGCATATGACATCATGTTTTTTTTTTGGATGTTTCCTTTGTGCCAAAATGAATAAGTTAAAATGTGACTCCTACAGTGGCTATATCAGTAACTGGCTGGCTGGCAGGATTTTTAGGAGCACGTGAGGTGACAGAGGAGAAGGAGGTATATTTGAAGGTGTACACACACACACACACACACACACACACACACACACACACACACACACACACGTGCAAGCACATGCATAGAGAAAGCCTGAGGCAATGTGCTCTCTGGTCCATTAAATCAGAGCAAATGTAGCTATCAGAAGAATGTCAGTAAGATTAAGAGCAGATCAAAAAGATCACTGAGATCATATCATTGGAGTGGAGACTGTCAGACACAGACTGATATCTGTATCTATCGCCTGCAGTCAGTCGGAAACAGAAAGAGAAACAGGCAGACAATCCATGGCATCGATCAGTCTGTTTAGCACAAGTCTACAAATACACTTCAGATGCAGACAAGCTCTAAAAGAGACTATCCAATCCTAAAAATGACCAATCAGGTAAATCCAACCCATGCTGTTAGATCCCTGCTGGCTCTAGTATTGTAACGTACTGTATTATAACATCAGGTGACAATGGTGATGACACCTGTAGCCATAGAGGCTCTATTTTTTAATGGGTCCTACCTGAGAGCGGAGAAAAACACAACAGTGCATATGGCTTAAAAAGTAAAAGCATTGCAGATCTCTATAAATCCCAGGTTCACATTATGTGCTGACAGCATTACAGATGCAAAACGGTCTAAAGATTTTAAAATCATCGTGAAAAGGAGGAGACATCCCTGGGAGAAGGGGTTACCTGTGTCCCCTCTGAAGACAACTGGGATGTTTTTACATGACAGTTCAAATGAAAATCTTCCCATTTATTTTTTAAAGCGCCAGTAAAGTTGTGTCTGTTGGCCGAGGCGCCGCCTGAGCTGCCTGTGCCAAAAACAAATTTCTGAGGAGGAAGAGGAAGCGACAGTTATCGTAGCTTTTCATTAGCCACCATTTCTGACAGCTTATCTGCCCCGTGTTTAAAAAAATCCCTCTCTTCAAAAGGCTTGAGAGACTTTAGTAGAGAGAGGGGATAAAGAGGGAAATTCAGAGGGAGGGAGGAAGATAGAAGGATTCACTCCGACTGTGGTCCACACCAAGACCACAGTTAGTAAATCAAAGCTCAATCAAACATATTTTCCAGTAACAAGCCCTGCAGATATGGCTTATATTTGGAAGATTTAGCAGCATTTACATGTACAAAAAGGTCTTGCCCTGAACATTTTATTATGCATACTTTGAAAACAACATCAGCAGGGGTCCTAAAACAAACACACCAAATACTGAGGGTCATGCAGCACAAAAAAAATCAGTCTGATGAGTGCAGGTCTACGTTACTGCTACTGCAGATTACTGTGGAATATGAACAGTCTAGGCTGAGTGGATTGATTCCTCAAGTATTTATACCTTTTTGTAGCAATGGAAGCAGAATAAGACTAATACCAAAGCAGAGATAGGTCAGACATTAGAAAACATTATGGACTCATTACCAACATCTTTAATGCTACACACTTGACTTCTTGGCTGCAGTTGTCGGCATATTTATGTAAACAGTGTAGTCTCTCACTTAAACTGCCCATCTCGGATTCGTTTCCTCACATTCTACTTTCTCACATTTTCAGACATATTGTATTAATTCAGTGATATTCATATTCATCTACTGTAGTCACCTGTGCAAACTGCAGCTATTGCAAAGAGGGAAAAACAAGGTGAATGCGAGAAGGGAGAGAGCAAGTCTCCATTTACACTGGATTACAGATGATCTATTCCCACTACATATATCTGACCTATACAAGGAAAAAATATCTTACTGCAACATGGAAAAGGACACAGCACACACTGCCATAAAAAAAAAAAAACAACAAAAAAAAAACAATCATACTTGCCAGACTGCTCCCCTGTTGGTGATAGCACCTCAGCGGGTCAGCGGGGTTACAAACTGTATGTTTACATTTGTGGAAAAATGTCCACAGGCATGCGGAAACTAGCTGTGCTGATAAAAACCATCATTGCCAAGTCATCGCCTTCGCTGCTAAGTAGAGGGCTGGTGAGGACCAGGCCTCAGGAAGTGATAGAAAAGTCCAGGCTGCAAACCCTGCCAAGTTTGTCAATTCTCAAATGTTGTTCAGGGCATTTATTTACTGCAGCTGAAGATCCAGGACTTTATTTAAGGCAGGTTATTATTCGACTGACCAACCTTATGCATGTATATACTGAAGATTCAGAGTGAGGTGTAGATCTGAGAGATTTAGCATCAGCCCATAAAAAAAAAAAAAAAAAAAAACAATCACGCAATGTTTTTCTCATTTGATCCAAGTAAAGCAACGAAGCAGGAATAAATCATGTTATACTTTTTTAAAAAAAAAAGCTGTGCAGTTGATTTTTTTTCCTGTATTTCTTGTCATATTTATGCCAAGTGGGAAGGAAGGAAGCGATGGAAAAGATTCCCAACCTAATGAAGTGCATATGTTCAGATCAGTGGATGTGTGGTCCTATGATTCATATCAACGTTAAACATTTTGTGTATATTATATCACAATATTCATTAAATTTGGCTTTAATTGCCGTAGGATGGCTGATATCAGGCATCTGTGTTTAGTTTTCAAGCCCATGATAAAGTGATATATCCACATAGATCATAAGATCATTTCTCTGTCGAAAATATGATTTGGATGTTGCCAGAATCTTGGGTCTATGATAACCCTAATTAGACACAACATGGCCTTATTGCCTCTGTTGTCTGCTCTCCTCTTCTGTGCAGTTTTAATTTGACATTTGCTGTTAATGCAAACTCAACACTTCCTCCATCTGTTTCACATTAAAACACTTTTGGCAGTTTAGGGACCATAATCACTTCCCTTCTTAGGAAGCAATCTACTGTGAAACATCTACAGGAGGTGTTGATTCTCATCAACAGCAGCTTAACAGCAATAAACAAACAGCACTTTAAAAATAATCTGAATTCAATTAACACACACACAAAAAAAACCCAAAAAAACAAAAACGGATTCAGAGTAACACAGTGACCAGTACCGGAAAATTAGGTACGCCAAATTCACAATCAGCAGTTACCATCTGCAATCTACCCTGAATGTACTACCACCAAATGACTCTGATAGTGAGAAAAGCTAAAACTTGATGATGAGCTCCTGAGGTTAGAAGGAGCTTCTTCCCTGTGATTTCTGAGGAGGATTTTTCAGGATGGAGATGAGAGATAACGACATCCTCAGAAAGTGTAAGTCACAGTGGATCTGCAATAATTAACCACCTGATATTTCATTTGCTTCAAAAGTTACCTGCACATTAAATGGCCTTTTCTCAGTAACAGGTGGGTTAGCAGGTCTTTACGGCTCAGTGTGTTTTTATCTTCATCACAGTTACAATAACAATAAGTGCAAAGCGTAGCAGGTTTAGGCAGGAAACCTACCTGGTTGGGCTGAGAAGAGAACATGTTTTGGGTTTGACTCCCAAGCAACAGACAGCACCAGCAGAGACTTTTGCTTCTGTCAACTGGAAGGTGCAGTTTACCCTTAATGAACCATAATTACTGTATGTGCGTTAAAACAATTTAATGGGGTAATATAATTCGAAACAGCTGGCCGTTTTTTTTTTTTTTGCTGCATGCACCAGTCCCTTTCACTTCACAGTCTACTAACCATCCATGCTTCTCCTAAATTAATTTAAATAATAGTCAAGCAAAATGAACATATTAAAATACACAGGGTCCATTTTGACTAAGCCTTTAAAACTGCTGGCCCCACTGAGCTTCGCTGGAAAAAAAACTGACCTGTGGTTGAACTTAATTGATTCTTCTTTTCTATTCCCCCTTTCCCAGGCTGTTATGTATCCATAAAGAGCAGGCTTCCTGCCTATTATCTTAGCCCCTCCTGCACTTGAATACCAGTATTTATTTGACAATTTACGGTACTGTAAAAGAATAACAACTGTGCAGAGTAGACGGCGACATAAAATAAGGGCTGAAAGAGAAGAAGTGAGCCAAAAAGACATGGAAAATGTGGCCCAGGCCGGTGAAAGAAAAACCACAGTAAGAGAGCATAACCTTATTAACACATCTTTATGAAAGCTGCAGAACAACAACAGCCCATCCCTTTGCAATCAGCTCTGGATCAGTTAAAAGCCTGAAAGGTAAATGTGTATCTACAGGGGGAGAGCAGCATGCAGCTCATGTAAAATCCTCACAGTGAATTAGGCAGTTCATCCCGAAGGCAAAGCTACATGGCAAAGAGCTCCACACTCTTTTCTTCCACAGAAATGAGTGGGTTTGGTTTGAAATCCATTTTTTTCCCCCTCTCTCGACCTTGCTGAGCTTTTCCCCATTCAGTCAGCGGTGCCTGCATCAAAGCTGCTCGAGCACAAACACACACACACACCGTGTGTGTTCAAAGGAAAATTCACATAGAGAATAGTTAACACATGTAAAGTCATAACTAATCATATATAAGAGGAAGGCATGGTGGATGGAAGATAATATAAATACATCTTCACATTCTAGCTCTTCTAGCTGAGTGTAAAGGAGCCTGCCAACTGCTGGCTCTTAAAGAAAGTCATTTATAGTCACTTTAACTTCAGTGTCTCCACAATAAGCTCTACTGGACGAGGATGCTGCTGAGTGAAATATTAAAGTTACCCCTGAGTGAAAGCCTTAGAGGCAGGCTGTTGAAAAAGCTCTCAGGGGTTTGGTCGTTTCTCATGTGGATTCCTCTTTTGTTGTTTTTCAGCTATGACTGTAAACGGTCTTTTATTGTGCAGGCTGAACTAAAATTAAACTGACAGCAGCGTAGTTTTGCAGGGGAATTGGACCTGTGGCAGTGAGAAGCTGCAGCCCTGGAATAACCTCTTCTGCTTTTCATGCATCTATTATATTATAACAATTAATAGTTTTCAGAAGGGAAGGAGAGATTATTAATATGATCTTTTTTTTTGTGTTGCCTGTTTATTAACTGAATCATTAAGGCTCTTAACAAGCACATACATATCAGTCATGTCCACAGTAAAGTCATTCAACCTGCTCTAACAACATTAAAACAAACCTATAGACCGTCAGTGTCTGTCACATCAAATCATCCAGAACACACCACACAAAGTATGACATGTCTATGAATATTAAACAGCACACCAAAATATACTACACCTAAATATAGCCCCAGTGACAGAACATTAAACTTCATATTCATGAAGATACCTTTGTACTGAGGCAGCTATACTATCTACAGTACAGTACAGTACAGTACAGTACAGTACAGTACAGACAGACAGACAGACAGACAGACAGACAGACAGACAGACAGACAGACAGACAGACAGACAGACAGACAGACAGACAGACAGACAGACAGACAGACAATAAGCTGAAAAGTGTGATCATGGATATTTGCAGCAGCAGCATCACTGATGGTGCTGGATTCATTCTTTAACACAGCCGCCATATTTGACTGTACAAACTGTGAGGCTGTGTGCAGCAGCTGATCTGTTTGCTGTGCAGACAAAAACCTTTGGGGTAATGGTGCTACAGTACAATCACTGTCCCAACAGGAGATTTAAGTAATGAATGGAATTAGTGCTGCACGTGCATGAACTGTGCTCCTCTCTCAGTCTGGAGACACGTATTGATCCTGCTGCTCTTTGGTGGCCGTGGCACTTTAACAACGTTGGTCAGCATGAGGCTGTGCCGTCAGTGGAGGTTTCAGGCTCTAATTGTGGCCTATGGTGCTAAAGTAGACGTGAGTACACAGTCATGTTTCAGTCCTGCTCTGGGGAAAATTAACTAAGAGGAGCACTCTGGGATCTAAACACCACAAAGCTCCTTACTGGTATGAAACGCTGAGCTCTGCTGAGGCAGAAAGACATGAATCTATGAAACGAATCATTTTCACTTCAGCTCTACATTTCTGTTGCTTAGATATATAAAACAATAAGATGATGTGCTACCATCTCCATTTGACATAAAAGATCTCTTCACGTTTAAAATCTCTGCATATCACTCCTTAGTTTTCAGTATCCACCTACATACAGTATTAATCATCCTCGTCTCTCTACTTTTTCAGGTGAAGACAGTCAACACAGTCAAATTAGTTTTATTTAGACAATAAATGCGATATTTATCTTAGAAGACGAGTTAATAGAAGTTTACAGCAGCAGGCTGGCACGGCTAAAAACAGAAATACAGCGAAGGGAAAACCTTAAAAGCTCTGACAAACTAATGAATGCAAAAAGCAGCACCCACCATTTGACAATCTGTCCACGATCCCTTGAAGAGGCATCTGTATTCTCCACAAGGTAATGCACATGATCAGAGAAGAAAGCACAAGGTGAAGCAAAGTGGCATTTGCATGGACAGCTATTAGCTGTGCAACAGACAGAAACTGAGACGAGCCCTTGTAAAGTTTTCTTTCTTAAGCTAATGGCAGGTTGTTTTAGCAGAGCATGAAGGACGAGCGGAGACACGGGCTACAGTAACGTGCAAACAAACCAAACAAGTCAAGATAACGACTGCAGGATTAGAACTGAAACGGGAAACGCACTGAAATAATTTTGGCAAATGCAAACAGAGCTGAGGATTTCAGCATAGTCTCCAGTGTTTGTCAAGTGTGTACCATCAGGGAAAAGACCCAACGGCTTTCATATGTCAAAGCTACAGATGGTTCAAAATCATGGCAGCAACATCATGAACTAAATTGTTAAAATGTTGAGAGAAAAAAAAAATCCCACAGCCCTGAAATAAAAGTAAAAGAGGGGAAGCTCAGAAGAAATATTTGGCTGAGGTAACAGTGAGGAATGGGAGAGATTAGAGGATTATACTTTCCTGGATGTTACTGATGGATCAAAGATGTGTATACAAAAAGGTAAGCCTTCAGAAATGATGAATGCTTATTATTCCTCATTGATGCACATTTATTCATTTTTATGGGATTGTGTCTGCAGTCAAAGGGTCATGAAACAGACTCAGTAAACTGTACAAAGGAGAAAACCTGGAATTTATGTTAAAAAATGCAAAAACTGCAGTTGTATGGGATTTGAGGAGATCAGCATGTTATGGTTCAGTCAAAGTTTAGACTTACCGAGGATGATGATGCATTAAGACGGAGAAATGTAAGGTTAAGCCGTGAAGACGCAACATGGTTTTAAAATAAGTCCTTGCCTTCTAACTTTAACACTGGATGGACAGGACCTCAATGCTGTTGCTTCTTAAGTTCTGTACCTATTGATTTATTTCATTTTATGGCACAACCTCATTGGCCAATGACACCTACAAAAAAAAAAAAAAAATGCTACTTGTCACATTTGATCTTCCTCTGAGAAAATTCCCCTGCCCCTTTCTCAGAATTATATTGTCTGAGAATATTTATAATATGGCTCATAATGTTTTTGTACTTTCATCTATATAAGAATATAAATGCATGGCTTTAATCTAAGAAAAGTCAGGTAGCTGCAGTTCAGTGCCCCAAACCCAAATATTCAATCCCATCCTGTGGTGAACTCGTCCTCTATAGTCAAACATGTTTGAAACTCTCACTTTATTTTTAATTCCTGAAATCTTTCTTAAAAAACAAACATTTGAGCTGAATTGTGGTAACGTGGTTCCAGACCTCTGGATCGCTGAGCATATCTAATTTAATTTTCAGTTTGATCTAATTCAGTTCGGTCTGGTGCTGTGATCAGTGACCACTGTTTTCCCAGCTGGAAACAATCAACCAATCAGAGCTTTGTACATGGACTTACTCACAGGGACGTCATCGTCGTGTCTCAGGGCCAATGAAATTGCCAATTAGTGAGAGAGTAGATGAGGTGGCCACAGAAAGGTTACAGAAACAACACGACAAATGTTAAGTTAACTGCCTTTGGCAACTTCATCTGTATTGAATGAAAATAATGGAGATTTGAGAGACACGGTGTTCGGTTCAGGGGGGGAAAAAATCCTCAAATGGAAATGCGGTCTAACGACCAGCCGAGGACTTTAGGAGACTTGTCCAGTATAAAGTAGCGTACAGCACAAATAGAGTATCTGCAGGCAACAGGATGGTGCAGCCATAAACATGGACGTTGAGTATTTCACTCCGTATAAACATCCAGCAGCTTCAATTAAAACACAGAACAAGAAAACAGAGATACGATACTGTCACTGATACTCAAAAGGGTATCGAAAGAAGAAAACCCTGGATGTCTAACCTCATTTAAAGGGAAATTCAGGGTCAAAAAAACAAGAAATCCACAGAACAGATACGACAGAAACAGCCCAGGAATCGATGATCTATGCACTGCAGGTTTGTCACTGCTGCCTCCATTTAGATATAAATCTCTGTCATTCCGACTTTGAAGCTGCTCCGCCATTTCTCACCGTGCATCAAATCCTCTGGTGTCTTATTTTAAAACTCAATTTCCTATTGTTTACCGTCGCATCAGTGCCACTCACATCATCAAAGTCCGTACTATAAACTCAAAACCAATTTCTTCATAAATCCGTCCCACTTTAATAACGCTGAAATACAAAAATAATGTGACTGGGCCAAGTGTAAAGATATGAAATGAAAAAAAACCAAAGAAGAAAAAGGAAAACAATATAATCACATGCCTCTGCAGTAACCATAATGATTGATAGATACAGAAAGCATTCACTCAGCTGTGCAGGGGAGACAGCAGGGGTGGAGGGGTCTGTGCTGCCCGTTTAGATTTGCATATTTATGTTGAACTGGGTGCACTGAAGCCTGCTGCACCTCACAGAGGTCATTTCACCACAAACCTGTCTCACTTAGCCACCAAACTGTGCTAATTAAAACTAAGTTGTCTCTGTTTTACCAAAGAAAACCACAGTGTTTACACTGCGACTCATCTGAAGCTGCTGGGAAAGATCAGACAGACTGAAATCACCTGCGATGATCTGATCATATGCAGACGGTACAGATCCACATGGACCGCTTCTAATATTTTCACCCACATCTGCATTACTTGGTGTTTCTGATATTAATGTGAAATGGTTTCTAGTGTTAATACTAAAGCATCAACACAGCAAGCTGCAGTTCCAGCTACTTTCAGCTCAGTCTGTGGGTACAGACTGTGTACTGTGGTATCCTGAGCTGAAGAAAACAAGCATAAGAAAATAATCTGGCGAACAAAAGACAAATTGCAGTTTCTTAAATGAAATTTTTCTGAACACTTTATTACAACCGGATAGTTGATGTTGTTCTGATTCAGTGGAAACGTGAGAACAAATCCAGAGTGTAATTTTTGCAGGAGTGGTGCATTCAGGTGCTGAATAAATGGGGAGGACACCTCATGTCGAAAAGCGTTGTACTTCACTTGGAATGAATTTTGACTTCCTGTTATTGTTACCACTAAAAATAACACTGCTGTGGACACTTGTTACACTCTTACATTTATACCTGGATGCTGGATGACAGCTAGGTCATATTTACTCTGTGTATCTGTGCGGAAACAAAGTGGAAAATCAAAACAGCCATAAAACAGGACGAGTAGCTACATCAGTGCCTGCGATAAATGTACCTGCACCTCGAACTGTGACCCGCTGCTGCAATAAGCACCTTCATATATGTATTTATGCAGCATAAATGCTACATATGGGATTAAATACTGAGGTTCTTAGAGCCTCCCTTGGTCCTAATAAATAAGAACCTTACTAACCAGTTTCTGACTTCAAATTATTTACAACTGATTCGTGCCCAGTGGTCAGCACTCCCAGTAAACTGACAGCTTTGTCGTTTTATTTTTCTTCCAATAACATCTTGTGACAGATAGCAGCTGCCGGCCACTACCTTAGAATAATTTCTTCCTTGAACACAAATCAAAAGGAAGTTTAAACCCCTGCAGACAGAGGCCAGAGCCTTCTTTCATCTGCAGAACAGATGGAGAGAAGAAAGGAGTCACAAAAACTTAGAAAACTTAGAAGAAGAAAGCAGGAGAGGCAGCTCAGGAATCTGGTTCTTGTTAGAGCAATAGTGGAGGTGTGGTGGGTGGGTTGAAGGATTGTGAGTTCTAGTCTGTGGGTTTGAAAGAGACTGGTGTGAAAGCAGGAATAATGAGGAGGGAGACAAAGAGGTGGCGTGACAGAGACAAGTAAAGGAGAGGCAGGGTTGAGATGCAGAACTCATCTCTGAGGTGAGAACCTGTGTGATGATGAGCAGAGACTCAGCCTCCTCCTGTCGTGCCATCAAATAAAGTGTTTAATGCATCCAGGAACACAGCACGGCCCGGTCAAACTCTACCTCGAGCATTTTCTATTAAAATGAAGAATCTGCCATGTTAAACACCATCACCTGTTCTATCATAGCCTCTTTAGGAAAAACATGTAAGAGAATATTTAAGTTCCCAGGTATTTTAACACCTTTAAAGCCTGTGTGGATATTTTTAACTGACACACTAATTAAATTAGTTTGAGGTAAACAGTATCCATCAAATATACCAACCAAGAACCAAGAGCGATAGTCAAATTATCTATTAAGTTAACAGATGAAGCCTCTGCCAGTTTTCACTGCCGGAGGTTTGAAGACAGAAGCATCTGTCAGTCTGTGTGAAACATCTGTACGTGTGAAACGCCACACCTGAAAAGATCTGCTGCTACCTGAAATTTATTAGTCAATAATTCCAAAGCCGAGATTACTCTCTGCACATCAACATTTTAGGTTGATTCATTACCTCGACATAAAGTACTTTCCTTGCATGCCAGCAATCATGTTGTCAAAGAAGGAATGTTTGTTTTTCTTCACTTGGAGGCCTTCACTTAAAAATTCCTCTCCCCAAGCAGCAGCTAACTAAAAAAAGTACTCAGCCACAGAAAGATTTATGTGGCCCCAATCTACAGATAATTTAACTTTCATGGTCATTTTCAGACTAATCTGCTTTTAGTCCTATTTGTATTCTGGAAGGTTAAGGCTTTGTCTGAACTGAATACAGTCCACAGAGAGAGGCAGCAGTGATGAGTGCTCAGTCAAAAGCACCGCAAACATTCAAATGACGGAAACCTAAACAACAGGCTCAAACGCTTTTGCCACTAGGTAAGAAAATGTATGAGTGTGTAGGAACACACGGCGTTCTCTGAGCTAAGGCTGATGTTGATGGGACACATCTACCACACTGTACAAAACATCACGTTCACGTTCTAACAGAATATTTTAGGCTCATCATGACGCTGCAGTGTGTGTGTTTTTTGTGACGCAACACAGACTGAAACTAGTTAGTAGTTACTCAGACAATCCTGTCGCCTACAAACAGGACTCTGCCTCCACAGACCAGGGGGTTCAGGGGTCACTCTTCAACATAACACAGGCAGGACACATGGTGGTTAGTTGCATGAAAGCTGTAGTTTAGGAGACAGGGTGGACGAAGAGTAAAAGCAAAAGTGCCACAGTCAGTCCAAAGGTATTGACAGAAAGTGGAAGAAGAAGAAGACATCACAGCACTGCCCACAGTACCTGACTGACAGGTGATTTCTGGGAATTGCAGTGAAGAAACAAGACGGCAATTAATGTTTAGCACGAGCGACTTAGCAGAAAAACAACATAAGATGAATATGGTATGGCTGGCTGCTTTCTAAATGATCACACGTCAGTAATTGTTCGGTGAGCAGCTCTGGATTTGCCTGTGAAGACTTCACCGAGAGATCTTCAGCTTCCCACCTCTCAGGAGACTTTATCACATCAGTAAATTAAAACTGTATGAGATGATGACTAACATAATGAATTCAGGGAATGGGTTTTATAGAGGGTATTACTCCTCCGAGAACCTTCACCATTACACATTTCTGTACATTTATTGTACTTGGTGAACAAGTGTCTCTGACACTAATTGTAATTACTCAATCGGCTCTGCAACAACAACAATTACGCTGCTTTTCATGCTGTTTGAATACACAGGAATCTTGAGTGCTGAATGTACAGAGTTTCAGGGAAAAGCCTTTAGCAAATAGAAATGTTTGTCTTGCTTCTCCATAACTACACCGAACAGTGGTTCTACAATCAAAGTGTTTATCTTGTATCTTCGGCAGCGAGAGCCCAGTTTTTCTAAACCTTGGAGCTAAACAGATATTCTGTTATTGTCAGCGTGGAACTCAGTTTACACTGCACTGGCAGTTATTGGCTGATTGCACCAATTTATCGCACCCAAATTGCAGATATAAATGATAAACATACTCATATCAGAAACTCATATATCACCACATATGCACACGCAGTCGAGTCCCTTCAGACCGAAAAGCCAAAACACCCTATTTGCTTGATTGAGTTAGAGAGAAGGGGAAAAAAAAGGGGAGAAATGAGGAAAGTGGGACAACCATCCTCACACTGTAACCACTCAGAAAAGATCTGGTGAAATGTAAATGGCAGCGATTATGTTTAATGTAGATCATCTTTTTTGCCTTTATTCTCTTTTTCACATTTTCTTGTCAGAGCCAGGCAGCACACAGGGGGGACCTGTGCAGAATGAAACAGCTGGCGGTGAAATCAAAAGTGCAATTTAAGCCAATAGATTCGGCAGAGAGGCAGAAAGTCTGAGCACAAGACAGCAATGGAGGACGTGGCTGCAGATCAGGGATGCATTTATTAATCGAAAACTTTTTCAATGATCTCGTTGCGTTCTTGCTTTTTAGTCCGGCCGGACTGACAGAGAGACGGCCAAGGGCTCGCTGCTTTCAGAGCGATCCAACTGGCTTCATCACGCCACACACGATGAATCAAACTGGAGGAATAACTGAATCCTTTCCATCCAACAATCAGAGCCTCCTCTCACAATCTATGTTGTTACAGCAGTTGTATTGAATTAAAGATATATCACATTAGGTGTTGTATTTCAGTAGATGCTTCTGCTGCAGATGTCACGTCTCACAGGAGTGATAAAAAAAAAAAAAAATTCTCGGAGTTGCATGGTGGTCAACGTAAAAAGAGATTGCTTTTCTTTTCTAAGTGACATTCTGAGAAAATGAGATTTTCATCCAGCACCAACCAAATATTGACACGGAAAATAAGCTTAAATTCCTTGTTTGGTTAGAGTTTAACCAACAACGAGGCCTCAAAGGTCAAACCTGGATGACAGATATGACAAACAATCTTGTGCCTCTACTATGTTATTTATGGCACAGAGGAGACAGACAACAGACATGAATCCATCTCCTTAAATATGGTTCTGTCTGACTTTGTCTGAGTCTCTCTAAAGGCAGTAAAAACCAGACAGCCCAGACTGGAAATCCTCCCTCCTGAGAAGAACCTGAACCACTGTCTTCAGGCCACAGATGAAATCAGACTCAAGTTACTTTTGGTTGAATTGTGAAAGATGCGATTCTTCAGCTTCCACTGCCTGATAATTCACTCCAGTGCTTATACAGCTCAGCCTGTGTGTTTCTGTAGATATGAAGTGGGATAGTTTGTCTCACTGCAAGACATATCGTGTGGCTGCTCGTTTAAATGGTTTAAAACACATCTACAGTAGCTACACAACAACACAACACTATTTTATCTCAAGCACTGAGTGAACAGGCGCTATCTGCTTCTATGCTAGCTACTGTCTATAACGTTGGATCACAACACATGATCATCTCAACAGCTGCATCATAGTTTACAGTGTTTTCAATCCTGAGATGATGCTCAGTGTCAGTGAACCTGCAGCAATACTGCATGTTCATAAGTCAAAGGTTTTGGTCTTATATCTTTGATATTTTAACTTTCACTGTAACTATAATAATTTGGTTTCTTACAAAGCTCTATCACATTTAAACAATACAAGTTCACTGGCTAACGTGAAGATAATAAACTATAATAAACTTTGTTAATGTCTGTAGTTCTTTTCGTTCAATGAGACTTATCACTGCTGTCAGAAATTTCTCAAATCTCAACTCAAACATCTAAAGCTGACAAGAGCAGTTTTCCCATTTGGCTGCTTGTATGTACAGTTTAAATCTAGCATATTATACCATGCTGCAAATGCTGTGACACTAATCACTTGATTTAAACCCAATCCCTCATTCAGCTGAGCAGCTGAAAAGGTCCATGAGGTTAGTTTCCAGCGGTAATGATTTTATGTCAGAAACTGAGTTGTGAAACTCATAAAGAAAAAGAACCTGCAGGGTCATTGTTATTGATCAATAACCCTCTCAAGTTAAGATCATCTTGTTCTACGGGGCTTTGAAATTCCTCAGATAACGTGCAGTAAAGAGAGAGCAGAAGTCCTCATCTTTGGGCCACAGACAGAAAAAAAACCGATCCTAATAGAAATCTGACGTCATGAAGAGACGTACAGTTCTGATCTTTAACTACATCTCAAACAAAATCAACACTGACACGTAAGAGCCATGTAAAAAAAACAAAAAAACAAAAAAACTCTGAGCCAGTGAGAAAAAGTGATGAGCAGCCATCTGTCTCCTGCAGTGACTGTAATATTTTGGACTGTGAATCTGCAGCTTTTCTTTCTTTCTACTTCTGTCTGACTTTGCTCTGCTCCTCATGACAGCAGAGCAGATACTGACATGATATACGGTGCTCTGTGCATGTGCATGACATTACACTGATTACTGCATAATGCCATCAGCGATGCTCCGAGAAGTGCACCAAGAGAGAACACACCTGCAGGCACACAACTCACACACTCACCCATCAAATCCGTTCCCTAAGGTAAAGCAGCATACACTCAGATGCACACTGCAAACACACACACACACACAAACACACAGCACACATCAATACTCACCAAGAACAAGCCTGTTGATGGCATATGACCCTGCTCATCTTTAGCAGATCATAAAAAAAAAAAATCAGCTAAAGCAACATATCAGCTCAGACCAGTTTAGGACAATTTGGAAAATGCAGTTCACTAATTAGATGAGAAGCGTGACACCATTTTCTGAGCAAACAAACGTACTTTTGGAGCACTGGGGTCCCACAGGAGGCCGTAGACGTGTAGCAGCAGTGAGTAGCTCTTGGATGCTAATTTTGTGGTCGGCCAATCAATAAAATCAAACTGTGCTGACTTTCCAGACGCAACTGTGTCACTAGTCTGTTTATCACTGTGGTGGAGTCTCCAGGGTAAAGACCCAGATCCCAAATGGAACATGTCATACTGATGAGGGGATGAGGAGACTCTGAAGCTCCAGGGATATGAGGTGACCCTGTTCCCCACAAGACCACCATCTGTAGTTTCCTCACTATGTCTGAACTGCACCGAGAGACTGCAGGTCTGAAAAATTTAAATCTGCTTCAGAATCTGGAGGAACCTGACTGGGTTCTGAAGCCTTTCCCCATGAGTACCTTTCCAAATAAAACTGATAACCAGGAGCTTCTCACTGAGATACAAAAGACCGAGTACTCACACACTGTGGGAACAGGTTCAACTTCTGCTCATTGTTTTCTCCACCTTCTATTTTGATGAGAAAAGTTTTAGCCAAAGAAAACCGGCTGAAGTTGATGGCCTTAGGTGCATTCAGGCCCAAGTACCATCCCTCCGTCCAGCCATAAAGCAATCAGCAGCAAATCACCAGGCACAGGCCTCACACTAATGTGCTCACACAGTGAAAACTCTCCTCTGGGTAATATTAGCACTGGGAGGCGCTGATGAGTTTTTTTAATTGTTATATTTGTTTAAAAAGTAAATGCAAAACTTGGTGCTACTCAAAAACCACAGTGCTCCAGTAAAGTAGGTGAGTGACTTCTGCAGTAAAGGGCAGACTGCTCTGTAAGCATTAGAGCGTGCAGAATGGATGGACAAAACCTGACACACACACACACACACACAAGGATGGAGTTTGCAGCTTATCTGTCATTACGAGAACAGACTGTCAGGTAACACTCTGGGAGTTCGAGCCCAAAATGAGGCATCTATCATTTGACATCATTTGCACAGAAACTGCTCATTTTTCTTTCTTTTTTTTAAGAAGAGGAAGTAATTTAGGTGCTTGTCAGGCAAAGTGAAACCACTCAGGCCAGCTGAATATGCTGTAATTCACAGGCGCTGAAAGGAAAATTTTAATTGTCCCCCCCCCACACACACACAATGTAAGTTTTCAAGCTGAAAAAAAAAAGGCCTGAACAATGAAAAACTCTGACTCAACATTTCTTGCTAAAATTTCCAAGGCTTAATCTTTTGGGCAGGTTAGTTTTTCCATCAGCTTCAGGAATATGAGGTGTGAATATTCTTGATTGCTGTATGGGGCTGCAGTTTAGCTAATTTCATCTATAAACCACTATAAAAAAATGTTATTCTGTCAAAGAGAGAAAAGGATTTTTTGACAGACTTGATGAATCTGTTAGATGGTGAGTTTTTCTTCTCATCCTGTGGTTTTCGCTTTTAAAGGAAGCAGATGAAAACAGATGCTGGGCTGCTCTCCAACACGGCTCTGACTCTGCACTATAAGGAACATCTGTCTTTGTAAGTGTTGTAATCTTGTATTCAGTCATAAAGTCTAAAGAACAAAATCCACCCGTGGGGGAAAATAACCTCACTTGTTTCCATCCAGCTTCACTTGTTTGAAGAGTTTAACATTTCCCTAAAATGAGTCACAGTATAAACAGAGAAAATCATCCAGCTTGTTTTGCCACAATGCCAAGTGATGAGAAATCTACGAAAATAAAAAAAAAAAAAAATCATTCTTCGCTATGAAAAAGATCATTACCATTTAGGAATTTCCCGGTTATTTCAGATTTAATAGTTAACACCAAGATGCCAAGATAAATCTTCCTCTTCTTCTTTTGTTGAATGATGAATAAGACAGTAAAAGTATGAACATGATGTTGTCAATAAAGAGTAAACAAGTCAAGGTTCACTTGACAACAGATTTAAAAACCACTAGATGACTTTCAAGGACCCAGAATTTCACACTATGTGGTAAGACAGGGCAGTTTTCTCTAAACCAGACATCACAGACGCTCCGATGTTTACTTCTGCCACGAAGTGCTGATGAAATTATTTTTAAGTGTCTGCTGAATGAAAACAAATCTATATCGCATGTTTCTGTGTTTTGATCCTGAACCTCTCCAGCCCTACAGAACTGAGGCATCTCCAAGGCATCTCCTGTTGTATGTGATTAACAAAAATAAAGTATTGTCTGGCTTGTGTGTGTTTGTTGTTGTATTGCTACAAAACACTATAAAGTCTTCAGACTGATGAAAACTCTAGAAGTCACTTCAGGTCAATTTTATTTATGTAGCTCAAACTCAGTCTGTCTCAGAGGGGTTTGTATGTGTAGGTTTGTATACTTTCATCACACTGTTTCATACATTATTGAACAGCCTTAACATTACCTTCTGCTTCCTGAAGTTAGCACTTAGAGTTGAATTATTACAACAGGGAAAGTGAAATCACCATCAGAGCCAATAACTGATCCAAACAAATAAGAACTGACCAAACAAAAACACCAAATATTTTCTGGTCCCCTACTTTCACGTGTTCTCTAGCATTTCACGGCGAATATATCTGACTTTGGGATTGTTGGTCAGCTATAAATGGTGACACACACACTCTGACAGTGGACGTGTTGCGCATCACATCCGAACGGCCTGTCAGAGAGTTGCATTGTGGGTACGTTCATCATGTTTGTTTGGACAACAGATCACAAAAAAAAAAAAAAAAACATCTCCTAGTGTTTGAAAATCTGTGTAAATGTAAAAACACTCTACACAAAACACTTCTTCTGTTCTGTTATTTCAAATTATATTTGTTTTACTTCAGGTCACATGGTGATTCTGAGGGTAAATGTCAAGTTACCAAAACGCAACTTTATCCAACACAAAGCACCAAGAGTGCTACAAGCTCTCAACCTTTAGATTTAATAAGAGGCTTAAAATTACAGTCAGGGGTGAAAAGTATTATTCCTTCTAAAGCCAGTAAAGTCCTGACAGAGCTACGGGGGGTATTTTTGTCAATTGGCACCACATAAAGCCAGAACCGTTTCCTGCACAAGTTGGAACGTCAAAGAGCCTTTTGATTCAGGTGGGAATAAAGAGAGTGATGGTCTTTTAGGCAGGAGGAAATAAAAGCTCTGATGTTTCTTACTAAAAAGAGCCAGAAAACAGGCCTGCACAAGTGTTTTATCTGAATATCGACGTTAAGGTCACCGTCTCAAGCTGCCGACATTATATCAGCTGATCCAGTCCACATGCAGTCTGAAATAGATCAATGGCTGTGATACCTGGAATTCAGGATTTTAAGGATCGGAAACAGCAGCAGATACAAAGGGCTCTTCAAATCCACTTCATTAAAGAAATGCTCCAGGATTCGGAAGTGAATTAAAATTTCTTTTTTTTTTTTTACTTTAAAATAACTAAATGGAAGATGAGAGGAAGGAGCCACTCACACTGAAGTGCTCAGTAAACACAGAGGAGCCTGGAGATGGAAGATGGCTGAAATAAGGACGAGAAAAAATCATCGTGTTTCAAGCATAAAGTACTGGAAATGAAATTCATTTTCCATGAGTCAAGATGGATTTTAATTAGTAAATACATTGACAGGCAAACAAAAACTGTTTTCTTTAGCTGGGACTGAGGGTCACCCTGCTTTATTCTCTACCAAGTAACAACCAGTGTTTATTATAAGGAGAAAGCAGTCGACAAACTAACAGTCACAAGGCTTTCAACTCTTTTTTTTTTTTTTGTCACAGCCTGTAGCTTCTCTGTTTTGGTTCATTCTCACTGCTGCCATAGCCCTGACATGCTGAGTTAGCCACTACCTGGTTAACATAGAGAAGCAATTAGCTGCTGATGAGCTAACGATGTTTCTACGAGGTGGTAGAGACCAAAGAAAAGCTAAAAGGAAGATGTATATGTGACTTACATTCCCCAGAGGCTACATCTGCAGGTGTCTATGTGAAAATCAAAAGGAAAATCAACTCAAAAGGAAACATAACTAACCAAATATCAGAGTTAATGTATAAACTAAATCAAATCAACTTTTTTTCTTTATGGTCACGATAAATAAAGTTCCAGTTAAAACAGGGGGACACATTAGTAGGATTCTTAAATGTTGACAATCTTCCTCTTTTTTGAAAATACACACTTATACATACGTGTTGGTGTTGTTCTGCATAAAATGCCATTTGACAGGAGACATTTTGATCATGCCAGTTCAATAAAAGGATAAACTGGACCATCTGACAGGACCGTGGGGGTATGGCCGACAAAACAGCTTGCAAATCACTGCTATACAGAGATACTGCTGGTTCTGCAAAACCCAGGGACAACACAAGGAGAATTCATCTTAAACTGAAGCACCACACCATGAAAAAAAAAAACATGAAAAATTATAGCAAACATTTTAAATGAATTGAACATTACGTAGCAAACCCTGAAATAATCTGGACCAAAACAAGAAGTGCCATGACGAATTACATCCCTAAGTATAGCACAGAACACTGTGCAGGAGCAGCACTGAGAGGAGGAAGGTATCCTGAAAGGCAGGAAAGCCGGACAGCACCGTTAACTAAATTGGTTACAGAGTACAATGAGACCTCTTCTACACGGTGCTCGGAGGAGGAAACTTCTTCCATATCTGCTGGAGTCTCAGCTGGCCTGGCAGATCCTTGGCTTTAACTGGATTAACCACAAAAGCCGAGCTCAATAACTAATAGGCCTCTTTTTCCTTCTCTCTGTTCCTCCATTCTCCTCTAACCCCTTCTCTTCCCTCTTCCTCCCCTTCAGAGCGAAGCAGAGAGATAATGTGAAACACTTTCATGCCTTCTGCTGAATTAAACATAGAGAGAACTGTTTGTACTGGGTGCTAAAGCTGAAGAAAAGAGACAGAATAAGAAAAAAAAGAGGATATATACAATTCTGCCTCCGCACAGGGGTCCCTGCAGTGCTGCTGAACATTTCTTTACAATTAAAAAGACGTGTCGCTGATAGACTGTGCTGAGGAAAGCTAAACAGGACAGCCTTTTTTCACTAATTGGCTAGGCTGATAAGAACTGTCAGTTGTCATTCAGTGGAAGTGGCCAATCTCCGAGCTGAAGGGTGGAACGGTGCTCAAAAATCCTCCTCTGAGGTTTCCTGGACACCTCTAGCTTTCATTGTCAGAGCCATCAATCCCAGCTTGTCAGTCTTCTATTCCTTTCACATACTGAGTCATCTTCACGCTGCAGCCGACCAATTGGGCATCACAAGTAACAAATCTGCCCATCTCTAACTCCAGGCTCGATGGTGAATAATTGACAGTGTTTCAAACGTTTTTAGTCTCAGGTGAGTTTACAGAAAAACCTGCTGCTGTCTTCTCATCCTCTCAGCAGGGGCTGAGGTTTCAGTTCCTTTTTTTAACTCTCTTTTTATGATCTGAGAAAAAAAGTCTCCTTTTCTCTCCCTTCTCTCTCTCAGTCTATTTGATATTCCCCAGATGAAGCATCAAGCTTCCACCCTGATTCTCCATCCTCCCTTCCCTCTGTTCCACTCTCTTTCCCCCTGACGGAGCCAAGTGACCTGTTACAGCAGCCTCTGCTTAGCATGGGTGCCACACTCTCAGCAGCCAGGACGAGACTTTACAGGGGTTGCATTTAGGCCTGCAACCCCCCAGAGCACACAGCATGTGCTGCAGGGCAGCAGGCGAAAGATCAGAGAGGGATGCTTGTAACTAGCATGACCCCATTTTCAACTCGCCGGACAGGCTGCTGTTTTCACTCGCGATGCAAAAGAACAATTCAAGAAAGTCAAAATGACTTATGTTACCACGATATGATGTTATTTATTCTAACCACAGACAAATAATATCATCAAGTGGCATTTTAATTAGTTCATTAGATTTGCACAGTCTGGTGAGATTTGTTTCAAGGTTGTGTTTTATCCTTCTTGCGAAGTTCCTCGACATAAAGCAGCAGAATTCATTAGGGTCCTTAGATATGTCTCTGTCGTGCCTTTTTAACTTCCTTCTCTGTTAATAATAAAAAGATCAAGCACGGTTATCTGAAGATTCACTGCTTTTATTGAGTCTTTATTAGTTTGGAGGTCAGATGAGACACACGAGTATGAGGGACAGGATTTTATCATTTACACTTACTCTAATCATATTTTGTCTGAAAGCACATTTCTCAATTTGAATTGAAGAGGTGGTGTTTTTGGAGTAAAGGCACCAAATTCTTTCACCCCATTTGTATCTGGGTCACATCTGTATCAACATCTGTACATTATGACAAAATGCACACAAACTGAAAAGTCCCTTCCTGGAAGCCTGGGAAGAGCCGCTGCACAAGAAGGAGCAGAACAGCAAGTCGCCGCTCTCAGAAAAGTGATTTACGGATAAATGAATGTTGTCAATGAGAGCCTGGGATGCACCGGATGAAAATGCTAAGGCCTGTGGATTACATTGCCAGCTAATACAGATCACACTTTAATACCAGGGGCTTTCAGTTGTGCTGCATTGCAGGTAAAAGTGTTATATAACAGGAAGCTTTCAGGTGTTTAAGCATGTGTACGTCAGCAGGACAAAGGGAGCGTACCTCTTCCTAAGTTAGAAAAACTTGAGCCAAGTCCTGTTGCATATCTGTTGAGGAGACCAAACATCCCAGTGCAGGTGCACTACACTGTGTCGGTAAAAAATAGATGGGGACACTGGTATTTATAGACTGTTAGCACTGAAGATTTGTTTCAGAAAGGGTTTTTTTTTATTGAAAATGGGTTGTGCAAAAACAAAGTTATGACTGATGATGAGTTTTCTCACTAGGGGTACATGCACACTATAAGAATCTGGGACTAATTAGGCACCAAAGTTGTGATCACAGTCAATTGTTTAGAATTATGGAGCTGCTAAAAACCTCTGGAGAAAACATATGCTGAGGCACACAATGGCCGAATAATACAGGGTACATGTGCTGGAGAGAGATGAAACTGAAGGCCTGCAAAAAACGTCGTTTAAAACAGAAAGAAAACATGTTCCATTTTGTTACTTATGTTTTTGCAAGCATCTGCTTAAAAAACTGTAAATCACTTTTATTACACAATATACTTTTATCTATCCTCCTCGTTCTCCAGTGTTTCTTAGAGTATGCATGCACCCTGCAGAGCTGGAAACACACTTCAATACTTCAATCCAAAATGTACTGCAGTGATACAATAAACACATCCTACTACATGTGACATGTGGCAACAGAAGATATAGTATATCTAATTCTCAGGTACTTTGAGATTAATTGGCAACCTGACCAAACACTGTGAAATGTGATGAAATGTTGCGTTTCATAGCAGATATAACGGTCTCATTTACAGAATAACAGATTGCACAGCTTATAATGTTTGACAACAATCAACAACAATGGACCTGCTCTCAGGACTAAATGGGAAGTACAGCAGAGCTAAAAGTGGCTCCTTAACACAACAAAATCAATTTACTGGCTGAGGTTTTGAATTTCATCAAATCTGAAATATCAGTCTACTATTTATGGACAAGCCTATGCTCAGACTTTAAACCCAGAGAGAAGTGGTTATAATCATAATCACAATATTCTTACATCGAAATAAGAAATGAGTATATGAAATTGGAAAGTTTTATAATATGTGGCTTAGATCTTGGCCTTTTTATCCATTTAAATGTACGTACGGACATTTACAGTATTGATGATCGTCACATTCCTGCATCAATCCCTTTTCTGCTCCTTTTTCATAGAGATTATTTGTGTACTACATTTACAACACCTTCAAAAATACTCTGCAATGAAAATGACTCAGATTATTTAAATCTGTTAATACCACTTTTAAATTTCATTTTTGCTCCAGGTGTCCTTGACAGAAAATGACTTACAGTAAGACACCAAACTAGAACACAGACCACACAGTCACACCAGTGCAGTGAGTTTTAAAAGCAGAGCATGTTCTCAGTTCAGCTGCTGGTGCATGTACTGCAGCATCAGTCTGATCTGTTGTTCTTCTCTAGCTCTTTAATTGTGGTCTTGTTCTCATTTTACTAAACTTTATCGGGGGCCGTCTGTTCATCTGTTTGCTCCTGTTGCAAAGTCTCCTCTGTCCAAACACGTGATATAACTCAACAGCTCAGACTCCGTCTACTGTCCAAGTGGTGAGCAGAAAAACCTTAGTTAGCTTAGCTCCCAACTCAACTGACAAATACGTTGTTAAAAATGATCCCCTCTAAAAAGAAATGGAATTAATTTCACCTGATCCAAGTCCTTAAAATGAAAACTGCAACGTTTCCCACAGCAGTTCTGCAAGTTCAATCACCTGTTTTGAACAACAGGCTGATCTTAATGTTTCGTGGAATATCTCATTAAGGACAAGTGGTCCCACCTTGTTGCTAATTGTTTTAGTGTCACCTGTAGTTTCAGTTCAGGTTTGGGCCTTGATTTAGGCTGCTTTTATGAAATGTGGCTTCACTGTGTCTTTCCGACCAATCAGAATACAGAACATGGACTAATCCGGCACATAGCCCAAGAACATTCTGCTGGACAAAATGAATAGCGTTACATGAAATACGGCAGCCTCCAACAAAGCCGGTGAATATTTTGCCTCGTTGAATGCGACCCAGATAGGAATATAAATACGAGTTATCCCCTTCTCCCGGCACACAGTCATCGCGGCGCTCGTGTAAGCCGCCCATTATGTAAATAAAGAAAGAGCAGAATGGGAGAAAAATGTAATGTGTGTGTGGGACAGAGCGAAGGGAAACATTCGAATGTGTGTTTACCATAAAGAAGCAAGAAAAAGAGGAAAACAGAGAAAGAGAAAAGGGAAATAAAGAGGAAACAGGGAAATTGAGGAGATTTAAAGAGGAAAAGGAGGGAAACAGAGTCAGAAACAAAGAAAATCTTTTTTTTTTTTTTTTTTTTACCCATTAAATGAGTCATTACCGACCCAACGTGGAACTGTGTGAAACTCCCAAGGCTCCTGGTGCGTCTTTTCCTTAGCAAGATCAACACCATTACACAACAGTAACAACAACAACATCTACAACAACAATAACAACAACAACAACTGTGCTATAGTGACACGGCGCCCAATATATAGATGATGCACATCATTAACACCACAGCCAGCCGCACATTAGCACACACTGTTAGGTCTGTTATGTTACTCGCTTTAGTGGCCCTCGCTTCAGTGGCACCCATCAGAAAACCAGGTGGTGTCACAGGGTGGGGTGGGAACCCTGAGTAACCGTAAGCCCAGAAAAAGTCCCCGCTCGGTTGAAAAGAAACTCTCACGTTTTAGCCTGAACAAATTCGGTCTTTTCAAGTTTTGAAAGTATTCAGGTGGACTCTCAGGCATATCAGAAGATCCAGCGTCAGCAGCACAGCGGCAACATCCACGAAGCCATTTGGACACTTTCATGTAGAGTGGAACATGTTGATGAAGGTTTTCTTCTTTTATTTTGAAACAGGAAGGCGACTGGGAATAGTGGTTATTGTTTGTGGCTTTGCACATTAGGTCTTGTAGGTATAAAACAAACGATGCAGTCACTCAGCACATAATCACACATTGCAAAGCAGAAGAAACAAGAACGTAGCAATAAGCAGCATTGCACAGTCACTGTTGCTGTAATTTTTCTTTGCTCTTTGCAGTATTTTTTTTTTTTCCATTTTGTCATATTTGGCTGACACTGAAAAAACTCTGTCTCCATGATACAGTTACACACAGTCACATATTTAGCCACAGTGCCACCCCACAACTTTTGCTTCATCGGCATACCAGGAGCTTCGTTTTGACTTTCCATTTCCCCGTAATTCATTTTTTAATCCTCATCTTTAGGAAACGATACAGTCGGTGTCAGGCAGAGAGGATATCACTGATGGCATCTCTTTGACAGGGTTGATGTTAAGCTGGTAGGTGTTTAGCTGATGGAGGTGATGTTGATTTATACAGTGGCAAAGTAGGCTGGCTCAGACTCTCCACTTCCTCCACCACATCTACTTCCCCTATTTTCAGCCTTCTTTCCTCCCGTCCAGCCTCAGACGTAAATGGCAGTCCGGGAAATGACAGACCCATCTCTCTGCGACTCCATGTCATCATCGAGGTACACATCCATTTCTTCTTCGCTGCCATGGCCTCTGCGGACATGATAGGCTGGGGGTAACATGTTCCCACCTCCGCCGACGCCTCCGAAGCGATCGTATCGCTCTTCGTCGTCCTCCATGCTGTCATCCAGGTCGAACTTCCTCCTCTCAGCTTCGACCATGTCACCGCTAAGGAGGATATCATGAGCAGTGGGGGCGTTGCCAGGCGAAGTGTGGTGAAGGTGGTGATGGTGGTAGTCGTTGGCCTTTTCCGTTAGAGTCCCTGTGGCATCGCAGCCCTCCCGGTACGTGTAGATCGGCCCGTTATTGTTTGCACCGGTCCCGTTCTTGCTGCTGTTGTTGCCAGTCCCACTAAAGAGCAGGCGGGCTTTGTTGCCATAGTCTCCGCCATTGCTGCCGCCACTACCTGTCGCTATGGAGTCCCCACTGCTGGGGTACCCACGCCTCTGCTGTCGCCGGCTGCGGGTCAGGAGAACGGCAATGAGTGCGACAACCAATACCAGGGCCAGAAGGGAGCCAATCACGGCACCCGCCACAACGCCGGCGCTGGACGGATCCTCCAAGGCTTCTGCAGAGGGGATGGAAGGGTTGGAAGGAGGGATGGAAAAATGGATGGAGGAAAAGAAAAAGGAAGGAAGTGATGGCTGAATTTAAGGAAGTCAGCTTTGGAGGTTCAAAGTTCTTCTTGTATTGTAAGTGTGCTGTAGTGATAGCAGTAGTGTCGTCTTCTACATGTGTTACAATCCTCTTACAAGTGTGTAGTAATGTTCTTCTGCAGTCACTGATTGCTGGGATCAGGCTGAATGCGACTCTTTCACTCTCTCCCAGCAGCTTGTTGCGCTGCATTTTGCAGACATGTTGCTCATACACATGTCTGTCCAGCTGCTGGCACGTCAGCGTCTGTTGCCCTGCCCCCCTTTGCAAGCAGAGCAAAAGCCTTTATCACTGTAACGGTCCTGTGCTCTATACGTCATGTTGGTGTGAGCCAAGTTTGCCTCTCCACTCTTGTTTCAGTTGAAGATTGAAACAAAAAATGAGAGATGGGCTTACAGCATCAGCAAAAAAGCAGTTTGTTTTGCTTCGTCTACTGTCTTTGCCATGGGTCAGAAGCACAGCAGAGCCACACACACACACACACACACACACACACAGAGACACACACACACAGGACAGACAGGCACAGGGGTTATTTGAAAAGGGTCAATGGAAATGAGCACACAGTCTCTCATGGAAAGTGCCGCAACGTTTCACATCCCTCGAGTCCTCCCATTTCAACCCTTCGTTTCCTTCCAAGCCTTCTACTTATACCCTCTTCTCATCCCCTTTTCTCTTTCTCACCCACCCACCCCTCTCTGTCCTACCCATGCCATTCTTACTGGTCAGCTACTCAAATCACAGGGCAGAGCGGTCACCTGCTGTCAAGCCAGGACCAAGTCCAAATCCCACTGATCAGAAGCGCACAAAGGTAAAAGGTTCACACTGCGGAGCAAGACTCATGCCTGGACATTTTTAAGAGGATTCTCTGCAGGTCTGAAAAGAGGTCTGGCTCAGATAGTGTAGGATTTGTACAAGTGGATTCACACTGGGTTAAAAAGAGAAGAAAAGAAAGTGCCAAATCAGGCCAGAAGAAGCGTTGAGCCTACAGTGAAGAATTTCACATTGCCAGCTAATTTTTTTTCTGTATTCATGTCGATTTTTCTTTGGGGTGCAGCAAGGGCAGCGGAACGCAGAACAGCAGGGAAAGCTGAACCCCCTTCCTGTTTTATGCAAATAACAGCGAGGTCCTGCCAGCACTCCTGGCAAACAAAGCAGTGAATGCCAATCAAACAATTTGAGCTAGTCTGAACCGAACACTGTGTAGGGTTATGTGCCAGGGCAACACCAGTGAGGGAAGGACATTATTCTTCTTTCAGTAAAACCACATTGGACATCAAGTGACGATCTGTATGCTGCTGGTGAGCATGACTTATGCTAACAAAACCAGTAAGTGGACAGAAAGCCTGTGATTCATACCAACTCTTCATTCTGAGGGTGCAGTAGAAAAAGGACAACAGATGAAAGAGGGGATGAAATGAACAAGCAGAGGAAAAACCAGGAAGAGGTTTTTGGTAGTGACAGGAGAGCAGGACGAGAGGAGAATTAAGGGGAGAGGTCTTAGATTGATTTCAGACACTCTCCTGCTCTGGTCTCACGTGGGGATGCAGGAGGGTTATGCCAGCATGAGACAGACGGGTTTGGCGAATGAGGCAGGACTCCTGGGAAAGGATATGATGTCTAAATTAGGGGACAGTGTCTGGTGATATCCAATTGAAGTGACAGAACGCATTAAGGATGATAAATCCAGCTTTCTCTGTCCTACTTTTCTCTCTCTACAAACCTAAAGACTGCATGGAATCACAACATGCAGGCCAAAATGTTATTTATATTTATTGTGACATTTATCAGGTGCCTGAGTGAGAGACAGCTGAACAAAAGCCTTCTCTGGAAGGTCTTTGTGCCTGTCATCTTTCTTTTAATCAAGTACTAAAAATCTATTAGTCTGTAAAGGCTATGAAAAACAAGGCTCCAACAAAGGCCCATTAGAGCTGGCAAGTTCATTTTTAAATAAATCTTGGGTCACATGCAGGAGCAGCACGATTTTCTCTCCAACTTTCTCTCAAAGCCCCAGACTGAGGGGATGATGACTGATACTTAAACAGAAACAAACTTCTGTAAAGGAATGTTTTGCCTGTGTGACGACTGGGAGGCAGATGTCTCCACTTTGTGCTAGTGAATTGGTTCAATGTGATGAATAACAATCGTCTGCTGTCAATATAACATGGAAACCATGTGCCTGTGTAACTTTTAAGTAATGCATAACTTCACGATCACCCACAGTTGAATACTACTTGTTTTTCTCCCAACACAACTCTGAAATGATTCGGTAAATATGAATATTAGTCAAAAGATCCCAACGGTAAAAACCACAGCTTGTTTTTGTGTGTATGGATTATAACAAGCAGTATGGAGTACGTTAAGTGCATGTACCAAGGAGGTACAGTTGTTTCCCCCTACTTCCATTTCTTTTGCCAAGCTAATCGCCTGCTGGCTACAGCTCCACACTTAATGCACAGCCATCTGATGGATATTGATATAGTATCCTGTTCCCTTACTCTCTGCATTAAAGTGAACCAACAAAATGTCTAACCAGCCACTTTCAGGGGTTTTGTGTTTTAACGTAACGTCAGGGCAAATATTCTATAAGACTAATTTGACTCTCCATCACAGACACACTGGAGGATCATGGTAAATGGGCACAGGCCCCGGCACAGATTAATAAGCTCATAATGTCATGGTACATGAACTCATCATGACACTATATGATGTTTAATGCCTTTTGTAAATGCTAAAAATACATATATGTAAGAAAAATAAATGTCTTGCATCAGGCACAACGTTCCTGCAGGCGTTCTCTGACATCACTTATTGCTTTCTAAAGCACTAACAGATTCTAGATCAGCTCTGACAAAAAAAATGCACCAGATGCATGATCAACATCAATGTCAAATCCTTGTCAGCTGCCTTATGAGACGATTTGGAAAAGACTTTTCTGTGAACACATTTTTCCAAAAAAGTAACAAAAAAACATAAGTAAAAAAAAAAAAAAAAAAAGCCAGGAGACTATCGTTAGCAAGAAAATAGGCCATGCTTGTCATCCTTATTTCTCATCAACAGCGGCAGCCTGCCTGCATTAAGAAGCATGGTGATAAATGTCATGGAGAGAGGCAGGGGAGCTTATATCAGTCTCTGTATTAGTGTCATGTACATGGAGGAGATTAGGAGAGAGAAAAAGAGCAAGAGGGAGAGAGACCCATGAAAACTACCCATTTCTACTCAGTTACATTCACTTTGGGACGGATAATCTAAATGAGAAGATTTGGGATGTGGAGAGGCAAGGTGGAAAGACTTAGAAGGGTGGAGAGAGGTAGACAAAGGGAGAGAGAGCGATGAGAGGAATAGAAAACAGTCTGAGAGGTATGAAAATAAATAATCTTTGTTGATCTCCTTCACCACCTCTGTCCTTCCTTTCTCCTTGGTTCGTTCTCAGAACTGAAATCAGGCCCAAAAACACAGGTAGCTACTTCAGTCGTATAATAAGCCAGAGGCAGTGACTGTTAAAGCTCCATAGTGGGAATTCTCATTAAAAGCAGCTTTTGGTCAAGGACAAGACATAAAAATGTTCCCAAGAAAATGCTCCAAACATCAAAATGCTTTATACTTAAAGACAAAATGGAAAAAGACCACACATCTCTGCTCAACACCCACTTAGACAGAAGAGCTGACACTTTGTATTAAATAAAATATAAATTCTATTTACTATATTGGATTTCACATTGACAAGCACCTGGGACAGGCAATAAAATAGTTTTTATGTGTTACTGAACAGAGTTTTGACTGTGAGCTTGGTGGGCTCGTAAATTGTCTGGACATTTGCCTCAATAATGACGTTATTACTATGGATTGCACATAAAATATCAAAAATAGCACTTAAATGTTGATTAAAGCTCCCTGACCTGTAGAACACGGGTTCTAGCAAACTCCTACACAAAGTAATATACATTTTATTAACATGAGCAAATTCCTTAAAATGTAAATTATTGCAAAATTAAAACAAAGAGCAAAGTTTCAGCTGAAGCATCTTCTAGAAAAAAAACCCCACAAATAATGCACAATTATAATCAAGTGCCTGCTGCATAAGTGGGACAACCTGCAACCTACAATAGTGGTTTTAACCCAGACCTGCTCCAGAGGACACTCTGACACTAGCGAGCAGAGCTAAACAACCACAGCTGCCAGTTTTACTTTCTAAGGTTGCACTGAAGGCCGGGATGAAAAAGGATGGGAGCTGCTCACAACATCAAGCCATTTCTTCAGCTCAGCCAGTTCAAGTTCAAGTTCAAGTCTGTAACTATCCCGATTAGCCAGATATTAGGGAGCTACACATAACTAGCCCGCTGACCTTCTAGCATTACATGTGCTATGGCTGTGAAGAGTCAAAAACAAACAACTTGCTCTCAGAAACTTGGTAAATCCTTTTTTCCATCTGTCAAACAAGGTGCAAATGTTCCCCGTCACCTACTTCACTGTAAACAGACCTTGGCTGTTTTTGAAGGGCAGACGTTCCTACTTCAGGCAAGTTTTGTTGTCTCCATGTCTTTCCAAATTTAAGTCAGTACCAAAGTCACTGATGTGGATGTGCACCGTGTTTTCTACAGAAGATTATGAAGGGTTGCCATTTGTTGTGTTTGCTGCTTATTTCTGCTTTAAACACCCCTGAGCTTGTTTTTTTTTTTTTTACTGTTAGTTAAAATAGACAAATACTGTGTGTGTAAGAAAAAATATTCTAAATGAGCTTTAAACTGTGCTTGGGTTATGTTTTTTAAGCCAAAAAACAAACAGTAAAAAGTATAGAGTCATGATTTACCCATGTTTATAGGCATGTGGGTTTGGGAGGCACGGGCTCACAAACATACCAGCTGTAAGTGTGGGGGAGGTGAGGCCGGGGCTAAATGGTATCATGGTGGGTTAATGAGACCTGGAGGCTACGCAGACTAGAAATCACAGATGTACAGTAGGAAGAGGATTTGAGGGTTAGTAACCTCTCCACTGACAAGGCAAGGTGAAGCTAAATACTTTACTGCTTGCTTTGACACAGTGCATATTTCAGGAATGCATCTTGCATTTGATATCATGACGTGAAGGTGGGCTCTTATCTGCAGCAGAAGAGGTCAGAACAAAGGACACGCATCAATATGGATGATAACGAGTTGCAATTTTCCAGCTGATGATTTACATCTAGCACAGGATACTTCTGACGTGGCATCAGTCTCGATCTGATTTGCATTAATTCACAAATGACAAAGAACAGTGGGTGTACAGATCAAAGTCCATACAGGCCATTAAAGCTGTGTACAGACCAAAAACTGACTCAGGAGATACACCCTTTAGATAGATAGACCAACAGCAGGTAACATGAATGATTTGTTTATAATAGTGAGAGACAGACATGAAACGTACTGGTACAGGTGTGGTGTACGACAATAAATTCCACTTTAATATTTTTAATTTCTTATTTATCTCCCATCTTTGCTACTTCTGGCCCTCTGCTGTGTACTTGTACTTTGCTGTTGCTGTTTGCTACAATGCAATTTCCCCATTGTGGGACAAATAAAGATTTCCTATCTTACCTTATCTTATCTTAAAGAGTTACTGGGCAGCACTGCAGACATATTCCCTTCTAAAGTTTATGAGAAAGCCTCGCCAACGCTCTCCTACTAAATCAAGCGACATTTCTCTCTTTACAAAAGAGCCCCACCAGTTTTGCATTGGACTCCCAAAACAGTATCAGATTCACAACACACAAGATAAAAAAAACAAATTCAGTGCCTCAGGCAGAGATATTGTCTTTTTTTATTCCGTGCATTCAAAACCTGGCACCTGTACTACCCACAATGCAACTTGACTGCTGACAGTTTTGGAGGATATGCAGAAGTGCACATCTGTATACAATTCCTCTTTAATGGCATCTGGAAAGCAGAGTTTAACTGGTCTCTGTGGGGTCAGGTCACGCCCAACATGACATAAAGGAGTGGGTGGTGTCAGAGGTGCACCCGTGACCACACCCCACAGGTGATGTCACAGTGTACTGACCCCACAGGAAGTACACTGTGACATCACTGCAGGAGGCTGCAAAGTTAGAAGACATAGCAGCACTTTCAGCTGGTGCTATAATTCAAAAGTACTGGGGAGAGTCAGGTCAAGGTCCAGTCTCCTCCAGTCATAGAAAAACATTTACCAACTTTTTCTTTAACTACCATCCAATTAAAACCTGACAGATGTCAGGGATTAATTTGTTTTTGACTTGTTTGTGTGGAGTAGAATTTGTGCTCTTGAATTAATAATGCATTCATGAACTAATGATTAGTACCCTCAAATTAATTACAGTGCTATAATTAACAACACACAACACTGAACAATGCTGCTATCCTTTTGAATTATGTTTAAGGGTTGTCAAAGATAACACAGTGTTGTTTACCAGGCAAAACTCTGAATTCTTGGTGGAGTGGACACAACTTGTAACTTTAATTTATGTTGTTGCAGGGACTTCACATTATTCTGGCTGCAAAAATTTAATTCATCCAGCACCTAACAGGCTCCGTATATTGATTTAAAGTTTAGAACGGTCATTTACAGTTTAAATGGGAAATATATCACATTAAGAAAATAGTGATATTACATTTAATGGGGCTTTAAGTTTTTTAACTCACCATTTATTCAATAAGTTTTGCACAATAATGAAAAACATTCTGGACTCAGGTTCTTTCTTTATATAAACACCCATAAACCCTCTACACACACACACACACACACACACACACACACACACACACACACACACACACAGCAAGTGGAACGCTGTCTATTCAATTACCGATGATTATCCCTAATCTTCACACCAAACACTTCATTTGCCCCACAAACAAAATCTTACACAACCCCCTGCATCGAACCTCCAGTGTTTCCATGACGATCTCAGTCATTTCCTCATGCAACCCCTCGATGCTGCAGTGAGGGAGGAAATTTCCTGCCTAAATCATCTTCAGTTCTGTTTCTTCATCATGGATTCTAGCCAGTGCTTTTCATCTCCGGTTCTCTCCCCTCACTTTTCATCAGCGAGGAAATAATCACAGAGTTGTAAAGAAAGAAAGAGAGAAAAAAACTGCACTGTAAACCCCACAAACAGATACGGAGAAAGAGAGTGGGAATGACTTTTTTAAGCATCTTGTTTTTGGGATTTTTCTTGGCCCATTGAGCCTCACTGTGCTCTCTCCTCTGAGACTCTCAGGATTTTAAATGGACGCTTTCTGACACAGAGCAAGCAGATGGGGTGAAATCTAAAGAGCACAGACAGACGGGAAGGAGTCAGAGAGAGAGAGAGAGAGAGAGAAAGGGAGGGAGAGAAAGAGGTTGGATGCAAAGGGTGTGGATAAAGGAATGGATGGATATGATTCATGGATGGATGGATGGATGCAAGTGGAGATAAATGGGGAGTTCATCTCTTCCGAGCTCATTACCCCTTTTCACCTTGAAAGCTCATCTGCGTTGCTTTTTTCAGCATAAAACACACATACAAAGTTACAAAAGGCCCATGTGGGAGTTACAGCTACATTCATGAGCACACACACACACACAGCGCAATCCTTTCCCATGTGCACACATGTACACACACACACAGTCTAATTAAGTTTTCCCATTCTTTGGCCCCCTGCAGGGGTTATGAACTTCATGAGGTTTCCCAAGTGCCTCCCCACCTTCCTCTTTGAGCTCGGCATTCATTTAGCATCCAGCTGCTGCTCATACAAACACTCAATTGACTCGCTCACACACACACACACACACACACACACACACACACACACACACACACACACACACACACACACACACACACACACACACACACACACACACACACACACACACACACACACACACACACACACACACACACACACACACTCCGCAGACAATTTCCCCCACTCCTGGCTCCATTCACCTTAATAACCACCCTCAGCCTAAAGTGTAAATGCACAAAAATTACAGCCTGTACACACACACACACACACACACACACACACACACACACACACACACACACACACAAACACACATTTGTGCAGGCTTGTGCTCACAAAAAACACACAAGAGAGCATGAACACAGAAAAGCAGTATAACTCACTTTGACAAGCTTTTGGCAGCATATATGTGTTTTAGTGCACAAACATTATGTTGGTTTTCTAACAAATACACACTAACACTAACACACACACACACACACTAGCACACACACAGACGTATACAAATCCCACTCTGACACAACACCACAGGAATGTAAGGTCTTGCAGGGAATAAACTCCAGCCAGGAGTTTTACTGAGCACAGATTAACTGTACAGTCATAAAATCCAGCCATAAAAACACACTGCTAGGCAGCAAAATGGAAGCAACAGGACTGGGCATTGATTTTAACCAGTTGGATGAGATGAGAACCAATATTAACAGAATTTAGTGTACATTACAATGTAAAAAACTGAGACCATTAACAGTTCTAGCTTTGGCTGTGCAGCAACAGGGCCAAGATAAAAAGGACTCTGACCAGTTAGAGTATTTAACGACTGAGCTGAGACAATATTCTGCAGAATGGGAGCTCCATGAGTTTATCTGAAGAACTTGCTAAATCTCAGAGTCAAACAGGGTCAGTTCAAGCTTTGAAATGACTCAGTTCATATTCAAACAAGACATGAGTTGTATTACTTTACTTTGAAAGTATTTACTCCTGAACCAGCAGGTCATTGCTATTTTTGCTCATCATACAAGACGACGCCGCAATATAAAAACACCCTTTTTGACTTGGTCTCATTTTCGTGCTGGAAATGAAACCGTTAGTTTATATCGAGAGTGTTTACAGACCTTTGAGCCTTTCAACCTTTTATTAGGTTTACACACGGGGGTTCAACGAGAAATAAAGTTTTATTTTCAACGCAAAGGCTTGAAAAGACTCGGTTACAGATGACAAGTGCCATGGTAACAATCCACTGAGCCGTACACAGACACATATCCCAAGGTGTTATGGAAATGTCTTCTTAGCCTGCAGATCTTAACATTTTTCTCCTTCTCCTGTATCATTATACAGGGCTGTGTGACATCCTCAAGCAGTGGATAATTAGATACGCCTCTGAAATTTGTGTCTCCTGTAAGATGAGCACTGTGACCTTAAAAAGAGTCGAGAGCCTACGGATCACTGGATGTCTTGTAACGCAGTCATGCTCGCCGTAGCTGTCTGCAAGGCACAGTTCTACAATTACCCTTTAAATCTTATTACAGGTAAAATACTGCAGTCAAGTGGTGCATTCATTTTGTAAGTCTGATTTAATCAAATCCAGATTGCTACTTGGAAAATGAGCTCTTACTACCCACCGGGCCAGCAGGGTGGCCTGTGATTACAGACAAGCCCTGTAATACAAATACAGGAAGTTTGATTCCACAACGTTGCCTGAGGATGTAATCACACCAGTTTGTTTTCGGAGTCCAACTTTACTTTGTTGCCTTTTTTTTTTTATATGGTTGATTTGTTTTCACACTACACGTTCACAAGACAACCACAGCGTATACACAAAAAGTCCCAAGATTCAACTGGATTTTTTTTTACTGTGCTGTTTTAGAAAGCTGACATGCTGCCTGGTGAAGAATTACTGGAAAAGAAGTGATTCAGGTTCCTATAACCTTTGTGTCTCCTGCCATAATTTCACCCCTTCCTGTGAGGATGTATGACGAAACACAGTATCGATCCAGACTGCAGTCTCTCATGGGTTCAATTTGTTTCAAAAACAGTTCGTTCTCCAGAAATGAGAAATGTTCAGTATCAGGTATCAGCATCAGTGTAGAAATACATTACAACCCCAAAAGTTTTGGGTGAAGTCCCACAGTTGGGACACTAAAACAAGCTGCACCACATGGCTCTTGGATGAAAACACAGACTCACGCTTTTAGGGGTTTTGGTTGGAGTTGAAACGGCACTGTCTTCATCTGCACAGCCAAACCAACTAAAGTAAAGCACAAGCATGTCACGCTTTTATTAGAATTCTCAACCCATGTGTGGTGCAAATGTGTTTATCTCAGACTGATTTGGAAAGAATCAAACTACCTTGACTGAAACGGCCCTGACACTTGTACTGTAAATGATTTGAATGAATGTGCTGATATATTGTATTTTTTTTATCCTCAACTCTCACTTGAAACTTTGAACCAGCAGTGATGAGAAAAAATAGCCTTTGTCAGCCAGCGGTCTCCACATAAAAAAGCATTTAATGCAAATCTGTGGTGATCCATCACCCAACTGTGGCGCTTACTCTGCTAGTCGCTTTCTCACACACACACACACACACACACACACACACACACAGGGACACACAGGCACACACAGGCACACACAGGCACACCACTACCCACCACACACGCTCATGCACAGATCTGTCAACTTGAGTGGGTTCAGTAGTTTAATGAACATTATTGATGGCAAGGCTACAGCTCTGCTGGTGTAATTAGTGTGATGTCTCACACCTACATGTCTGTGGCTTCATTAATTCAGTACAGATTCCAGCTAATGGACACGTGCACATGCACACAGATATACACACAAGCTTGAATGAGCACTAGTACACTCATGCGTCATAATTCAGAATCATGGGAAATGCTCTTGTGTCCACAACCTGTTTGTGCTGCCTTTTGCACTGAATGTACACTGGTGTGTGCGTATTGTTTAAATGTGTATATTTGTGTGGCCATACACTGTGAAAACCAGTTTGAGTTTTATACAGTGGGAGGGAGGAAATTTAACTGGTCCTCACTTTTACAGACACTATCTAGTGAAAGTTTGAGGGGTCAGACTTGGATTCAGGGTTCAGGTTAGAATTAGGTCCAGATTGGGATCAGGGTCAGCGTTGGGTTGTGGTGCTTAGTGGTTAAAGAATGCATTACTGTATGTCAGTGAGTGTCCCCACAAAGATAGCTGTACAGTACAAATGTGTGTGTTTGTGTGCACTAGTGTTGTGCACTGTCACATATATTTTTAGTATTATTCTGCTTGGCTGAATGCAGGAAGCTGATTGGATCCAGACCTTGGCTGTTGATACTGATCAACAAAACCAGCTGAGTGAAAAACAGCCATCAGCCTCCCTCAACCCCCTCACTCTGTCTCACTCCTCATCCTTTCGCCCACTCTCACTAAATCCATCTCCCACTCCAAGTCACCCTGCACTCCTCCACCTCCCCCGCCTCTTCTCCACTGTTCCCTCCCTCTTAAATGGGGTGGTTTGTGGTTGGGTGACTCATTTCCAAGCAGATCTGGACTATAGAAGAGAGTGAAAGACAAGGGGGAGAAAGAGAGAGACAGAAGTGGGGCGTTAACGGGGCCCAGGAGAGTAGGAAAAAAAAAAAAGATGGGGAAAGAGACAGAGAGGGAGGGAAATGAGTATGTGCTTGCGTGCCTGAGCTTATTTCAGATGGATCGTTTCCATCCTTTCAAACCAGTAAGAGCGAGGGAGAGGGAGAAGAGGGAGGATGGAGGAGGGAGGAAAACAGCAAACCCAGTGTGGACAGGATTAAGGCTGCTCTCTAAAGCCACTGCTCTTTTTTTTTTTTTGCTCATGTATGCACCTCTTCCTCTTCTCTCTCATCTCCTCATACCCTGTTCATGAATATGATGAGGAGCATAAAACGAAAAGCAAACGCCAAGACAGCCATAATAGCCTCCACCCCACTTTTACTGCATAGCTGCATCGTGTAGCTTTTATGGGAACCGCTGATATTTCTGCACAGTGACAGAGAAATTCCTGCATGTTCGATAATTTGAAAACGCAGCCAATAACGTTTCATACTTATGGTCTTCACTCTTGTGCCGTGAGGAAGGTTAGAGGTATGGAGGACATGGAGCGTGGAGAGAAAGGTCAGGAGAGCCAAGTGCAGCGGACACATGAGAGGGCTCTTGTGTAACTTAGGCTGAGATTAATGTGGTGCATGAAGATGCCTCACAAATACAATAAGGAAACCAGCTTCGCAAAATGTGCCCCATCAAGTATCACCAAGGAAAGACCAACATTAAGCCCCTGTTTTCATGGTGGCGCAGGCAGACAGGTGGGAGGCGGATTCAAATGAGGCAGTGCAAAATAAATGGTTGGTATTTTGGTGGCGAATATGCCTCAGACTTTGTACTGAGAATTAATGCCACAGAACCACATCTGTTTCTGTTTCTTTGGTGATTTTATCTGAAGGCTTAAGTTAAATAGAAGATGCAAATGTGGCAGCAATAAAGGGATAAAGCTGAAAATGTAAATAACCCATTTTAACTAATCTAATTTAAATCAGAAACGTCTGTAACTCAGTCTGGTCATAAATTACTCTAAGTCATTTTTAAGTGTCTGTTGTCCACAGCTCCTTTATACTGTATGAAAATATTCACCTTCAATTCATTACGTCCCTGCAGCCATTTAAAGGACACATCCAGTGTGTTGATAAATCTGCTCTTTCTAATTTAAGAAGTGCCACGTCAGAGTGCACGGCTGTCTGCTGTGTTTACCTTTATTAAATCATGCACAAATTACACCAGGCTGCTACTAACTGGCTCATCCATCCAGCTTGTCGCTGCCTCCTTTAGAAGTCTTGTTTTAGTAAAAGTAGCATTTCGTGTTTTATTCTTCAATTACATTATGATGGAAATGCTGGTATGCTGCACTTTTACACACGTTTATAGTGTGAGATACAAAAAAACTTTTAACTGAAATTGCATTGGATTGACGCAGTCATATAAATGACCACACCGCCGTGTTTTATTACTTAATACCTCAGGAGTCTGCCGTCACGCCGCCATGATCAATAGACAGAAAACAGGCCTAGGCTTCTAAGGGTTATTAATATTATGATTCTACAAATTGAATGAAACCCCACACCGTCTGCATGTGGACAACAGTACGATTTCATGGAGAAGCCTCTTTTCATTTGTTAAGCTGTGGTTGGCACAGCTGTTTCAGAGCCAAGTAGGAGACGGTATCTCCCACCTGGTGATAAAACAATGCACAGACAAATCAACACTCTGCTGACAGAACGGCTGCTAATGCTCCACCACCGGCAACTTCATCAAAGTCATACATTAAGACCAATACCCTCGACGTAGCTCATTTTGTAACAGTTACAGTTCACACAAACCACTACACGTGCACAACACTGAAGGTAGTTTTAACTATTTACTGTATCTGCTGTGGCTACAAGCTAAACCTTGGAATCACGTGTGAAGTAAAAGTGAAGAAAAAAAGTGGGGCAGCTTCTCATGAACCAAATATTTGAGGAGTTTTATTGCATTAATTGTCTTTGACTATATGAAAAGAGACTTTTATATGGCAAAGCTCAGTTACAGCTAGTCTACAGATCTACGACGGACCGCCCAGAGAAATTAAGAACTGCTGCGTCTTTGTTTCACTTAAGTGTGGCTACTGCTGCTCGCAGCCGCTTTTCATTGTGCCTGAAAAAGGTTTAGCGTTTAATGGTTGTTATTTCTGTATGTTGAGTGACAACGACCTGCGGAGCGGATTTAATCACTTCTGGCTGCCATTTCTGTGCCATTCTTCTGTTGCTACATCCCAGGAGCTGGATAAGGATCAAGCTATGTGGGAAGTGGACATTCTTAATCCTACTTATGAAGCTCTGATTGCAAAACTGCTTTTCCAACCAGTAGGACCTGCCGTCAGTGGGCCCATCACCATCCCTCTTTAAATCATGGCACAAACTGGAGATGTAGGCAGTTATTCAGATTTATTTATCCAACCTGCCTATTCTTGATCCCTCTCTCCCCAAAGGTCTTTATGCATCTAACCTTTCCTCTCAGCCTCCCTCAAACATCTAACCTATGTCCCTCCTTCTCTCCCTCCTTCTCTCCATCTCTCTGCATTGATCAGTCTGTAGTGGATTAGCTGTAGATTGTGATAGCAGTCTAACCCTGCCTGGCCCTGAACATGCCCTGCTGGCTAATTGAAAGACATGGACTGCAGGATTAGAGACTACTCCGTCTGGCCAATTATTACACACATGGACACACAAATAAACACACACACACAAACAGAGTGTGAGTGTGTGGCTTATTGATGTTTTTGGATGTGTTAGGCCTGAAGGGAATAGCTCGCAGTTGCAACACAGAGAAATGAGAAATGTGACTAAGCCCTCGACACAAATTGGATGTTTTGTGTGTATTTGTGTGTGTCTATGGTGCATGCGTGTTTCTCTGTAGAATTCGACTGTTGTGTCTGTGTGCGTGCACTGTATCTGCTTATGTAAGTACTAGTGTGTGCGTCAGTGTGTATTCATGATTGTGTATCTGTACCTGTGTGCAGGACTGAACTGCAGTGGAGGAAAAAAAAAAAAAAAAGCAGCTGAGCTGTGGTCAAGGGTCTTTCATATTGAAATGGAAAGCAGTAGCAGAGGTAATTCATGGATCGTTCTCTTGCAAAGCCTTAGCTGTGGGTAACACAATGAACATCTGACCCTGTGAGTCCAATGAAGAATGAGCCTGTGCATGGCTCCAATGCCAAACATGCACTGAGCAGAATAAATCTGTGTGCAGAAGCAAATATGAGCCATAAGTACAATGTGTGTTTGTGCATGTTATATTGCAGGATGGAGATTTGTGCTTCACCACACCACATAATAAAATCAGAGATGTACGTATAGAGCACAGAGACTACATTTCATGGATGTAATGTGCACTATCAAAGCGTTCTGTATGTGGACTTGGCTGGTGAAGTCAGAAAAAAACCACAACTACTGAAAAAAAAGAGATGTTAAGGACTGGAAAGAAACCCAGGGGTGGTGGATACAGTACTTGATGAGTCTGTCCGCGAGCGCGTGCTTGTTTGTGCGTTCACGGGTCACCCACATGCTGCCTCTCCCTGATTGAAACCAGCAGTGCCTCCACTTGGCTCAGCTATATCAATGAGCTCAGCCTTCTCTTCTGACTGGTGCAGTAAAAAGGTAAAGTCTTGAAATCTTGACTGCACCAACCCACATGGGCCCCAAATGTAAAATATTTAAGCAAGGAATGTAGAGAAACAAGTACCTCTGTTTAAAATATTTATACAGTATACCACGCAACACTCAACCCCCTCTGCTCCTATTCTGACTCTGCTGGCTGCATATCAATAATGCATCCTGTTCTGACAGGATGGATAGATTTCAAATTAGAGGCCAGGTTTGGCTAATGGAAATATGTCACAGACCAGTTGTTGGACTGGAATGCACACTGATCCTTAAAACGACAACACCGAGGACATGGGAAACATTTTAAGGCCCATGTCCAGAATGATGATTGATTGATAACACTGCTGTTCTACACATGTTATCAACAAAGACTCCCTGTGGTCAACTCTGAGGGCAAATTGAAATAATTTAACGACAAGACAGAATCTTATCAATATCTCACTTGGAACTTCAGCACTGCCCATCAACTGTCAGCAGGGTCCAGCAATGTCAATTTAATTAAACAAAAAACTGAATAAAAGACTTTAAAAGCTGTCGAGCTATAAAGCAGACCTCTCTTCTTAAAGACCGTCTTTCATGAGACGTTAGAATCCTCTTTCCTCATTAAGATTCACATTTTTCTGATACAGATATTTGTACTTGAACTCAGCTGGTGGTAGATTTTACTCTGTACTCCGCCTTTAAGTGTAAAAACAACTTGTCCTTTAGAAGCAAAACACGAATGACACCTGTAAATCCTTCAGAGGAGACGGGGCTGTTCGTGTTTCTGTTCGTGAAAGAAGCCTTCAGCTCTAAAGGTCTGGCCGCATTTCAGTTTGGTTCTTTGTCTCTGGTACTGCAAGGACAAAAAAGGGAACGGTGCCAGCTGAGAATACAACCCTAACTTTCTGGCTTGCGTCCCAGAAAATAATCTAGCAATGAGACTTGGTAGAAATAACCAGACTTCATTCTGTGGTGCGTGCACCCTCCCAATTCCTCTATTTTCACCTCTCGAACCCTATTTTTGTTCATTTTCAGTTAATCAAGGGCCTAATCCCCCCTGTTAATTCTGCTAATTTGTTCCTGTACTACACATCCATTCTCCCAAATTTACATCTATTAGGCTCTATGGAAGTATTTTATATTTTAAGCTAATTATAGGCTTAATTCTGATGAGGTGCCATATACCTACCAGAGCGAACAGGAAATTTGCACAAATATTCAACAACTTAACTCTACTTCAATTTGCTTTTCTGTAATTATAACTCGACTCAAATGACAACAGTCATTGGCTCCATGTTCCTCTTTATTTATGTGCAACAGTCGTAATATTTGCTCTAACTACAAAACTGGTGCTGACATTGTAAAGGTGCCACTTGTACGTTCTCTTGAACAGCCCAACACCAAAAATTAGCAGTGAGTCACAAATAATAATAATAAAAAAACAAAGAACTATTAGATCCACATTTGACATTTTAGTCTTTTTTATCACTGACTACAGACATACTGAGGTAGTGGGGCTGCTACACTCACACAGGCTGACGCTTGGACTGACTGACCTTTCAATAATGCAACCTTTCTCCCAACTAAAACAAAATACTGCCCCAAACACACATCCAATATTATTCCTGTGCTGGTGAGGTGCAGTACATACTGAAAGACAAGGTACTTCAACAATACTCTGAACAACAGACTCCGTTTGATCCAATATGCAGAATGAATGCATTTAAACAGCCTAACACCCCAAACAAGAATAAACTTCAGTGACATTTTAATTTCTAGCATGTGGGATAGTCCACTGAGCCCAAGCAGCCTGTGCCTTTCACTGAGGGGTCATTAGTCTCTGTGTTACAGAAAGGACATGTCTGTTTGCTAAAGTGTTGTCATAAACCAACCTCTCTCTCGTCTCTTTGTTTTCTTTTGCATTTCCCAGAGTGCTTTTCAACAACCCACAGACACAGAGCATGAAGTTGTTGCATTCAGCACTGAGGAAGGAAAATAAGCTTTACTTTTTTTACTTATTATTTTATTTATTTATATATATATTTACTTATTATTGCTGCATAATTAGAAGCAAGGAAGTGACGAGAGAGATGAGTAAAAACCACGTTGCATTAATGTCTGTTGAAGCTACAACCAGTGGAGGAAACGTTAACTGTTCGGTGACAGATTTGGTCTACCTGCACTTTAAAATCTCAGCTGGAGTTAACGCCACATTGTATTGAACAGCTTAACATACAGAACTCAAGGCAACGCCTGATTATCTGCTGACACATCAACACACATGAGATAATTTAGCCACAGTGCAAGTAGAGCTACAGCCTGTGAGTGCTGACCGTCAGCCCCGCTGAGTCTCATCATCAACCGGCCAGAATCACACGACTCAAGATCAGATGATTATTTTCCGCATCTGCTCCATTAATACAAACACCACCGTGAGCGTTTTCTCCGATCCCCCCCCTGGGTCAGACACCGAACGAGCTCTAATCATAAATACTTTATGTGCTAGTGGAAATGTTATATACAGACAGCTTTCTTTCATTCTGAGCCCTGCACAGGTGGAGGTAATCTGTGGACTAGAAGGTCATCCTGCTGTGAGACAGATAGAGAAATAGAGTGAAGTTACCGCTTGCAGGCTCTCAGTGATACTGAGGTGAGATATAAACCTCCCCCCACCTCAGCTCTCGATGTGGAAGCCTCGACACACCCCCACCCCGTGCATAGGTGTGTGTTTGTGCCTTCCTTCCCTCCAGGTCTGTGTGTGTGATAAGCCGTAGCCTGGAGGCTCTCTCCTCTGCTCTTATCTCCCTGACAGACGTTACCCCTGCGTGGCCGCTGCCCCTGCAGTCCCACCAAGGGGGCAACAGCGGGGGCTGTTTCTGTTATTTCTGGAAGTTTCTATCAGATTTCTTTGTTTCCTATTATCAGAGAGAAATATTTTTATACAAACATGGCGCAGCCCTCACTGTCTTGGTTCTTTTTTTTTGGGGGGGGGGGGTAAACTTATTTGGAAAATCACTTCAGTGTGAAAATGAAAGTTATCTGGGTGAAATCGTTCCCAGTGTTTGATTTGGCTTTGGAGTCACAGAGTAACAGAACTGATAGGAGATCAGTAATTATGCAGACTGAAAATCACTATGAATATAAAAAGGATTCCCACACCATGGGGATGATAGGGTATTATTAAAAGTATATAATTATAATTTGATTAAAATCTCTTTTTTTTTACCTCATAGTGTACAACTAGGAAGTGATAAAAGTCACAGCCTATATCATTCGTCCTTTTTTTTTTTTTTTGAATAATCTGTCCCTCAAACTATCATCCAATCTCTGAAAGTTAAACTTTCACTGCGACAAAATGACAAGACACTTTTATTTAATACTATTCGTGCATAAACCCTCCTCCTCACACAGAAGCCGTATTCTGATGTTTCTAATTTTCTTAGTTTGACTCATTCTAATTTTTAACACTTTGGAAGTACCTCTCCCTCTGTGCCGACAACACAACATCCAATTTAACCACAGCTGAAATGCTATTTCCAAGTGACTTGTTTCTATTATCATTTTTTTGGGCACATCCTAAATGGAGCAACCCATCAGTTAATAACCATCTCTGCAAACTCTGAGAACGCCAAACAGCTTTTAGAAATCACAGCTCAGTGTGTGAGCACACAGCCAAGATGAATGCAGGTACTAATAATAATTTCATAATGAAAGAGAAAAATATTTATTATAGTTAGACAGGTCCTGTGTTGTTGTTGTTGTTGTTGGGATCATGATGGTATTTAAAGCCAACTAAACTGATCATCTAAGAAAGCGAGGGCATCTTGGTCCCCCTTCCTGCATCCTGCTCAATCAGATGCTACAGATTGGTGGCCTGGGGCCAAAAACCAGGGGAAACTAAGTCAGCTCCATCAAGACGTGAAGATTAGATAAGATCTGACTGGTGGTCTAAACAGGCGCCCCTTTCCTGTCTGTTACTGCGGCAACACATCACATATACAGGAAGCCCCGAAGACCTGCAGCAGAATGTGTGAGTTTGTTTTTTTTTATTAGGGACGCTATTAATCAGAAAACTGTTCAAAAGGTCAATCATTTTCTGATTATTACTGGTCTTTGATTATAGGAAGTATACATAATAAAATAAAAGCAAATTTGTGGATATAAAACAGGGTGTTTCCTATAAACAATCATGAGATGGGACATTTTCATCTTTTTCTACATTTTGAAGGCTGCAGGATTAACTGAGAAAATAATAAACATTAATTAATAATGGGAGTTGCACCTTTACATACTTTATGGAGGTATTTTTGACAGCTGTGTAATGAGTTTTTTTTATTTGTCTATAGAATATAAGACCATGATCACTGCTCCTTAACCTCATCTGTGTGTATCTGCATACACACATTCAGCCTGTAGACAGTCATGGTCTGGGGGTTTATGTCTGAGAGTCCGAGCCAGCATTTCCCCCATGGCAAGATCATCTGATTATTTTATGCACAGAACTGCATGGTCCAATTTGTGTGCATGTGTGAAACACTGTGTATATGTTCGCATGTGTGCCTGCAAAGTGTGTATGCGACTTTCCAGTGGACAGCTATCTCACTTGCCACAGGCAATCCAGGAAATGCTTCTCCACTGGTCCCCTTAGATGTGACTGATGTGTATGTGTGTGTAAAAGGGTACAGTATGTATGTGTATTAGAACGGCAAAAACAGCCCCCAGCCCAGAGCCAGCTGGACTCCCCATGAAAGGCCTGGATGTATGGGTGGATGTGTGAGAGGACAGAGGGGGTCACAGACTCCTGCCAGCTCACTCTTTCAAACTGGACCAGAAGTCAGCAGAGTTTTTAGAGGTCTTTCCTGCTCCTCTCCTCCTGCTGTTACCCCTGTTTGTGGCTCTCCATCACTGTGTGCTTTTTCACCCACCCTCCACTCCCAGCACTCGCCTTTATCTTGCTTTTCAGCACTTCTGGCTTTTTTTCTAATGCCCACCCTCCGTCATATCTCCTCCCATCCTCCACTCCAGTCGCATTTTTCTGCCAACATCCTCTCCCGTTCTATCTGTGCACGCCGCGCTTGGCCGATCCAGCTGGCGCCATGGCAACCAAACAAGCCATGCATAGCTGGCATCATATGCATGCTGATGGATGCGGGTCCAGAGTAGGGCTGTGGGGTTGTGGTGTCTCTGTGTGTGTGTGTGTGTGTGTGTGTGTGTGTGTGTGTGTGTGTGTGTTATTAGGCCTGTCAAAATGTTTCTAAGTGCCATTCAAGCTTTTCTTGAACTTTTCAACATCCCTCTCCTTCCCTCCCCACTACCTTTCCCTCCTCATCCTTTCTTCTCCTCTGGCCTCCTCATCCCTTTTCCTCACGCAACCCCACCTCTCCTCCTCCTCGCAGGCCTATTTGAGGCTGAGGGGAAAATCATGAAACGTGACGGCTGCTTGACGGCAGCAGAAAAGCCAGACAGCGCGGTGCTTTCATCTACCATTTAACAGAACAGAGAGGAGCTGCTAACAGTTCTCAGCAGGGAAATTAGCGGGGTGTGCTGGGCCCATGTCCACAAAGTGCCAGGGTTTTAACTGGTACATTATTGAGAGCCGGGGCCTTTTGCGCCTGACAGTTTTGATGTCATGCTGAGAAAGTGAAACTGGCTTCAATCACTACAGGTATTGACAAGTGGTTTACTTGTGATGATTTCTTTTTTAGAAAACACCAATTTCTTATGAATAAAAAGGCAGAATCACTCTAATCAACAGACGTGCTGTTTTTGCCTTTATGGAAAGATGCGTGTGATGGCACCTAACTGTTTTTCTATCAGTCAATCTTAGCAGCTGAAGTCCAAAATAAGAAAACACTTCATCTTTTCACAGCTTTAGCTCCACCAAAGTGCACTAAGCTTGATCACATGCATTTTGACTGCAGTCCCACAGCAGAAGCAACTGGCCTGACCTTTGGTACTATCAGACTGAAGGGTCAAATGAGGCCAAGCCACAGTATAATGGTCTCCTTCCTCAACCAAACTTCTTTCTGTCTTTTGCTGAACTAATTGGCTCCTTCCGTGCCTGGTACTGCAGGTGACTACAGAAAGAACAGTATTTTAAAATGTCTTGCTGTGTTCAGCTTTCAGTAATGTCTCAGTACTAAGAATTTTTCATTGCAGTCCACTGGGAGGCTTTTATTGTAAACCAGAATATAGTTCTTGTTTTTTAGCAGTCTACAGAACAAGGATTTGCCATTTTTAGTCGATGATTTTTGCCGTATGTACAAGTTAGCTGATAAGACATAACACAAACCTATTGCTGTTTGAACAAATCACCTCCTACATGTGAACAGGGGCTGACAGAGATCATCATGTAGGCAGAAGATACAGGATTAATTAATTCTGTGTGATCACTGGCTTAACTGCTTTAATTAGTAACTAACCTACTGTATCAGCCTGAGTCAATAAAAACCATGCATGTGATCATTTTCACAAAGGTGCATCAAATGATCCAGTCCTGTTGTGATTCACTATCAGTGACTGGCCATCTGGAGTGCAGGGAATTTCTCCTGCTAAGCTGCTGTTAGAATTGGGCCAATGCAAAAGAAAAGGAACCTAAATAGTCATGGGCTGAGGCTCTGATGGCTTTCCTGGGGGAGAGGGTTAGTGGCCCAATTCATTTTGAGAAAGGCTCATTACTGTCCCCACAATTTGGAGTTTATTTAATTCATGTTTGCAATGCAGTACACTTGAATTAAATTTTTATGTTAATCCAGGGATACCTGGTCACCCACACTAGGATTTGGTGAGCTGAGATTTTAGCACTACAATTCTGAACAAAGTGGCAGAGACTGAGGAGACATCTATGTATGAATTCAGTCCCACAGTCACGTTTATGCGTCGGGTTGTGCCACAGCATCTTTAAACAACCGCAGGAAGTCGTTGGGAAAAACTGTCAAGAGTAAAACCGTCTATTTCTGTTTGTCCATTCAACTTACAGCCACAGCTTCACTCTCATTTCTGATTCTCACCTTCTACAAGTTTTACATATTGAACTCAGAGATTCAGTCGCCACCTCACTTTATAGCCATCTAGTCGTCGTCCTGTGGTAAACACAAGTGAACCGTGAAACAGCAAGGAGACATTTAACACAGAGGAGGATGAATTACAAGGTTCGGGCTTGATTGCAGGTACTTGAAAAGATACAACATTTGTGAGTGTGTGTGTGTGTGTGTGCGCTCTCAGACTTTCCATGTGTCTGTGAATGACTTTAGTGTGTTAGGCTTATGTGTGTGCAAGCTAGAAGAGGAGAGTACCCTTGTGATACTTTGAGTCTGTTAAAATGCAACGCTTTCAGCAAGAACAGTAGCAGATTAGCCACTTCTGAACCTCCCACACATCCCTCCCAACACACCGCCAGGCTACAAAGCATCTTTGTCCTCAGAAGAGACAATTCAAATCTCCAGCTCCAATTTCCCACGGATTTTCTAAATGTAGCTTTCTCTGTCTTTTGGCAAAAGAGAAGTTTTTTTTTTCCTGTTTTGTTTTGCTGTAAATCTCAACATGATGCTTATTTAGACTAATTCCTCAAAACAAAACAAAAAAATGTAGAAGAAGGATGGAAAGCATTTTGACCAGTCAAGCAGCAAGTGTGGAGTGCAGCACTGTGGGAACACAAACAAACAAACAAAAAAAGACACACTAACAGGTTTCGAGGCCTGGCTGCTGATGTGCAGTGAGGCTTTACAGCATGCCGACATGTTCCTGGATGTGTGTGTGTGTGTGTGTGTGTGTGTGTGTGTGTGTGTGTCAGATCAATGTGTGAAAGCACCAGAGGCCAGAGAAAAAGAAAAACATCTGACCAAACACCGTGGCAACAGCAGCCGAATCACCGAAGTATCAAACGTCAAAAGTCAAGACCAGCAGAAAGATCAAGAGTGCATGCAGACACAACTATCACCCCCTTACCAGACAGAAGGGGGGGACTCAAAATGTAAAAGGAGGCAGAGCACTTATGCTTAGGAGGTGTTAGTTCGTGTTAGAAAATAGTGGGTGCAAAAAAAAAAGAAAGAGGTAAAAAAGAAAATAAAGAAAAACAAACCTGTGCAAACTGGCTCACACCAACTTGAACCCCTTGGAGGAATTTAGAAACTCTCCAACAATCCCAACACCACCACATCCACTGCAGGGCCACAGCAGCCTAACAAGGGCCTACTCTCAGACTCATAAACCATTCACATTTAATTTACGTCCAAGCAGAGCTGCAGCATGGTCGTATAGAGTCCATTTCCAAGGGAGTGGTTTCGATCTGAAGTTATAAACATTTTGAGTCGGCTCTTGTTGTGTAGTGCGGCCCTGCTGTGGGGAAAGGGTCAATCAAAAGCCTCCGTCGTGCCTTACTGAAAGCCGACCAGCGAGGAGCAAAACATGAAAAAAATCCAATGTGAAGATTGAGAGAGACCAGCATCCCTGCAGATCTCAGATCAGCCCTGATCCCAGCACGTGTCTGTGTGTGTGTGTGTGTGTGTGTGTGTGTGTGAGAGAGAGAGATTTATGTTTCTGTGCATGCATGTGTGCAGGTGTATCTGCATGTCTAAGGAGGAACATGGACTGTATGTGCATGCAAATGTCTGTCTGAGTGTGTGGTGCTTGTGTGGTGTCAAGGCACAAACAAGAGACTGTACACGTGCACTTACAGGTGTGCACGGCATCATATGTGGAGTAACATCAGTTAACTAGTATGATCCACAGTGTGCGTGTGTGTGTCTGTGTGTGTGTGTGCAGGCAGTGAACACATGCTGTTTTGATGGGATGTTGTGCTGTGTCACCTGTGTGTGTTCATATTCACAGTGCATGCATCACCAATGTGCTGTGCACACACACAGTCAGCAGGTATGTGAGTGTGTGTTGTCTGAGGGTCGCTGGACTCACCGATGACGATGGTGGTGATCTGGTGCCTGCTGGCCCCGTGCTTGTTCTTGACCTCGCAGGTAAAGGTGGTGTTGACGGCATCATCCACCTTCCTTACAGTCAGCTTGTTGCCATCCACCTCCACTGTTTCCGGCAAAGGACCAGACGCCCTGGAGAGACAATAAAAGGAGATGAGTGATTGAAAGAAGAATGGAAGGCGGGAATAAATGAGGATGATGGGGTGAAGTGGAGATTGGGTGAAAGAAAGGTTAAAAAAAAAAAAAAAAGGACAGGATATACAGGATGAGGGATAACGGAAGAAATGAGAAGAAGAAAAAAGAACAGAGGAAAGAGGGAGAGTGAAATTGAAAAAAGTTGTGAGGAGAGAATATGTTTTGAGATATCGGATAAATTAAGATGAAAAAAATCAAGAAGACCAATCAATGAGAGAGAGAGAGAGAGAGAGAGAGAGAGAGAAAGAGAGAGAGAGAAGAAAATGAGAAAAAAGAAAGAGTCGGAGGGGAAAGATTTGAAACCAAACCATGAAAACCAAGAATAAAGAGCCTGTGATATTCAAAGTCGGCATCAATGTGAAAGAAATCACAGACGTCCTGCTCAATATTCATCAAGAAACCACACACAACACAACACAACACACCATCTGTCCATCAGGATGGGCTGTTAAGAGCATTTGTTTTTATCAAAAAATGACTGAGAAATGATCATTAAAGGGGGGAAGGCTGTGATGCACGATTACAGCAATAATTAGAAACTCTGGGACACTCTCAGAGGGGGGTGGAGGGATCAACGCCACAGATGGACTCGGGGCGGGATTCTTACGTAGTCCAGGTGACGGTGGTGGGTGCAGGGTTGGCGTTGGCCAGGCAGAGGAGCGTGGCATCTGAACGGCCGACGTACCAGTTGTTGTCGTAGCCCTCTATGGAAACAGAGGGGGGGTCTGAAAGAGACAGGAGATGTTACAGGACTGAGTCTGCTGTTATTTCCCAGTATGTCAAGACAACTAGAGGTGGACACTAAATGGAACTGAGGTCCATGATGACAAGAAAAGTAAACACTTTTTGATTTACTTCATTAATTAAGCATCAGTCCATCAGTACTGCTATTGCTAGTGAGCAGCAACCTGATGGAAATCAGAGCTGCTGCAAACTATAGTCGTCACTGTGTCGGGAACAGATGAATTCACCCGAGCAGAATGTGGCATCAGTTTTCTCAGCAGTGCAGCCCTTTTACCACCAGGCACCTAAAGGTGTTGTTCTCTTCTTACTCCGTCCAGTTCATTTCACTTTTCATCAAAGAACAGCTGAATCATAGCAAGGACACCCAGCTAGCGACTGGTTTACAGCTGCTCTGTTCATCGTGTCTGTAAACTGTGGCCGAGCAGGGAGGACAACAACCCGACAGAAAGCAGGTCACATGCCTGAGTGTGGTTATACTGATGAACAAGCAGGAAGGTAAAAATAAACCGTGCCCTGTAGAAATGTTTCAATAATCTGTGTCACATCACAAACAAAAAACAAAAAGCCTATGATGTGTGTGTGTGTGTGTGTGTGTGTGTTGCTGCTGCTGATGTGGGAATCTACAGTCAAATGTCAAAAAAAATGTGCAAAACAAAACCTTTTCACCTTAAACCGCTTCCCCCTCAAAAAGCAAGGCACTCTTCTACCAGGAGGAGAAAATCTGTGAGAATCTCTCTCTTAAGAGTCTTAAAGTGAAGTCAAAGCAAGGCCGTGTGAGTGGGAAGTTAAAACAAGCACAAAACCTGAGTGACTTTCTTCCCTTTGGTGTTTTTCAGGCTGAAAAACCTAAATACAGAGAGACTGGAAGGAAAAGGAGAGAACCAGAGGGAGGGCTGCGAGGACAGACAGAGTGTCAGGGTAGTGAGAGACGGAGCAGCAGGACATGAGGGGAAGTGTGTGGTGTAATGTGTGTAAGTGTGTGTTCCTCCTAGAGTGCACTGACCTATAAAAGCTGAACTGAGCTCCACGGCAGACAGCAGACATGATCCCTCACACCATCTACAAGTTAACACATACACGGCGAGCTGCTGCAGCGCGATCGCTCGGCCTCTGTGCATCTGTTTGTGAGGACTTATCTGAGAGGTTCAGAGTTAGGAGGCTGGTGCCGCGTTAGGTTAAAGTTTCAAACTAGGTAAATGTCCTCACAAGTATAAACACATCTGCGTTGGTCTTACAGCCACAACACACCCAGTGACAGCTTGACAAGTGAGGTCTTTCAGCCTTATTCATGTGTTTCAATTAGGTGTGTTATTGTTTACAGACGCTCCCACACACACACACACACACACACACACAGAAGCTGAATTTGCTTACCAAGATCCAGAACTGCAGAATCTGTGTGTGTATTTCTAAAAAGTCAGAAAAGCCCATTTGACAGCTTGATAGGCAGGCATGACCTTGTGTGAGAGAGTTTGTGTTTTTTATTTGTATTCCTTGTTATTTCTTGCAACAGCCTGACAGGCATTTTGATGTGTGTGTGTGTATGTTGTATACGTTTGTGCAGATTATTAAAAGAGGCTGAACAAAGACAATCTCTTCCATCTTTGCAGCAAATGGCAGCGAGGTCACACAGTAGAGACGATGCTGTCAGCATCTCTAAATCTCTGTGAAGCCACTGCGAACCTGTGTAATATTTTAATCCCATGTAAATTAGAATGGAAATTAATGGATTAAATGAAAGCTGTGTGTGTGTGTGTGTGTGTGTGTGTGTGTGGGTGTGTAAACATGCAAATTTGTGATTTTCTATAACTCTGAGGACAAGGTACAACAGTCCAACTCTGCGCCAACATTTATTTTGTGCCCTTTGCGTCTGAAGCGCAGCTCTGAAAGTTCAGGTTGAGGTTTATAATTGGGCGTCACCACCATCATCTGTTTTGTCTGACAGAATCGTGGATGAATGCATTTGTCACAATCTGTGCAGAAATGAACAAATAATGAGAGGCAGTGATGAACACAGGGCAGTAACACAGTGGACTCCACCCTTCGGTTGCACAGCTAAAGCATCGCAATACACAATCCATATGAGTTTAGACTGCTGCATTTGTTCACAGGCTAACCAGGGAACTATATAACAGGATATATTATAGACACAATAACACTATGTTTTATTTGTACATTCAGAGTCTTTATGTGCAGGACTCAAGATGTGCCCTCAGATGTTACAGCAAATAGACCAGATGTCGTAGTTCTGCTGCACGCTAACATATTAAAGGATCATTATGTCGTCACTGCTACCTCACAGCTTGGATATAAACGTGGACTGTTTGTTTTTGTACTTGGCAATCTGTGGGATGTCTGTAGATTAGTGGTGAAGGGCCTGCAGGTGACTGCCAAAGTAAAGGCCTAAAGGCTCTGGGAAGACTATGATCTGTGTCTGAAGTTATTGGCAGTCGGTACTTTTGGAAACCCTCAAGGTATCTGTATCCTTAGTTGGACTCATGACAATTATCCTCCAGGACTATCCATCATTTATATATGTGTGTGTGTGTGTGTGTGTGTGTGTGTGTGTGTGTCTTCCTTACACTCCACAGAGAGCTTGACAGGGTAGACCCACGGCCGTTCCTGAGTCCTCTGGTCGACCATGCAGGTCACCTCCCTGCCGTTATCCGCCGGAGTGGGAACCAGGCGATACTCGCTGCGTACCGTCACTGTACCGTCTGGGCCGTTTGTGGTGCTGGTCGAGTGGTTGCCTCCGACTGACGCCAGCCACTTAATGGTGGCTGCTGGTTTGCCCTCTGCCGCCTCGCACTGGGCTACCACCACAGACTTAGTGCCGGCCTGGACCGTCACCACGTTGGCTGAGTTCTTAGGCTTGGCTGGAGGGGAGAGAAAAGGGGGAGGACAGAGAGGGAGACAGAAAAAGACACAGACAGAGGGCATGAGTGAGAGGGTAGAGATAGGAATCAAGACGGGACACCACAGGTGAAGAGAATAGATGAAAATAAAAAATGTCAGAAGATGGATAAAGATGGAAAAATAAAGGGCAGTGAAAAAGAGACATCAAACGTTAGGCAGAGGTGGAGAAGAGGGAAGAGGGCAGGGAGAGAGCAGCGGAGGAGGAGGTTCAATCAGTTTGTTGTGCATATACACCGAGGCATCCCACTGTGGCTGTAATGAAACTCAGAGGAGGGGCAGCCCCTCTGGTGTGACCCTGGGCCACTCAATATCAGAGAAACAGAGAGGAAAACTACAGATTGATCCCAAAAGAGCCTTAAATCATCTACATTCAGGTGTGACAGAGCATTAGTAATATTTAACTCCAAATATTTCTACCTGTCTCATCATTTAATAACAGCCTTTGTGCTCTTACACTAATCCAGAACAAAACTCATTCATCATGCTCTAAAATGATGAACCTGCCTTTGGCTTCATGACGATGCAGTTTTTGACATCAATTTTTAGTGATCTTCAGAGTCATCCATTTTTCTTACAGCTAATCCCTCAGTTGAAGGGAAAAATCAAAGCAGCGATACGCAAATCTCTGCTTTCACATTAGCTTTCTTAACTCAAACTGGACTCCTTCGATAAAGTGGCAATGTTCCATGAAAATGTGGCTCCTTTCTTAAAGAAAAGCATCCAACCTCTGACACACAACCAAAATTCTGTAAATGTCAGTGAATTCCATTATTATTAAGTGCTGCAATTTAGGTTTTTGTGCTATACCTGCGTTTTTTTTTTTTTAAATATGTCCTCGCATGCTGTCAGATGTAATTTAGTCAATTCCCTCTAAATGCCCTTCATTCTGTTGCAGGCGGTTGGATACAAAGACAGTGATGGACACACTGGAATTGAAAGATTTTACTTATCAAGAAAAAGTCAGGCAATTATTGAAAACACATGTTCTTGTCGGTGGATTGCCTGTTGCTTTATTGAAGCTACTGTGAGTGGAGAAATTGGTTTGTTTGTGTGTTCTTTGTTCGATTCTGTTCCCCTAAGGACTCAGAAAAAAATATTTGCTCTTTCATTCTAAGGGAAGGGACAAATTTATTATTTTGTTAATCTTTAAAATGAGTGATTTTCTCCCAGTCAGATTCATTTATGATAATAAGAAAAACATATGAACCAAAGACTCTAACCTCCAAATACAATATTAATAGCCTTGTCAATAGTACTAACTGGCATAAAACAAAAAAAAAAACATTAGGGCTGTGACGGACTAAAATGACATATCTGTTGTGTCATGCGTCGGTTATTTTGACATCACAGCATTAATCATGCATCAGCTGCATGTTGTTGCAGTGATTTCTCAGTTTCATGGAAGATCCACAGCATCTTTAGTCAAAATGACCAGACTTCTTTCCATTCACTATCATTATTTCTGCCTTATGTACATCCATAGGCTTAATTTGTGGATGGTGCTTTATTGTGTCGGTGTTGTTATTTTAATTGGCTTCGAAGTTGATCTTCAATCCAAACCCAAGCAGGTTTTAAAACTCTTGTATATGTTGTTCCAGACACCTGAGGTTATCTTTGACAAGAGGCGAAAGAGGAGCGGAGACAAAACAGAACAGGAAACTTAATTGATCTGGGGACTTTAACAAGATAGGGGGAATCCATCCCATATGGGTTTCGTGACACTACATCCAATTGAGCCTGCTGCTACTCCTCACATCGGTCTGAGGCTTTCTGAGTGCAGAGTAATTAGAAGGGAAGCAGGAAGTCATGCTAACAGAGCTGAATAGACACTGTACCCGCCCCCACGCCTCCTGTGGCAGTATCAACAGGCTGAATGCCAGACGCTGACAGAAAGACAGAAAAAATGCACTATGGGGATGTTTCCAAACACTGGTACTGTAACTGCATGAGGTGAGTTTGGAGCACTCAGAAAGATTAAAAGGTGAATGCATTTCTGCAGAAACCATATTCCCCACCTGCGTTCATTTCAAGGATTCAAACTGCATTTTAATGAGTGGTTTTATAACAGAAATATTTCAGTTATAAACTCCCACTCACACAAATATGATTTATACCGTAGAAACAACCTGACTTCTAGTTTTCCATTACAAACCTTCTGCCTGGGAAACTGTCCCCGTCTCTTCTGCGGGACAGACACTTGCCCTAACTTGAACCTGGGACTTTCTCTGAGACAAGTCTTTCTTTTTACCTTGGCAGCAGTCACAGCACAAGGCGACTGCACGATCGCCAGTTTGAATCTTAAACAAGTTTGAAATGTCTGCCAAGTGCCAAGATTTGTAACTGAGCGAGAAGCCGGCTGTTGCCGTATTAAGGTGGCATTCACACAGGACAGCTGACATCTGTCGCGGTCACAGAGTTTGTGTTGGAAACAGCCAGGCGTCCATTTCAATAGTGGCCCACATTATTATTTACATTTGGTCCACATTCTGTCGTGCCACACCAGCAAGACATCATCACAAATGTAACCTTCATGTGCACCAGCCCTGGACCAGGATGGAGCCAGACTACAGCTTCTTTTGAACACCCAGATCTAACCAACAGCACAAGTGGATTGTTGCTCTTGGCTGCACATTTCTTACATGTGACTTGTGAGAGGAAAGATATTTGTGGCTCTAAACTCCCTTGCCATCACCAGAACTGACCCATTTACTGCCTCAAATCAACAGAATTCGACCCAGAATCTTTCTATCTGGGTTGTGTTGCTGGATGCGGCTCTTGAATATGATTTAAAGCAAGCTGTGCAAATTGAATAAGCTGATTATGTCCATTAGCAGGTCATTTTGATCACTCTATGGATGAGGTCTACCAGATTTGGTAATCCCTTGATTTTAATTCCTGAGCCAACATGAGGTTTAAGTTTATGGGTTTTAGTAAAATGTCTTGACAACTGTTGGATGTCCCCCTGATTTTTCCTCATCACCAGGTCAAAATTTAAAGTTAATACATTCACATCAGCTTCACACTGCTGTGCCTAACTACAGTATATCTTACTGTTGTTGTTTGATCCGTCAAAAGTCAACTGTTAGGCTTCACTTTCTGAAAACCCTGACGTGACGTTTACCACAAAGGAGCTTTCTTCAGCTCCGCTGGTTCAAGCGTAGAGTGGAAACAAAATTAATTCTCTGTATCTACATCAACTAAAATATGCCACCAGTGTTCAGCTGGGTTTTAAGATAAAGGGGGCTCAGTAGGCCGTGTTGTGTAACACCTTAACTGAGACACCGTTGGATTGAGCAGAACTGGCTCATGGCACAAATCAGCGTCTCCTCCTCCTCTTCCTGTGTAAACACGGATTTATTTATTGTTGTGCCCTAATGAAGGCAGCCAACTGTTGCCACATACATTAGGAAGAAAAAACAAAAAAAAAAAAAATCAATAAAAGCTTCTGGATCTTGTTAATTTTTTTGGAATTCATGTCTCACCAGCTGCACAGGTTTGTAAACATCTTCTCTCGGCTTGACACACTGCTGCTGAATATTTCCAGACACTATTGGGAAAAACATCTGTTTGGCTTTTCTACATCTCCTCAACTGCTAACAATACATGAATATTCAAGGAGGACTAAAATAGCTTATACAACAATAATTCAGCTCTGTGTGTTGTTTTGACAGCTCATTATTGGCTGCTAGGAAGCTTGACAAAATGCATTCATTTAAGTTTGAGGCTAATTTAACTCATTTAAACTTGAGAACACCAGCTAAGTGCCTCAATTGCAACGGAATAAATCAATACATAGGGAATAAAGCGTCAATGTTAAAAGCTGCAAACATGTTATGTTGAATCCTAAACCAGCTCAGACTTGTGGCTGAACACAAATAAAAAATAAAAAAAAAAAGAGCCTGGAGGCCTCACATTTCAAGACACGTTGTGCTGCAGCAAAGCTGACTGACTCCTACCTGAGGCCAAATGTGCACTTAAAGACATTTTCTCTCTTATTGTTTTGCTTTTTTACCTGTTTACACACAACAACATTCAACATTTAGTTTTGATCTGTTAACAAACCTTCAGTGCGTGGAAAATAGTTGTGTTGAGTTTAAATATTCCATCAGCACAGAAGAATCTGCCCTTAACTGTGGTTGTTAATAACTCAGCAAGAAGTCAAGATGTTTTTACTTCATCAACATTCAGTTTGGAAACACACTCATAAATTCACTGCTAGCTGGGGTGTGCCGGAACCCAACATGACACCGAGGCTTGGCCTGAGGGATTAACTTCTATAATTTCTGTTTAACCTTTATTCATCCAGGCAAGGTTTGCTTTGCCCACATGACTCTTTTCAGAGCAAGACCCCATTTCTCACTCTTACACATGCTTTCGTCTGGGAGCTGCCCGGCACAACCATATCCTTACCGTTGTTGGCCACCGAGCAGCTGACCGGAGCTTCTGGGGTCAGTACTTTACTAAAGAATGACTGAACAGCAGATGTTGAGGATGAGGAGGAGGAGGACACGTATTCCTGTGCTCACCGGCTGGAACTAATGAATCATTTGTATGAATACACAGACTGAACAGACCGATGGTTCTGAGATGCAGAACCGTCCCACAGGTGCCATTTTCTGAGTTTAAGCAGAACACAGTTTTAGTATATGGTGCACATTTCACCAGTCAAAGCAAATGCTACACTAACAAGCTATGCATTACCATACAAAGGCTGGCAAATGTAACTACAATTTGTAAGCAACAATTATTTGTGAAACATGAGGCTGCCACCATTTGCAATCTGTGTGCAGGCAGATTGCCGTAGTGAAAGAGAGCTCTCAGTATCTTTTAGTGTGTCACAATTCCCTAAAATACTATTTTAACAACAGACACTGTGCTCATGATCAACCAGCCCCCTTCCTTCACTGAGCATAACACCACGAGACAAGTGTTTAATGTGGTCACCTGATTAATAGTCTTTGTCTGATTGACTGCCTGTTGCCTTGTTCAGTAACGTTAGTTTGCCAGGAAATAAATTTTTAGCTCCACCCACCAAGGTCAACTCCACCACTTTGAGTCATTTCTGGCTAAGAAAAAGTGTTTGCAGAATCTACAGTACAAGCTGCCACTTCTTCACTATGTCGATGCGTGGACTCCAGCCAGTAATCCTCCACTCTGCAGTCCACTCCTCTGACCTCTGGACTCTCGCCATTTGCCTCTTCAAACTCGAGACGACAACGACGATTTTTCACCGTGAGGGCTTAGACACGCTTGTAACGGGCTACTCACCCAACACAGACACTCCCTCACCTGCAGTTTTATTTCTGTACTGCTGGCTGCACTAAATCCAATAGGGTGCAATATAATTAGCCGTCATTCATTTCGTATGGTCCTCCTCCAAGACAATATGATACTGCTCACTGACAAGTGAGTGATTCTTTATTCCCAGCCTAGTAATTGGTAATCTGATTGGCTAGCAGTGGTGCTATATTCAATAATTTCTAATACGATCGGCTGTCAGGATTATGTATTCATACTTAAATACGTTCTGATACGATTGGGGTGCTGGTGGTTCTATATCCAATAAGACATAATATGATTGGTTGCCAGCAGCTTTAGATTCAATAAGATCTAATGTGATTGGTTCATATGGATTCCATATCCAAGTAAAGTGTGACCATCTTCCAGTGACTTTGAGTTAGTCACTTTGCCAATTGCATTTCCATAGACCCGGATCTGTCCCAGAGAGCTTGGCACTGCTGCATCCCCAAACAAAAGGCGAGTCAGTGAGCTTTCCAGCAGGTATTTCCCAGTCTACCTCTGCTTTGTGCCAGCAGCAGGAGTTTAGGAGGCTTAGCCCACATCCATCTGCGAGCCCGCCAGAATATCTCTTCATGTTTTCTCTGCATGACAGCCAACTTCTGCATCTCCTCTGTGTTGTCTTCTGTGTGACAGAAGCTTCCAGAGTGGATTTGGTATTGTTTTGTGAACATTTACTTAGAAAAACTACTGGGAAAACTATTACTGGCCAGCTGGGAGAACACATGAAAGGAGCTGTAAAGCATTTCTTTCTATAAACTATGCTGGCTGCAACGCTGTAATGATTTTTTTTAAAAACTATTTCCTGCTTATTATACAACATCTCCATAATAATTTACAGAAGAGTATGTGTACTGTCTTCACGCAGAACAGAAAGAATAACCAGACCTACATTTGTGACAGCAGTATATTAACTATGTATGTGTCTTTTTTCATTTCATTGTACTTGCCCAAATACAACATATGCTGAAAATGCACCCTTTCTATAAGACTCCCACGATCTCACACATCTCACACTGACAAATAAAATCCATACAATAGAAAAGGACTCACACAGACTGTATTCAACTGTGATGAGTGTGAGTTCTAAATGCAGTGTCTCACTTTAACGTGGATCATCTCAGACCTTTCCCTGAGCCTACCATTATATGACAGGAGTGCCGAATCTATGAGCTCTTTATCACATGAGCACTGGAGCTACAGGCCATATACTGTAAGCACAGCTCTTCCATATAGTGAGCAAGGGAACTGTTATTATTCACGTTTGGTCATGAAGGCTCCTCGGTGCTGTTATATACAAGAGAAAGACACAAGACATCTCTTTCCTTTGTAAGGGGAGTGCAAATGGGAGGACATGTGGGTGGATGAAAAACACCAGCTGTCTCCGATTACAAACAGGATGTGTCCCCTGCTAATAGCAACTAAACATCCAGTCAGTTTCAAAAATCAAGACACTGAGGTAACTTTAAGCGGTTCTCCAGATTTCCCATTCTCGTCTGTACTTGCTAAGCGTTTGCAGCTGATGAATGGGAACAAAGCTGTGCCAAAACTAAAAGCTAGCAGGTGTGTAGAGTGTCTTACCACTTGTTAATGATATATTTTATGACTTAATGTATCATAAGAGCAGGGATTTTCAAAAACTGAGTCTGCTCAAACAAAACTAAGACAACTGCACCCCCAACACCACCCCAGGCCACATATCAAACTACAATTTCCATAATTCAGTGGCTTTTGCAAATGTAGACAGGAAGCAAAAACCTTGCCTTGAAACTAAAGAGTAACTCTAATCGGCCTCATATTTTCACCTGTATTATTTGCACACTTTGGAAATTTGGCACCATCGTGAATTAGCTGTTAGTTATTCCTGCTTACTTTGCACCCACGGGCGTAGACAACTAGTCTTGGATTATCTTCACTGTGGGACAACACGAAGGTAGAAGGAGCATCTTTTTTCCCCAATTTAAAAGACATTTAATAGACATGAGGCTGCAGTTGGACATTGGACATAATGACATCTTTGGAAAGTGCAAGTCACTCTGCATCTAACAATGTGTGAATAATAGATGTGATTCAGGCACCATCACATTCGGTAGCTGAAATCCTGAGAGAGAAATGCCAAGTGAATGTTTGCACGCACAAGAAAAATGTGAACACAAGGATATGACAAGATAATGTTCACTGCCTTCTCCTGTTCATCACAACAAGAGTTCAGTGGCTTTTCCACAGTGTGGAAGGGAAAAAAGGCATCATACCAAAAAAGGTATATAAAAAGGGATCATCGCTTCTTATTATTAAATCTGATGTTGCTTAATGATTCTGAATGAGCTGACTAAGCAATCAAATAAATCCACATTACCTCCAAAATACATTAGTACCAGCCATTTAAATGAACCTAATCTCCTTATGCATTGTACATAAACCAATTTACGCCTATGTAAACCCATTACTAAACGTGAGCTTCATTTGTCCCTGCAATTACTACAACCAGGCTATCGTATTGCTAATGTACTAATATCATTATAATTACACTGCCGTGCAAAAGCAAAATTCAGTTACGTCGAGCGCAAAAGTAACTCAAAGACACATTGGTTCAACCTAAAGAGTGAGGTCTGGAATTAAGACTCGTACTTTATCTCAGTCTGCAGACTGACCACTTGTCAAATCACACCTAAAAGGCTGATACTTAACATGTAGTGCCATGTCTGAATCACAATCTTCCTCACCCATCGTCCTTGTTTTTCATTCTGCATCTATCCAAGATACACCCTGAGAATACTTTCCAAATGCTTTAAATTGCTTCTTCTTAGACTTTGGGTCCGATGGGAACCTCTTTTATAGAAAGCAGTGATAAGCAGATGGCTGGGGAGGCGCTTGTCAAGGCTGATGTAGCAGAACAGCTTTTGAAAGCCTGTTTCAAGCCTGGCTCTCTTTTGCAGAAAAGTGGAAATACTGTTGACTTTCTGATGATCCAGGCCCTCACATGTGAGGATCAAAGGTTCATATCTGAAGTATACAAATATTCTCTTAATAAATTTACGTGTGATGTATATTTTTACTCACCAAGCATGACGAGGGTGGTCGTCCCCTGTTCGTTTCCAGAAGGATAGGTGGCGTACTCGCAGGTGTAGCGGCCGGCATCGGACATTCTTAGGTTTGAAATTTTAATGGACGGGTTCTCCAGAGTGTTGTGGAGGAAGGAAACTCGGTCTTTGAAAGACAAGTTGGGGAAACTCTGCCCGTAGATGGGATGGTACACAGCAATGTTGTCCCTTTGGCCATCAGTGGGCTCCCATATCCAAGACACCTGGGGAAAAGGGAGTTTGTGAAAACCAGTGGTTATAGTGTGTCCAGGTGTTTCACTTTCCATTCACATCAGGGCTAACAAGATTTCTGAGCAGTAAGCATCTCTTTCCAGCAGGTTAATGAAGAGCTGTTGGCCCCCTGAGACCACTGCACCTACTCCACATCCCTCCACCCCCAAGTCCTTAAAGCTGTGCTGGTCTATCTTCTGTAAAACTAGAAATAATTTCACTTCTAAAATATCAAACTCAATTAAAGCTGTCTGACTAAGGAGCCAAAAATCTATTAGGAGATGAAATTAAAGGTCTCTTAGATTTGCAAACACTCTGAAGGACCCGCTGCCATCTTAAAGAACGACTGATATTACAGGCTTTTCTTCTTCTTCTTCTTTCTGATATGTGAAAGATATTGATGTCTCTTATGGCAGCATGGGACTCTACTGTGAGCGAGAGCAGTGTGATGTTGTACCAAATTGATTTTCTATTCTTTACTGTGGCAGTGTCAAATGCAAAGCCCTGGCCAAAGTGATAGGCCCAGGAAGGAAGGGGAATAAAGTTCATCAATACACATTTAGCAAACAACTATTACATTTGTGACATCTAGAGGAAAAGAAAGCAAGAAAGCAGAGGAGGTTGAAGGTCGCGGAGAGGAAGACGGATTGTAACCCAGATGTCAGAACAAATTAGTGGATGCAACTCCCTAGTTAGCCGTAGACTGTGGGGATCAGCGGGCAATTTATCCTGTCTGCAATTTTAGTTTTTATATGTGAACAAATTGACTATTGATTCTATCCACAACTCAGAGGAAGACAGATCACGCCAGGATCAAATTGAACCAGCGAACCACTGGTAGTATTTTGCTTTAGTCTGCTTGGCCTGTGACGGTGCGTCAGAGCAGTTCAGGTGGTGTCAGTTAAGTTGTCATCTGGAGCCAGATAAAATAAATTGACTTTAAAAAATAGTCAGCGGTTTGATCATCATTGTGTTGTGTGTGCTTGGCCTTTCCATCTGGTAAGAATAAGTTAAAGTGTGTCACTCTGGGATGAAAAAATATCTCTAACTAAATATTTAAATACTGCTCAAATAGTGATTTTTCTCCTGCTGAGTTACATGTCACAGCCACAGAGCAGAATAACACTTCACTTTAACATGTTGGGTCACGTGTTTGTTTGCTGTCTCGCTGGGAGCTTCATATCTGTGTGCTTAGCAGATATACAGCAGTGGTCCAGGATATGTTTAGCTTATCTTCAAACAAAAACTAGAAACAGAAGGAAACAGCTGAATAATTACTGTTTAACAGGTTGTGTTAGTTTGCAGGATAAATAAATAAATACAGCAAACAAACAAATGTGGCTTTTCTTCAGAGCAGCCAGCATCTTTACTACAAGGGCTGGACTGGCTGGACGTCACTATCAGCAGGCAATGATCCTCTTGTGTACATTTTGGTAAGTTGGATCATTGAACCTCCAGAAGTCAAACAAAGTGTTAAACTATTTGGTAGCAGCAGTAGGACAAAGGATCCAGTCCTGGACCTGCACCCACATCAGCTGTCCACATATGCAACATAAGAAGAAAGCATCTCTTCTCCTGGACTGTTTAACTTCGACTAATCTGATCTTCAGGTTCATGTTCTGTGTAGTTCTGGTTAAGAAACGCTTCTTGGCAGGAGCTGTGAGTTAGTGTTAAACCACCTGACTCTGTAAAACCAGTGGATATGAATAGTTTAACTGGGCATGTTTGCATAAAAAAAGGATTATGGGAGAATCAACTTTTATGACCTTCAAATTGTCAAGTGAATTCACTCCATTAGACATGAGACCACCTTGTCAGTCCTACTTTGACATTTTGAGCTTCTGTCCCTCCAAACACACTCAAACCACATTGTTGTCTTTCATCTTCCCACCTGTGTGAGTTTGGTCCGGCCTCCCCTATCGACGAATTCGCAGTGGAGATCGACAGACTCCGTGGGGTATGCCTCCAGCTTCTCATCGACTCGCACCTTCTGAGCCCCTGTATCTGCAGGCAGACAAAGGGGAGACACAGGGAAGGGATGATTATGCAACCATCCACAAAACAAATATCATTTGAATAATTCAACATGTTTGTTTGAATTGCAACTAAAAGCTGAACTCGAACGAACAGAGACTAAAAGGGAGACAGTGAAGACAGGGAACACTGGCAGCAATGAAGTATTAAAGTATTTCATTATGAAGCTGGTGTTATTTAAATGAATTTGCTGTGATTGATAGTTTTTACTTCCCACACGCTCCGTTTCTGTCAGGGAGGAGGATCAACATCTTAAATGTGCTCAAGACTATTTAAAACTAGACTACAGAGAAGTATGATGGAAACAGATACAGGGAGACAATTAAGATGGAGACAGCGAGAGGAAAAAAAAAAAAGAGTCGAGTTCATTAAAGAGAAGGAAAAAATTCTGAATCATGACGCCTTGATAATACGCCTCAGGCCGAGTCTTAGCCGGCTTCCTCCAGCTAGGCCCTCCTCATTACAGCAAAGCTCGTCTACCAGGAGGTATCGCTAGGGGGCGGGCCCGGAGGAAGACAGAGCAGCAGCTTCTTTAATCGGTTTGAAATCCAGCGGAAGGCACCTGTGACATGAAAATCAGGGTTGAGAGAGCGTGGCAGGTCAGCCAGGCCAGGACAGGTTCCCCAAAAACAAGCTGGGCGAGATGCACCGTCCATTCTCACTTAGAGATGAAAGGTCAGAGCCACGTAGTGTTTCAACAGCTGCCGACCTGCAGGCTGAGTTTAAATTGGACAAGTGAAATGAGTTTTCTTAACAATCTTCTCTTATTCTGCAATCAACTGTGGCTCAACCGTGTGTAGTAGTCTGAGGCCCAAATCAGAAGTTGCTAGACTTCTTTTGAACCTATGCTTTCCATTTCAGCTTTTGTTAAAAAACGCCACTGTCCTGCTGTGATACCCTATTTTTTCCCCCCCAAACAAGAATGAGTGTTGCTACCGATTCTGTCATGTTCTTGCATTCAAATACGCTCCAGGCTTCCACTGAGTTTGAGATGAACAAAACCGTTGTAGCAGAAAATACATCTGAGGTGGAAATTTGAACTATTTTGCATGTGAAAGCAGCAGGACACCACGAGCAGGGGACACTGTGCTGAACAACAGAACCACAGAAGCACTTCTGTCAGGTTTTAGGTGTGTAAGCTTTGTCTTGTTTTGTCCCACCTTGTGAAAAATGTGTTCATTAAAAGCACTTCAGCTGCTGACATGAATTGTCCTTGCCTCTTAGCAATGGCTCTTTTATTTGGATTACTTGTCAACAAGCAGCTCTCAGCCACTGAGACAAATTACTGCAGTAGTGCGTTGTTACAAAAAAAAAAAATATATATATATATATAATATATAACCAACTAATTACAGCTGCTGTATTAAATTTCTTGAGATTAATTAACTTTAATAAACCTGTAATCCTTGTAATCATTATAGGGACACAGGAGAAAATGGCTCAATATATATATATATATTAAAAATATAAATGTATGGGATCAGAGAGCAAAGCTGAGAACTTCTAATCCTTTGTTAATGCAAGTCCAGTATCTCAATGTGCCTGGCAGCTTCCACATACAGGCGTCAAATGACATTTTCACAAATCTGATTGTTCATGCTTTGGAATCGAGTCACTGCACCACAATGAGCCTCATCAAACCTCTTGACGCTCACTTTAGTATCTCAAACATATGACATTGCTGTTCTTTTTTCTGCTCTTCCTCTGCTCGCCCTGTTCCCTTAACTGCTCTCTGGCTGACACTCATGGAGGGACTCAAACTCCTGCCATGAACCCCCTGCTGACCAGGGATCAAATCCTACCAAGGTCTTTGCTCCTCCACCTCCCCTGACTCTCTGCCCTCTCAGCCAGCCTCTGTTCCTGTAAAGATAAAATTCTTGTGGGGAAACAGCCTCTCACTCTCTCCACAAGAAAAACGGGATAAGCACTCGTTAGCCACTAGTTAGCCCCGGGTGGTTCCACTGAAAAAGCCTCTTAGTGTGTGAGGGATTGATTAGGACAATATGTTACATGCCACAGCATGGAGGTGAATGGGCTGGCTGGGACTTAGCCTGCAAATCAGCTGTAAAACACAGACACACTAACAAAGGGTGGGAAGTGTGTGTGAGCTTGATGGGGCACTTGGGTTATTTGGATTTACAGTGTGCATGGCTCCACGTGTCCCCCAATGTGTGCGGGAATGGGTTTTGTTTATTCTCAACTTGATGTGTGTGTGTGTCGATATTGTGCATATGACTGTGTGAGTGTGTGTGTGTGTGCATAATCAGAGCATCTCATTGCAGTCTATGTGCATGTGAGACTGATGCAGTCATTCATTCAATTCTCTACCCTGAGGGAGACAATGGGCTGTCAAATCAGTTATCCATTTTCACTGTAAGACAGACACACACACAGATGTAGACATGCACACACACACACACACACACACACACACACACATACACATTCAAAACACACAAATGTGAAACAATAAGAATTAGTGCATTCATCATTATTTGTATTCACGTCCATCACATTCATCTCTCAAATTAATTTCCCCTAATTAAACACGTCGACACACAACTCAGACTCTCAAAACAAAGACAAAATGCAAAAATACACACATGGCAGACCCTAAAGCCATGAATCATGTAAAGTAGTTATTCACACTGTTCACTGACATCTCTAATGTAGAGCAGGAGAAAAGAAAAGAAAAAGAAGAAGGGAAAGAAAAATGGGCTGGTTAAAGATTAAAGAGCTAAATAGTAAACGAGAAAAGTGAGGAAGCGCATGAAAGCTGGAGAAACTGAAAAAATGATTGAGAAGTATAAATGCAAAATAAATAAAGTAACAAAGAAAGTTAGGAAGAAGACTGATAAAAGTGAGTGAAGCAGAGAGATGGAAGACGATGGAGCTGGGGGGGTGAGGCTGAGCAGGGACTAAAAACCAGATACAGTGGAAAGAAGGGACACAAAGAGCCAGACTCCAAAATCCGTTAGAGACTGGACTGTCTTGCCTCAAACGGACCTACATGTCCTACTCAGTGAGTGCTGTTTTGGTTAACACCTCTGAAGTAATACTTTACTCCAGTGACATTATCCTCACACATGTCTATGAAACACTACGGCTCCTAAATTAGCTGCAAACATGCTCTAAACAAAACTACACGTGATTCAAACCAGGTTTTTACTGCTCGTGATTCCGGCTACTGGTGGTTCTGAGCTAAGATAGAACTGCTGGGATCTGAAAATGTAGCAGCCCCTCTAAAAATAGGATCAGACAGGTTGTATACAGACTGAGAATACTGCTGATCTTAGTGTTGTAAACATTTATACCAATTACAGACCGACATCAAGCTGTTTCTATAGGGCAAGACATATATCAGTCCTGATGCCAAACACCAATAATGAACGTTGGGGGAAAGAAATTTGAGTTTTTTCTCTCAGACACACACACACACACACACACATTTGAGAACCCTGTAGACCCCAAAGTTCATTGATAAGGAAAAATGAATACCTACATTTTCCTCCTGCTTATTGATTCACACTCAAGTCCAGTTATATAATTCTCCCCGACTTCAGTGAAGCACTGCCAATTGCTGCAGACGATTATCGGGGACAGGCGTTCTGCCCTGTGAATTCACATGTAATTGCTGACTATAGTTATGGTCTTTATTTTCCCAGAAGAACACCACACACAAACTGGTCCTGCCATCAGGGAAATTGTTGTCAATGCACCACTACAACCCTTATCTTTTCAATCGCTTCCATTATTTGCCTGCAACCCCAATGATCCACAATTTGCTGTTGAAGTCACTGTGGATTGGAGCATCAGCTTAACGTAAATGGAAAGCTAAAGAGGGTAGGCGGTTAAATGAATGGCCAAACTCTGCTTCTCTCCCAATGCACCAGAGAGATGAATCACAGTTAATTGACATTTAGAGGCTTGTGGCATTTGCCTGTTTATGTGGAGCTTCCCCATATAGACGGGCACATGGCGTAAGCGTGAGGAATGTCCTGATGGAGTAGACGCTCAGTCACATTAACATCCAAATCGCATACTTATAGAAGGCAGTGAACCAGAGCTGTTTTGTTTTGGGCTTTTTTTTTTTTTTGTCAGCCCGTCATGATGTCAGTTATGTCAGATTGTATCTGGGTGATTGCCAACAGCTGTCAAACGCTAAAATGAAAAGAATGAACAGATTTGAAAAGCTAAAGCTGCTGCATGGAGAATTATTTTAACATAAGAATGAATGATGGATTTTATTTATTTACTTGGTCTGTTCACTGTATAATTTTCACAAGTTCTCGATTTGATATATTTATTGTTGAATAAAATAAGTGTTTGAGAGATTATTTATTTCCAGTGAAATGCAATGGGGTTAGACTGTCCACACCGCAGCTTAATTAATGTCTTCACACCTGTCTCGGAAAAGAAATGAGCACTTTCAGTGTAAAAGAGTATTAGTGGTGTGTTTCTTTTCAAATCGAGGTCTTTTATTTTGATACAGAAACAGGACTCATGCAAATCATACTGTAAATCCTTAAAGAAAAACCTCCGTCGGGGCAGAACCTGCAGCTACATAGGGCTAACAGTGTGATCACTTCATTTGTCCGTCCTCCAGCTCAGGTACAAACACAGGTTGATGGATGACGTACCGTCTTTTGTGGACAGACGGCTGTTCACAGCACCGAGCAATCAAGCATAAATTAAGCCCGAGGCTTCTAATATGATAGAGACGGTAACAAGGCATGGAAGATGTTTGAAAGATTCATGCAGTGAATATTTTAATCCAAAGTACTTGGCACTTTGTATCTTGTATCTAGCCCTGCAGTAAATTTATTTTTCCACTAAGCCCTCACTATCACCAAGCTGTCAGGGTGATGCACCATCCTGTCCCTGGTGGTTGAAGAGTGATGATCAGGGGCCCACTAGGGGATTTCTCTGGAGTGGGGAGGGAAGGCTGGATACTGTATTCCACCGATCAACAAATGGCTATATCATCATCCAGCTGCCGGCCCAGAACAAACAGGGCCCCCCTTAGGGTCTGGAAGCAGCTAAGGAAGGGACCAACCACAGGGTCTGTCCTCTCCTGTCTGGGTCTGGGGGCGACTAAGCTGGGCTAGGATCGATCACCGGTCACTCACTTTAAAAACAGATATAAAACACTGTTTACTTTTTAATTGAATCATTTTAACCTTTCTCACCATCTGACTTACCCGTGACTCACTTAAACTCATTTCATTTCAACTTTCTGGAAGTAGTTGTCTTAAGAAAAGCTGTTTAAGCCGTGTGTCTTTTCATTTAACCCTGGACATCATGAGTAATTCAGGTTTATGGTACTTGGCATCAGTCACCGCAGGTTCTGATGAACGTCAAACACAGCACAGTCGCTAAAAAGGTCAACACCCATTCAAATCTGATGTCGATGACACTCGTACATGCAAAACAAAAAACAGACATAATTCTTCAATTGTGATGTGGAAGGGGAGAAGCAGGGGGAGGGCTGGCGTTGAGTGACTGTCTCATCCACCACACACTGGGGAGCTGAATTAGCGGTAATTGGCATTTGACAGCTCATAATCATGGCATTTTGCGCTGGCTTTTCAGTAACAGGACACTGATCAACAATGTGGTGCAGGGAGAGGAAAGAGAAGATTAGTTGTCACGGGGACGGCTTTGCTTTCACACACACACATACACACACACAAACACACACACATCTGCTGTTAGCTGTGAAAGGCTCCTGGCATTTGTATGTGTGTGAGGATTTTCTTTTACCGCAAAGATGCTAGCACAGCTAAAATTAATTCCAAAAGGAGATATCCACCAATTGAAATATAAATCACACCAAATCAAGGCTGACAAAAACTCTCTAATTTTGTGCTACCATGATTCATTTCCAAAAAATGGCATTATTCCTCGTATTGCATCTCATTCTGTAAATGTCCATATTTTCTGGTACAAAATTGAAGCTAATTATTGTGGTAGTTGAAAGATATTGAATGATCCCTTTGTTGTGGCTGCTCTTTCATGTTAAGAGATTGTGAATGACAAACTTGAGCAGGAAAGCAGGGGCACCTTTATTTAACAATCGAAACCTAAATAAACAGTAATAAGCTGTGATTAAAAACCACAGTTGGCATGTTTGTCCTGTAGTGAAACGTTCACAGCCTGGATATAAAAAAAAAAAAGGCTTATCCCGCTATAAAGCAACCGTCAGCATCAAATGAAAGCAAATATTCTTTAATCATTGCACATATTAGATACTTTAGGTCCTTTCTTTTGAAAACTAAGACTGGATCATCCATGAGATATTAAACTGAGTACAATATTTCAATATAAAATGGATGTAAGAAAAGGGCAAGTGACTGCAATGTAAACTGAATTATTTAAATTTGGTGCAAAAAAAAAAAAAAAAAGCATAATGTTTTCACATTATTGCAGACATTGTTGTCTCATCACACATCAGTGACCCTGAAATAACTAACTGGCACTGATCGCTCCAGGCTTTGCTGGATTAGATATAGCTCTTACAGCAAATGTGATGAAAGTGCACATCGTTGAAATTTAAATGGAAAACGGGGGAAGGCAGTCGCAGCTGGAGGCATCCTCAACAATCTCTGCAAATGTGTAACTGCAGCTTTGTTGATAAATGATCTGTGTGATTAGCTCCCAGATGTGATTTCAAAGAGACTGTTCTATGCTTCCTCTGGATTTCACAAGTGGAAAAGAGTTTGGAAACGCCGAAATGATGAAACAGACCACCAAGCACATCCCAAGTGATAGAGCAGGTCTCTGAGTGTATTCATGAACACAGAAGTGACATCTTGACTTTCATTACTTACATTCAGATACTTAGGGAAAGGGTGGAGAGAGCTCTGACTTTGTAAAGCTCTAAATTTACCTAACACAATGTTTCTGCTTCAAGTCACATTTTTGAAATCACACAGAAATATCATTTTTAGCACATTTCACTCAGTGTGTTTTATTTCCCAGCAGGAAGGGATCACTGCAAAGTAGAAATTAATTGGATTCGAGTTAGAGAAAGAAAACTGGTTTTATTTGAAAGGAATGAAGTTTTTTTTTGTTTTTTTTTTATTAAGAATGCAATGGTTTTATATTTTGAATTCTCTAATAATTTGCAGTAAGTATATCCAGTGCACTCAAAGGATTCACAGCCACCTTCACTTCTTTTTTTCTTAGGTTGCAGCCTGATACTACAATTGATGAAATACACTCAGTGTCACATAATGACAAAGTGAAAACTGAATTGAAGAAATGTCTTTCAATTATTTACATAGAAAAAACTGAAATACCACATTTCCATAATTATTCAGCCCCTTTAGTCAGTACTTAGTTGAAGCTTTTGGCAGCAATTTCAGTCTTTTTGGGTATAATGCAACAAGCTTTGCACACTTGGACTGGAGGATTTTCAGTCATTCTTCTTTGTAAATCCTCTATTCTCTATTTTCTCTCCAGAGATGTTGGACAGGTTTCAAGTCAGGGCTCTGGCTGGGCCACTCCAGGACATTCACAGAGTTGTCCCTAAGCCATCCCTGTGTTGTCTTGGCTGTGTGTGAACCTTCGGCCCAGTCTGAGGTCCTGAGCGCTGGGGAACAGGTTTTCATCGATCTCTGTACTTCGCTCTTGGTTTCATCAGACCAGACAATCTTGTTCCTCACAGTCCGAGAGTCCTTCAGGTGCTTTTTTTTTTTTTTTTTGCAAACTCCAAGCAGCTTTCATGTGTTTTGCACTCAGAGGCTTCGTCTGGCCACTCTGCCATAAAGCCCAGATCAGTGAAGGCTGCAGTGATGGTTGTCCTCCTGAAACTCAGTCAGAGTGACCATCAGGTTCTTGGTCTCCTCTCCTACTAAGGCCCTTCTCACACGAATGCTCAGTTTGGCTGGGCGACCAGCTCTTGGAAGAGTCCTGGTTGTGCTAACTTCTTCCATCTGAGTATTATGGAGGCCACGGTGCTCCTGGGAACCTTCAGTGCAGCAGAATTTTTTCTGTAGTCTTCCCCAGCTCTGTGTCCATCAACTGTCATCATGTGGCACTGAGTGTAGATTAATGAGATGAAAATGGATTTAAACAATTGTAGTATCAGGCTGCAACATAACAAAACTGAAAAAGTGAAGGCAGTCTGAATCCTTTCTGAATGCACTGTAGGTAATACAATAATTATTTTGGGCATTAATTGTCAAATAACTGTGATAGACTGAGCTAAAAAGCTAAAAAGTAAGTTTTAATTTCAGTGTAACATTAAAGTGCAGCTGGCAGCTCTGATAATTGGCATGTTTACACTATGGGTGGCTTTTCAGTGGTACCATGTTGTCAGCTGACAACCTGTTTTGTTTTTTTTTTTTGTTTTTAATGAAGGGCTGCATAATCCCCTGTGCACTGAGAAACCGATATGACCAATGGGCTTATGAAACCCTTTGAAAATCCCTCTGCATTATCACCAACATTCACAGTGGACTAGCTCACAGATTCGTGCTGCTACACTTTTCTGAAAAGTTGGTATTTTGCAGATGTAAAGCATTCACTCACCCGTATGATTAGGCGATGCTGTAATTGCTGTATGAGTGGGTGCACGTGTGTGTGTGTGTGTGTGTGTGTGTGAGATCTGACTCTAGTAATTAGGATTTGACATTAAATGACTTTACTGTATATTTATGTCTGTAATCAAATTTTACTGTCCTTTTGATGATGGATGTAAAAAGACTTTCCCATTCAAACCTGCACCTTTGCACCATCAAGAGGCTGATAAGGTCCATGATACTTCACACAAAAGCCATTGTTATCATAATGAATAGGTGGTAGATATGCAATTTAGTTACACTGTACAAATTATAGGGAACCTTAGGGTAGATAGCTTTCAGCTCCTACTTACTGAGCTATATAATCTATGCATCTTTCATAGAAATTAGCACCTAAAAGTCAAAACAGACAGGTGCAATCTATAGTGTCAGGATGTTACTTGCTTGTGCAAAATACTCAGCTGCATTGTAAAAAGTGAGTGTCTACAAGCATGTACTGCTCCATTTCTGTGCATCAAACCACTGTTTTCACAGGAAAAACGCTTTGTTGCACCAGCTTTGGGTGTAGCTGCTACCTTGATATTTCTATCACTCACTTGTGATATTTGTCATGGGATATACTGTAGGTGTCATTTCTCTCTCTCTCTATAGTCAATCCTACTGCTAAAGACAAAAGCTTAGAGTATATGTGTCTTTTTCTATCTTCTATATACACAGATTAACTGTAAAGCCTTTTGAGATTTAGTTTGTAAGCACCAAACATAAATTTCACTCATGTACATACAAGCACTTTGGATTTGAGCACTTCCTACAGTAGCACAGCAAAAACACCTGATGAATAAAGAACAACAGAGGATTTTTCTCCCTCTGAGTTTAGACACATGTCATCACAGACCCAACAGGACACATGATGTTGGACAGCACCTGCTCAGCGTGTTGGTCTTCACAAAAAGCAGGATTATGGAGTTAACTGGATATCTTTGATGAGCTAAACCCAGAACTCCCTTCAAAGCTGGAGCAGGGTCTGATGTTCAAGGGAGCTGTTCTGGGTGTTACATGCTGTCCAGATAACTTTGTAATCCTGCTTTGTGAGAAAGGCCCCTGGACAGGGTGGAAATTTGTGGAAAAAGTGAACAAGAGATGTTATTTCTTTCTTCAACAAATCCAGCCCAAAGCTGCTCAGAGGACACTGGTGTAAAACTGCAACTCTTGTTCACCGGTGTGAATCTATGGAACTGAGAACATTTAAGACCTTTTTCTGGGTAAACCAAAGACAAAAGTTCAACAGCGTGTGTTTGCACATGTTTTCTCGGGTGTTCTTCCTGCGTATTGTTACCAAGAGACATCCCTGAGTTTCTAATCTACAAACAAAGCTTTCCCACTGCAGGCTGCGTTTACATTAAATAACAAGAGCACCAAGAGCAGTGCTGGAGTAAAGAACAGCAGGTTCAATCTTTCTGGTCTCTGTTTTCAAAAGGCCTACCTTTGCTGCTCGGGCTCTGGGCCCCACACAAATAAAACTAAAGCCATGCATCCACTGTGAACAGGACAGGAAGGACATGACACATTCAGGAGCAAATAAACGAAGCAATTTCCACAGAGTTTACTCAAAGTAGATTGACTGTGCTGCTTTTCCTGGAGGACGGAGGGTTGTAGAGGGGAAAAAGCAGAGCATGATGCTGTCTGTAGTGCACGTCGCATTAAATGACACATCTCTGTCGTATCTTAACAAAACAATGGATCCACAGTACCCGTCTCAATTGTTCCGTACTTTCTTTCATGTGCAGCCGTTTCTTTTCAAGCCCCTGCCTTGTTGATCAAGGCTGCGGGGCTCTCCTCGGAGTTTCAATGAAGTGTCTGCCTTCCCTATCTGATGTTCTTCCATTGCTCAATACTCTTACATTCTGCTGTGCAGATCAAAGCCGGGCGAGGGATTCATCAAAAGGAATTATTCAAAAAAAAAAAAAAAAAAAAAAATGAAGAGGATCAAGATTTAAGGGATGCAGCTCTGAGCAAATAAGATGGTTATCTAATATTGGTGGAAAGGCCACGAATAGGTAAAGTGGACACAATGGGCATAAAATAGGGAACACATATTCGGTATATCTGAAGTTGTTATTCCTAGTTGAATCAGACAGAAATACATTAGATTACATGCTACACCATGAAACCCACTCAATAGTCCAAAAACTTCTGTAACAGCTCTGCTACCGTCACTGCTAGTCATCATATGCTTATGTTACCTTAAATTTAAGGAAACTGGCTGATTAATGAAACCAGGAAGTGAAGACCACTGCTCTCACCTGTAATATCATCTGCAAAGTCATCACAGGATGTAGCAAAGGTTTCTGAATAAGCTTCTGCAACCTTTATCCATCACGCCAACCCAACACTTTAGGGAGTGCTGAGCATTGTCAGAATTGTGCATTACTTCTCTGTAAGTCAACTAAATGCTTTGTTCATTAATTGATTCCATGTGAATATGGATGCAGAGTGCTTGAATGTTCGCCAGGCTCCTCCTGGCACAGTGGTTCCTTCTAAAAGCAACAACCAGGATCTATTTTCTGGTCACTATTTTTGGTCAGGTCTCTCTTCGGCCGCCTGCCGAGCTCTGGATGAGAGGATGCTATCCAAGTACATACAGTGCCAGTCTCTGAAATTATATCCACCCACACCACAATCAGGTGTGCTCAGTGGCACTGTTAGAAGCCCATTAGCAATTACTTACATGAAACTGCCTCCTCTTCTGCTGTATGATCTGTTTTAACTCTCATGTGCAAAACTAAAAGGGTTTATTACACAAAGTAACCTGGTTTGTTGGTGTATGTGGCTTTGTGTGTGCGTGGCACCTGCAATCTCATATTTGTTCGTATTGTCACACTTCCACATCCAAGTCAGAGACTGTTTGATGTTGCCTTGCTTATCTCGACTATGTACACTTCACAGAAGGTAATTAAAAACCATCTCTGTATCATAAGGGTCCACTTGTCAATCTGGCCTGTGCATAATGCAGCAAGTAACAGGTATTTGAGTAGAAGTCTGGACCTACAGCAGGTGATGAGTCTGAGCCTTGCCAGTCTGTAAAAAGCCCAAACTGAAGCCACGTCGCTCCCAAATGAAGTCATAAGTATGAACATGGTTCTAGTTCCAGCAGAGGGATTTTTAATTACCTATTATAGGAAGAAACCAAGAACCTGGAAACATTTAACGTTTTCCAAGCAACACAAATTCGTCAGAAAACCTGAACTAGTTTTTAAATCAGGTTTCACAGATTAAATCTGTCTTTAACCTATCTCTTCCAAAAATCCACTCGTGACTCATCAGTCTTGGGTGTGCTGAGACTGTGAATCACTGAACTAGACGAGTGGATTCCAACAATAGGGGTGGATTTGGCTCATTTCATTTCAAAGCAACGCGGGTCCATTTTAACAAGCACTCTTCAATAAAACACTAAGACGAGAGTAATGTGGCCAGCCAAGCACTGAACCCTAATTACTGATATTTTCTGCCAGAACGAGAAGCAAGTGGCAAATAACCGGATTACAAAGCTGAACACAAATTAATAAGGGAAGATCAGGAGACGAACGGCATGGATCTGGGATAGGAGGGGGACTTGGGCTGAATATGCACAAAAAACAACCAGGAAAACATTAACAGAAATTAAATTAGTGGTTGTAAAATAGTGCTCACAGATCACTGGAGGCCTTGAAGTGGTTCCAGGGAATCCCCAACAAACAGAGTGACAGTTTAATATCTTTTGCTATGTAAATGTTCACAACTCACATTTGGGAGCACTTGAATGTTTACTACATGTTTCTGTGTCAGCAAGCCAGGAGCGAAATAGCATCTCATTGGTCTCAGCTGGGATCCATGTCTTTTTATAATTATCAGGTATTTACCATCAAAGACTCATATTTGCCTTCAGTAATAAATCAGTTGGTAAAAACCAAAGCTCCCTCTTCATACAGCAGGTTTATGCTCACTGCAGATGTTCATAGCTGCTTCTAAGCGAGAGCATGTCTGAGAAGAAGTAAACTCTTGGTCTTCAGGTTGTGGAAGAAGAAAGGTAGAGGAGGACCCATAGAGAAAAATCCTCCTGACCTCACATGCATCACCAATGTGAACAAAAGATAAGTTCATAAAGGAGCAGCACACCCCCCTGGGACACATTATTAAGGCGAGTAATGAGCAGCACAGACAGAACAACAGGAAGTACAGTGGCATGGGGAGCTGAATAAAACAAAAGCAAGAACAGTGGTACAGGAAATACCTCTGCTCGGTAGCACGACAACTAAACTGTGATATGAAAGACAGACGGACGAGGGGAAAACAGCAGAACAAAGTGGAGAGAGGAGTGTTGGAAATGCAAAAAAGGAAAAGACAGACAGAAAAACAGAGTTGGTGCTCTTTGTGTTCTGAAATGAAGAGAAATGAGCAAATATGGATGCAGGCCTAGAGGAGGGAGGGCAGAACACTGTGTACCAGGACATTATAATCTAAAATTACACAGGACGCAATCTCTCCTCGTTCCCTGCTACAATTCAATTCATCCCCTGAATTCCTATTTGTCTCTCGCCTGCTCTCCTACAACTGAACCCCCCCACCCTCAGTGCAGTGATGACAGCTCTACCATATTAAGAGTGTGAGAACTGCTGTGACTGGGCATCTGCAGGTGGTGTGTGTGCATATGTGTGTGTGTATATGTGACCTCTCTGAATCTATTATCTCTGCAGGTATCGCCATCACATCCAACAGTGGTGCAGGCTGGCCAATGGCTGCCAACACAGGCTGGCTATTGTGCTATTGTGTGTGTGAGTGTGTGTCTTTGATCCCTGGCTGTCCTTGCTATGCCCCCATCTCTCTCTCTCTCTGGTGTAAACACACATACGCCACACACTGGGCAGCCTGTTGTTGCCGGTAACACACACACGCGCACACACACGCACACACACACACACACGCACACACACGCACGCACACACACACACACACACACACACACACACACACACACAGTGAGAGCCCCCAGCTGTTTTCAGTCCCACTCCTGTCGACCTGACAGACACTAAGCAGACTGATCTCCTTGTCAGCCTCTCCTTCTCCCCCCCCCTGCCCTCCGACTGACTCCATCCCCTCTGCCATCTCTTTACGTCCTTTTCCATCTTCCTCTCTTGCATTCCTCTGGCCTCCTGCAACTGTTTTGTGTCTATCTCCCTCTCCATCCTCCCACACACATTTCTCTCTCTGTCACCTCCTGCAGACCGTCACTCTCACGTCTGTGCTGTTCTATACAGAAGGAAAAATAAACTTTAAACACTTTACCTGAGGAATTAAACTAGAAGGAATATAAAGTAAACCTCTGTATGAGAAACACAAAATCAACTTTGCAGTAACTTGATAATGTTTATCACGTTGACCAGCTTAGTATAATGTGGTGAATACAATGCATTTGCTAATCTCCATATAAAATAGTGCAGGTGAGACTCATGGACATGTTGGAGTGTTCAGCTGAAGGGGGGTCCTAAAAGTCAGGCCAAAACCAAAGTTTGAAGTATACTAATACCACATGTCATGGTAATCCATCAAACAGTTGTAGAGACACTTCACTTAAAAGTAGAGATTACAACGTAAAAGCAGTGCTAGATCAAAACTCAGAGGATCAACAAAATCACTGGGATCCATCCTCTCTGGACCAGACAGTCCTGGTCCAGAGACAGGTGGTGGACCCCCACGACACAACAGCACTGCCCTCGACAGGCACACTACTGTGGGTAAACTCTACCAAATGTTGAATATCAATGAAGTACATTAAACTAACACGTATTTAAGGCAAAGTAAGAAGAACTTATCAGCAAAAACTGATTTCAAACGGAAATAAGCCGTTTCTGCATGATGCACTGCACCTCTTATTATCTGAATAGTGGCCTCTTGACTTCAACAATATGTTGCCACATCCTACTTCCAGTTTGACAGCGTTATCAGCCTCTGGGTAGACATATTTAATTGATGTAGTGGGTGGTGATGCGGCTGCCCTATTTATGTTTCCCCTCACTTATAAATAAGCTCTGACTACAGTAAGTGCACTGCCTGGAAGGTTACTGTACTTCAGTTTCAGACAAAAACCTCAACGGTCAGTTTGCCTCAGCAACTCTTTTCATAAATACTATCAGTGTTAAACTGTATATGATGCACCAGATTCTCCTCATTAAAAAGTAGATCCACAGAGCCCAGAGGATCCAACAGCCCAGAGGATTGTCCTGCACATGGGTGTCACTGTTTCTACAATCATGTGTCGCTGCTTTTTAATTTGTGTTTTAATGACGGACAAATAGTGTATAGTTGATGAAATGTGTTACTTTATAATTTAGGTGAACCACCTCTTCATGAGGCTGTTGGATATTTTCATATGTCCATGTAACACCAGCAAACATTCAGATTCAGGCCATCACCAATATGGCACATGGTTAGCTGGACCTGTTATTCACTAATACTGTTGTTTGGCTGCAATCTACCCAGCACTAGTGTTGGACCTCACTAATTTTCCTGGGGCAGAAAGGCGTGCAGCTCCCTGCAGCCAGGGGGTAAAAGGCTGGGATGTTTCCATGATTTTGGTATTATAACAAAAATCAGATGGGAGTTCTGAAGTTTTCAGTCGTGTCAGAAATCCAAAGCAAATCACATGCATCCTACAAAAAAACACTAATGCCCGTATGTCTCAGACAGTCCCATGTAGTTTATCAAAGTACTGAAGAAACACTGTCATCATATACTTAGAGACGTTCTTCTTCACCTTCCCTCAGGCTCATAAGCTCTTTCAACTCTACCTCTCCTCTTCTTCTCTGTTTTTGTTTCTGTCTCCCTTTGTCTGTTTCCACTCCCACACCCACAGTTTCTCAAGGTCAGCCTCCTGATCTCCGCCTCTCTCCCTCTTGTTCTCGTCCTCCCTCTCTCTCTCTTTCATTTTCAGCATTTTCTTTGCCCCTCTTCATCTCTGGCCCTCCACTGCCACTGTTCCTTACTTTTATCTGCTCCTGGCCCTGAGTCATGGACCCTCACACCGAGTGGCCTCTATCACATCACTCATTTTCCTCAAAGCTCCCTCCATCTCCATTCTTTCAGTCGGTTTTCCCCACTCATTGTCCTTTTAGTTTTCCCATAACCCACACACTCTTATATCAGTGAGGTATAAAATGATCTTAGTTGCTTTCTTCAAGAAACCTACTTATCTTAAAAGCCTGAGGGTCTTGACCTGTGTGGGCCATCTCAAGGCCTATAATTTCCTGCTACCCCTGCAGAATGTCGCTACCTCTGCGTTTTTCTTTGTTGAAATGCATTAATATACAAAACTGCCTGTTCCTGACACTATTAGTTTCTTTGAAACTTCACTCTCTGCAGACGCTCTGTTACTCTACTTCCACCTTTCACTTTACCAGAGTCCATTTCAGACACACAACTTGGCAATTCACCGATTTCAAACACTGGTTTGGCATCTCAGTAAAGCTCTGAGTCACTTTTACTTAACATCACATCAGCAGTCTTACTAGGTCAGACAGGAATTTTTCTTCAGCGCTTCCAACGCATCCCACCTCTGAATTGCATGCAAATTAACACTGAGCAGTTGTACAACGTAAAATGTGCATCTTGTTCTGCCTTAAGCGATAAATGATAACAAACACACCCCTCAATTATCACCCGTCACGCAGGAAGAAAATATATACAGCTTCCAAAAACAATGAAACTCTAAATAAGCAGATTTCAAGTTGCTATGGTGACGTTTGTCAGATCAGCCTTGTTTCCCTCCTGTACATCAGATCTTTACAGAAGATCAACTCAGACTCTCAGCTAAACAGCTTGTGCACTGTTGAATTTTAATGAACTGAGTTTGTTTTCTAATAAACTGATCAAATTGTTGAGAAATGTTTTAAGTGGAGTCAAGAAGTAAAGGCCACTGTCCTTGTTTGTGATGGTCATTAATCAAGGCTTTGCCAACAAAACAGGTTTTTATTCATTTCACCTTCACTGCCTGTGAAGGCACCAACACCTCTAATTTAAAATGACTTAAATCATTTAAATCATTTCTCTTTTTTATATCAGTCACTGTTGATAATCAGGTGGCCCATGTCGTGTAAGCACCGCACTAAAAGCACAGACGTCTAAATAACATTACAGACTGAAAATAGATAGATGAAGAAAATCAATGCTGAGTTTTCTAGTATGCTCCTCATCTCTCCAAGTCTTTTCAGCCTCATTAGAGACTTTGTACCAGGCAAAACCCAAAACAAACATGAGCTGTGGCCAATTCTGCTGATAGTCAGTGTCAAACTTCAGAAAATGATGGGAACAATGTGACGGAATCCGTTAGGAAAGCAATCACTATTTTTAACACGACAATTAGCAGGAACAATATTGACATTTTCTCATCCTCTACCAAACACCAGCAGTTTGTTAGAGCACTGTGTTGGTGCGGCCACCACCACCAAGCTTTAAGCCTCTGTCTCTAAATGACTCTCCAAATAAAGAAATCAAGCCACCTTGCCTTGCCTGGGACTTCCCTGTCTTAGCACACTGAAAACTGAAATCAGAGGTTTCCAGCAACAGTCTCATCTAAAAGCATATGGTTCATTTTGGAAAAGGTTCAGCTGCAATGTAAAGTTTAATTTGGATTTAACTGGCTGGAACATGAAAAAGCATCAAGATGGTTAGAAATGTTTTATTTCATGTCATGGTATTCTTAATTATCTACATGGTATATATATATATATATTTCTATATATATATGTGTGTGTCTTTCTTCCACCACACCAGTGTTTTTACAATCCGTCACTGTCGCAGCTTTTTAATAATTTCTGTCTTTCTCAGTCTCCATTCACTACTGTCGCTCTCATCATCTCCCTCTGTCACTCCAGATCCCAGCCTGTGTTTTTATTTTTACCCATGTGTCCATAAGTCTCTTTGAACACTCTCTCCTCTACACCGTTCCTTTCTTTTCCTCTTTAACCCTCTTGTTGCCCGTCTTTTCCCCCTCCTCAGTGTTATATCTTTCACTCTTTCCTATTGTATCATCCATTTTCTCTCCCTGTCACTCCTTCTTGCTTGTCTCTCTCCATCTCCCTCTTCCCCCATTTTTTATCTCTCCCTTTATGACACTTCATTCGCATCATTTGTCTGTGCTGATGCCTGCACCACTGGTGTGTGTGTGTGTGTCTACATGTACATTTGATTGGTTGTGTACCTAAGCTATATAAAAGTAGCATACTGAGAAAATGAAAAAGAGATTTAATGGTTTTTTTTGCATAACAGATGGAGAATGAAGTGAATCTGCATAACAAATCTGTGTGTGTATGTTACAGTATAATAATCAGCAATGCATTTGTACATGTCTTTATCTGGTTGTGTGGACAAGTTTTTGTCGTGCCCTTTTCACTTTCTCACACACCTTTCAAAAGCTGTTTCAGGGTTCGGGCCTGGTTTTAGTGTTCAGATCAGGTTTAGGTTTAGGTTAGGGTCAGGGTCAGGTCAGGGCTATAGGGTAAGGGTCAGGGTGAGGGATTTAGTTGTGAGGGGCTAATGAATACATTATGTCAGTACAGTGTGTGTTTGTGTCGCTACTTCAGCTTGAATACTGAATTTTCAAATAGCATGATACAAAGGCAGGCGCACCGGTTAGCTAGTGAAGTGCATTAGTGTCTTTGCTGAGAGCGTAGCTCTTCAGAGACTACCTCTCACTACCTGTTACCACAGTGTTTCACAGCAAATAATTCTGGGAAAAACAATACATGAATAAGTAGAATAGTCTGCCTGGGTTCAGGGATTTTAGCCCATTTCAAATGCCTCTCTTCACAAGCCTGGAAATGCCACAGTAAAAGCAGGTATTCAAATGACTGGGTTTTAAATAACAGGTGCCGTGAACAAAATTTGGCTGGTTTGTAGCAAAAGGTATTTAAAAGAAAAAAAATGTTGTGTACAATACGCTCAAGTTAATTGAGCTAAGTGCTAAGTTTGTCTGCCATTTAGTGCTGGGTTGAGTTCTGCAGAGATGCTTTTAGAGCTTTGGCCAAAAATTATGCTATGACTGAACAGAGAGTGAACCGGGAACCTTAAAGTTGAAGGTCGGAAAACCAGAAAAAAAAAAAAAAGATGGATTGCAGCTTATTTCAAAAATTCAAACTAAAATCTCTGTTTCCACAGGAGAATTTCCAGTAGATAAATGTGTTTATTTATATCATGTGTGTGGTGTATCTGACAGATCCATTCAGTGCAGTTGGTGGCTCCTCCAGTTCGCACAAACAAACTGCGGCGTCCAGAATTAGCTGCTTGAATGGCAGCTCAGTCACCATCAGTGTGCTCATGAGTAATGGGTGAAAAGCAAATTGCAAAGTAGTTTGTTTGTTAAGATAGTAAAGCATCTATTAACAATGCAGCACAGTCCATTAACTGTTTAGCATTCCTCTGATTTATAAATGATCGCAGGCATCTAAAAGCAGCCAACCTGAAACAAGTGGAAGGTCTTCTGTCTTGCTCAGGAACATTTTAATGGTCGATCAGCCCGTGTCCAATTCTCATGGTCATTTAATCACCAGGCCAACCAGGAAATGCAGCTTTACAAATGAGAGTAATAATAGCAGCTGATCTTTAAACCTCCTGCTGATTACAGTAATAATCAGAGCTCTCAGAAAACCATAAGGACGTCAAAGCAGGTCCCAGACTCTCTGGGTAATTTGTCCACATTTAACAAGACAGGTACATCACTCTGTTCCTTTCAGGTTCCCTGCAAAATATGGAATTATCATCTTTGATGCATGTGATGAATTAACCAGGCAACAGGGAAGGATATCCGCCTCCCCATGTACCAGCTACCTCCACATTCAACTTGTCAAGTCTCCCGGAGACGCTAATGAGATTCCACAACAAAGTCCCAAGACCTGAAAGAAAAGCTAACACGTCCCTGGCAGTCATGGCATTTCATTTTTAGCATCGCGTGGCTAACAGCATGTTGAATTTCATGTGTTAACTTTACGGAGGCATCATGCATGTTAGTCATCACTGATATCACCTAAAACTGCTGATTTGCACCCAAGTTTCTACTGACCAGCAGGGAAATCTTCAAAGTGGAGCCGGTGTGTGGCGTTAACTAGGCGATGTGTCGTGCAGCAATACTGTGGGTACTCTGAGAGCACATGGCTGTGTCGCTTTGAAAGGTGAAGAGCTAATAAGCCTTTTTCTCCCTGACTACAGCACAGACACACTATGAAACCCTACACATGCTAATTAAAATTGACAGCAAGGTGGAATGTGTGGTCATGCAGCACATGAATGAGTTTCCAGGCAAATGTCTGCGTATGAGCGAGAGCTGCTGAGCCTCAGTGTGTAATCAACGTGTGCAGGACAACAGGACAAACCCAGCAGAACCAGCAAGAAGCTGGAGAGGAGGAACAAACACACATTACTACATTACTACATTACTACACACTTCTGCTCTCTGGCTAAAAAAATATTACCACTAAACTTACAAGTAAATCTCCAAGCAGTATTTCCACGTACTGTTGTTGAAAGTGCTCACCTACCGCACACAATTAAATACATAAATAAAGTAAACACCTTATACTTATTTTGGCAGCCATAAACAACATCCATCTGCCCGACTGTGCTCTGTCTAAGCCACTAAGGCCTCCTCCAGCTCCCAGCACAGCTCTGCTGGGTCCATGATGGATGCTGCACCTTTCATTGAGATCTATGTAGCCACTGGCTTCAAGCACAGCAACACACACACACACGATTCTGCCACAGAAGGAGATGGATACAAGCACAGACAACACACACACACACACACACACACACACACACACACACACACACACACACACTACAGTAACTTAGGCACCCAGCTACATGTTCACACATCCACATTAACATTAATAACTAATGCTACAGCTACACTTATTTAAACTCTGTGGTGAAGAATAAAATCACATTAAGCTTCATGTTTCAGCTTTTCAAGCCATACATACACAACAAAACACGCACACACACACACACACACACACACACACACACACACACACACGCACAGGCAAGATAAATGAAGACTGCATCTCATTTCCTAGGCATTGCAGACAAACACGTATGCAGCGTATCCCAAACTACCAGCACCTTCACACTTGCACACCCACAACAATCCAAACACAGGCGGCAGAAAGTCCAGATTTGTGCTTGGCTGGCATGCTCCATCATCTTTTGACAGGCAATTATTTTATCACGCTTCACACACAAACATAGGGGCCGAAACATATACACACAATCTACTGTACAATCACATCGGGTGCAAGGGAAGGTGTTTGCAGCAACACATACTGTACAGTTCACACGGACACGCAGGTTAATAATTCAAAGCTCTGGTTAAGAGCGGCGCGCTCCCTACTTATTAAATTATTGACGAGCAACATCTAGACTCTGCTGATGACCTGAGGGATGGCCAGCAGGGAGGGAGGAGAGGAGGAAGGAGGAGGACAGGAAACACAAATACGAGGGAGAGCAGAGTGGGAGAGAAACGGCAGTAGAGACGGTTAAACAAGGGACAACTTCATCTGCATCACTGTCCATCAGTCACTGAGGAACATGGACATATAAAAGATCAGCGGACGTGCTTTGTTTCTTTCTTTGTTGTCACATCTCTATCCATTACTTTTCTGTTTATATGCCACAGTTACAGTAGACTTTATGTATTGCAGTACATAAACACGCTGCATAAATGTTAGAGCTGCATGATATTTTATGTGCACCGACACAATATCACTTCAAGCAGACAGCTGTTCACTGTAATCCAAGCTCAGCATTTTGTTTTTTTGGAATAGTCAAGTTGATCTGCCCTGCATCATAATAATATATCACATATATGTATCTGATAAAACTTTAGATGCTGACTGACGTGAATTTCAAAGTTTATTCACCAGCATGTTGTTGTAGTGACATGCATGCAGCTGGTTTGGAGAGCTAAGTGAATTAATCAAGTGAACCCTATCACTACAGATGAATTACACATGAATTATTTAAATACTATATTCTTAGCAGTAATATTCACGACTTCAAAATGAACATTTCACATCACACTACAAGTGTGAATGTTTCCCTTTTTTTTTTTTTTTGGAAGTCTCATACAGCACGGAAGGTTATTAATCAGTCTTTAGACTGTGAATACAATGGAAACGTGTTAATCCTTCTCACACACGTAGACTTTCATTTACTTCACAAAGGGACTTTTTGTGAGCAGTTACTATGAGAGGTTTGCCATTGTTGAACAGGCGCTATGAGCTTTTACTGCAGCAGCATGGTAATGATTTTATTAGGTGCACTTGTTTTGTTGATCTGTGTGCTTCACATGTCGCCTGTGGAACCAGTAAGCTCATCTGTGACAATGTCATTCGTCAGCGTCGGATTATTCGTGCACGTCCCCGCTCCTTCCTGGCGTCCCCCGTTCCACGACTGACCGTGCTGCATGACTTCTGCAGATCCTGCATTTACATCCTCCCCAGAGACCTTTCACTCACAGTTAGCCGCTGTTCACATCAAAGTCAGAAAAATTCCTCAAAATAGATGTCTTATGGTTTTCGGCTATCACTGCTTAAGGACTGGATTTTAATGTTCCCTACCACACTGTGCTAGAATTATGCATTTCTGGGCAGTTTTACTTTTGCTTTAGGGTTCACACTGTTACATAAAGCCTGCAAACACTACTTATGACATTTTTAAAGGGATAGCAGGCGGTCTGGCTGCGAAGCTTTTTACAGGGTGAAGATTTTTTTTAATACACCATGAAAATGCAAATTCTTTGTATTTTCCCATGAAAATATGTAAATATACAATAAACTGATGCAATTTCATTGAGTGATGAGACACAATGATATTTACCATGTGTCCCATAAACCTGACAGCACAGAAACAGCTTGGAGACTTTTTCCTCTACGCTTCATGAATTATTTTATCTCATTTTAGGCACCAGGTGGATGTTCTGTTTTCTGTTTTGAAAATTACAGTGATACTTTTATCGCAATGGTGCAGTACACTCCACCAATCTGGCACTTCATGTTCAATGGAAAACACACTATTTGAAGTTCTAGTGCAGATCAACTTTTTCGAATAAAGAATAAAAAGGAGAAGATGTTGTCACCTAAAACTTTTGAGGTTGAAGTTATTGAATAACTCATCCCCTGAAGGAAAAAACTAAAATTATACACCCTGCAAGGTAAAATAATAGACTACTCAAGCAAGCCTTTCAAGATCTTCCTAGGCTGCCTGACAAAAGACAGCTTTCACACCTCCATGCAACAAGTGTAACCAGAGAAGAGAAAATGGAGGCAGATGAGACGAACGTCAGACAGCAATAGAAGGGAAAAGAAATTTTTATGTAGAGATTTGTCATGTTTCAAGCTGAGAGAGAGAGAGAGAGAGAGAGACTTAGTTTTTCTCTTATTGCCATATGTCAAGACCACAGCTAGCAGTCACACCACCACAATTACAATCCAGCATCCACACAACCTTCCATTGGTGGTGAATTTAACAACACACATGAAAACTCTACAGGCATAAATTCCCTCCCACAGACACACAGAGCATCTACAGTGCTGCTACCACAGATTAGCCAAAACCAAAATCTCAAATATCTTTCAGTGTCTCTCACTGTGAAAACCTTCAGTGTTCATTGTGTGGTAGAAAACTGGGCAGGACTGTATTTAATTCCCCCAAATTATAGGTAATATTCACAATTAAAGGACTTTCATTTATAATCATGCATCTCTAACTAAAACCCTCAAATAATGAAATCACTTTTGGTCTGTTCATTATTGTGCAAAAAAAAAAAAAAATCTGTTTTCTTACTTCCCTGCATTTTTGTGTTACTTTGTGTGTACGGATGTAAATACTTCTAGCCTCAAAGCAGTGGTACTGGAAACAAAAGCTTCACTAACAAAGTATGAGACAAAAAGAATTTCTTACTTTTTGTCATTTTTTTATGTTACAGCATTTGTGCAAAACTAAATTCTGACATTTCCAGAGACATATTTCTATTAACCTCACAAAACCTCCTGACAATCACACTTAGACCAAAGCAGCCCAGTTTCCTAAGTGTCCACATAAGTCAGCAATAGTTTCATTTGACATTAATAGATATTTAGCAGAACCATCTAACTCAGCTACTCAGAAATTCACTCAAACAGTTCCAACATTTGCTTAGAGCCTACCGCAACAATGCGAACAGTAAAACACACAATGCACAAAACATAATTACATGATGGTCACAGTAAGTCCGATCGCCAAATCCCCACGTGGATCTCAAAGTATTTGGGAGAGGCATGAAAGCCTGTGTTTCCACTAATCCTATGTTTTACATCCACTATGGGAGGTTTAGGGTGGTGTGCGTGTGTGCGTGCGTACATGTGTGCGTGCTGTGGACCTCAGACGGTGTGCCACTTCAGAGGACACAACGAGCTGAGACCCGGGCAGAAGGCCAGACAACATAACACAATAATAATCCATCCAAAAACTCATTTTCCCACAGTCCCCTCTGGCAGAACATTTCTTTTGTGAATGGCTTGTTTGTGTACCATGTAGTCTGAATTTGTGTGTTTGTGTGAGTCAGTGAGTTTCTGTGTGTACACACTGGACATTATGTACGTGTGCATGTGTGTTTTGCATGTACGGACGCCTGTTTATGTGTAATCTGTACATTGTATGTGTGTTTTCTTACTGGCTCACTCTTTCAGGCAGGCTGGCATATGGCACAGACAGAGTGAGAGGGGGAGGGAAAGAAATATTGGGTGAGAGAAAATCTGACAGAGGGAGAGAGACAAATCTTATGTGCAGAGGATTAATGTCATGGTCTTAGTAAAGGCTATTTTCCCTTTCCTGAATCTGGACGTTATTCGCATTACCTGTGAAAGCAGTGGGTAACAGCACACAACAGCACCTTCAAAATCAGGACAGGGAGAAATATGGGGGAGTGGTGGGTGAAGGCAGACACGGGCCTGAGGCAAAAAAGCAGGAGAAAGACTGAGAAGTGTAGGGATGATGGATGTGAGAAGACGGGACAGGAGAATGTGCCAGACTGACGTCCTCATGGATGGTGTAAGTGTAGGATGAGGCGAAGGAGAGCGATAGATCAGTAGACTCCACTTTCTCTAATCTATAACTCCAATTCACTCTTACATTGTTATCCCTCTCAAACCCCTCATACCTGAAGCTGCAGTCAGGAGACACCAACTCATCTCAGCATAAAGTCTGAAGGTTGGACAAACTGCTAATCTGGCTTTAAAGATCTAAAGCCCCATTTCAAATATTAGGTCGTGATTACTCAAAGTCTACAAAAGGGAAATTGTAAAAACTGGTTAAAACGGGATTGAAAGGTTGTTATGGGCCAGACTATTTCTTGAGCGAGAGCACTGACACCATGGAGTCTCCAGGCGATGGTGGCAACCAGACAGATATGAGACAGTATAAATCTTATCTAACTCCCAGCAAGCAGGTGGATAAGTGTTTTTCTCATAATGTCAACTGTTACTCTAAGGTTTCCATGGCCGATCTTTTCTTAGTCTGGTCAGCCATGGAGGCTGCTGCTACTTGGGCTGTGTTCACAGGGTTACAGTGCAAATCCTCTCTTCTTCTACTAATCCAAACAAGTTGTACTGCTGCCAGACAGGAAGACCTCCTGTGCACAGGAACTTTCCCAGTCTTCGCATGGAAGGAGCATTACATGTCAGATAATCAAAACAGCAAACAGCAAAAGAATTCAATTGATTTCCTGCGTTAACTGGCAATAAAAATAAACAGTTATGTATTTTTACCAACGAACAGTTTCACCTGAGAAAATAAGTCAATCATAGTTTTTCTCTTTCAAAATAAACATCAGTATGTGCTGCTTCTTGTAACTGTGGTCTTCTTTTAAGTAACTGGACGCCCCTCGTTATATTATTCTGTTGATATCCTGACAAAACAGTTTTGATCACTACGTCACGACTCCTGTGCTTTGATCGTGTTTTTGTTCACATAACTACAGATATTTTGACTGTGATCAAACTCGTCTCCGTCCACCAGGTTCAGTGCATTGTTCAAACATTTGCATGTGGATCTATATTTCTAGTACCAACATGCAAACATGAAAGGAAGCAACAACAAGCGGGAAGACTGAAAATGACAGGAAACAATAATGAGGTAAAGCAGCAGATTGCAGCAGCACAGACCAATTTCATTTTCTCGAGCACCTCTTTCCTTTTTCCCCCCCGATCTGTACTTTAAACACTGTTTGACAAGGTGTGGTGTGGCACTGTGTCATTATGAGTATAGCCTGATACTGGTCCTTAGGGATCCGTGTTGTAATTAGCTACTGTGGCAGTAGAGACACTATCATGGAGCCTGATCTGCATTTGCGGCACTGCAGGGAGGGTTTAAAAGGACCTAACTTCTCGCTTCAATTACCTGCTCTGCCACTGCCTGGAACGCAGTCAGCTGAAAGAAATGACATTATCTGCTCCAAAGTAGTCTTATTTCATGCCGTTTCTTTATGTCAGTGTCATCTTTTATCTTAGTGAGGCCGGCCTTTCTTTGTAATTATTAGACAGAGGTGAAGGAGTGATGGATGGATAGAGCGATAGCTGGAGGGAGGCAGGGCGAGCCCTCAAGGTGCCAGGATCACTGATGAGTGAACACTGGCAATCCGTCATGTGGTTGGTCGGCTGGAAGCTCAAATACATTCCAGTAACGTCTGCGTGGGAACGAACACCATGTCAAACTCACCAGGAAACCCTGGCAGTTAATACAGCTGTGCTTATGGGCAAACATTTGCACCATGCATGAGTCCAGGCTGCTGCGCTGAGGGCCACAGTGTGCACCGACGGGACACATCCAGATTTATCAAAGGGAGTCCGTCTGCTTCCATGCTTGGTCAACAGAAGGTTTATTTATTAATTGTTACCTTGGCAACAACAAGCCTCCTCGCCAGCAACGGTCACACTAGTGTTTTTAAAGCTTAATCTCATATATGCAGTTTTCAGAAACCAGCTCTGTGTATGTGCAGGTGACATTTGATGCTCTGTGGTGCATTCAAGTATAGTGGAAACTGGAAACTGCCATGATTCACATCATCTTTCTGACATCTATGTTTGTTTACTTTTCGCCTTCCTGGTTGGATTTTCTGCCAAAGCAGCAGCTCATGAGCAGAATACTGTCTGACAGCTGACACTGAAGCTTCAGGTTTCAAGAGCAGCAGATTATAAGAACCAAACAGAGCCACACCAAAGCCCTTTATATCTGAGTCAGAATAAAGTTTGGGGTCTTATGATTATGTTTCTGAATCCAGGTATAATGCATTTTTTTCATCCTCTAACTTGGAGTCTGTAATGTTTGCTAATCTTGCTATTCTGATGCTCTGAAAAGCAAAAAAATTCAATGAGCGAGAAAAAGACTCAGGTGTTGATGAGTGAAACTTTATAATGTTTTTCCACAACCAACCAAGCTTGACACCAAAATTCAATTTGGGAAAAGACGGACTCGTCTCTGCTGCAGCAGTGGCCTGAGAACACAGTTGGCTTCTTCCATTAATATCTTGCCTGGTGCACTGAAGTGTTCTGGTGAATTTAGCAAACACACAATATGATAAAAATGATGGTTTTTAAAATCAAATCATTCTGCTCTCTGTTTCCAGTGTAAACAGCAGGAAGACTTTAAACTTTGCAGTGTTTTGGGCCGTTTATATGATGTGAGCTTAGAACATATTCCTCGAATTAAGAGTATTAATAAACAGTTTGGGGTTTTGTTAGGATCCATGCCTGTGACAGAATTTTAAATTAATATCTTAACACATGTATTAAGCAAAAACACAAAAGGGACTGCATCTCCAAAAGAGTTTGAACTGTGAACTGACCTAACACAGCAGATGGCTTTCTTCACTTTCTTCACTGCGACTTATTTAATGTGAGGCAGCAAACCGCTCTGCACGTTACATAATGTCAGCTTTCTGTCTTCAAAACACATGGGACTGTGAACAGCCTGTGTACAGTATGTATGTGCTGTGTAGGTGGGAGTGTGTTGTGTATATGTGTGTGTCCATATGTGCGCACACACACATGGGAGGATGACTCAGAAAGCAGGTGAATCTCACACACACACAGACACACACACAGTGGGGTGTCGAGGCTAGCCTGCAGAGAGAATAGCACATAACTCCTCCACCTGATTTAGTCCAGTTAACCCTCCAGTGACACACAAACACATAAACGGGCCCAGTAACACACTCACCTCATTCTGGTTAGTCCTCCTTGTAATGAGGAACTTAATGTGATGTGCGAAAACAGTCGGAGCAAACACCAGAGGTTCGCCGCCCCACGGCTCACAGAGGAACTTAAACAGAACTGCCTGTTTGGGCTTAAGTTATGGAGGACTTGGTAAACCTCCATATGGATGAGTGAGTGTGTGTGAGCATGTTTTATGCAGATTATAGGTCAGCTGAGTGTCACTGCCCGCGTGTGCCCCAAGTTTGTTCAAATGTCATAAAAGGTCAGCTGTAGCCCCGACAGCAAACCATGACATGCATACACTTCAAACACACGTACAGTACTATGAGTGTTTGAGATGCAGACTGACAGTGGACCTTAGATTTGCATACACATGTGTGTGACACAAATATCAATAGACTAGAGGCTCTCAGCATGACATAACATATGTCACCTGACCACCAAACCCCCACTGCTCTGTTTCCTTCTGACATACTGATGCATGATGGGAAAGAGGCTGTTAGGAAGGAAGTAGGAGACGTGCTGTGAATGTTTTTAACCTTAAACTGGAAATATTACTAAAAGCTACTGAAAAGTTGGGTTAAAAGTGAAAACATTCATAGAGCAATGCAGACTGAGGTTCAATATGTTAGAGTGATCTCTCAAACTATTTATCTGTATCTTAATGTAGTGAAACAACAGGTTTCTTGTAAAAATAATGTAGTTCCAGTCTTAGTTCTATGTTTTAAACCACAGCTGAAGGATCGCACCAAGCCTCCGCTCCATCTTTCTGATTAGTTGGTTAACTTTGTACTGTTGCTCAGTCATGTGTCATCTCTGAAACACATGGCATCACCCCAGCAGGGAGCTGTAATGGGAGGTGGAAACACCCACAGAGGTTCATACATCCCCTGCAAGACGTCCCATTTACTTCACCAGACAGTCGCTACTCAGGCACCAAGAGCATGATCCCTCACACGCTTCTCACCCGCTTTAACTCTGTGGGTAAGATCTTTATCCACTTGCCAACTGTGCATACTGTCAGTGAGAAAGATCCTGCCGATCTTGGGCCAACATAACTTTTTCTAAACTCCTTAATCACAAAAAATGCAAACTGGAAAAAGCTGTTGCGGCCAAAGGGTTTCCACTAAGATGTGGACAAGGATGCACAAAATTTCGCAGTTTGAATCCAGCTGGGAACGTTTTGATGCATCTCATGTTTATCCATCTCCAACTGTGTGTTGGCCAAGTCAGTCCGGAATAACCAGACAATGTTATTTCACAAACCTAAAAACAGAGCTAACAAGCAAACCTGATGACATGTCAAGTTCTGCACCGATTCCTCAGAAGCACCAATAGCCTACAGTATTTGAAGGAGTCACTAATGCAAACAAACCAATTACAGCCTTAAATGTGCATGAACACTAAATCTCATGTTTCTCTGTCATACTCCGAGTATTCGATCCTGTGAGGCCGCCGGGGCTCTTTCAATCATTTTGAGACTAAATAAAATGTCCTCAGTCAAATAAATCAAAGTAGAGCCGAGGGCGGGGTGACAGTGTTTCAGCAGCCAGCACCCTGGTGCAATTACAGCACAGGACTTTAAGTAAGGGCCCTGTGTGGAAGAATAATGTAACAGTGCTGAGTGAGAGAAAGATGCAGAGACAGATAATGAAGGGTGTGGTCACAGGACGCGAAGGGAAGATGATATCAACATTAGGCAGGAAGACGGGAGATTAAAGGGAGAGGAGGGTGTGCATAGGCCTGTTTCAGATATAAAACATCCACCATATGTCAAATACTTGAGTGACAAGCAGAGGACTTCGTGTTACTCCTCATCATCTGTATTCCCCTCCAGCGCCCAAGGATAAGGACGTGAGAGGGATGAGAGCAGGAAGGACAGAGAGGTGAGGGTCATGTTTAAACTCCTTATTGGCTGACACTCCTGCACACGGAGCATCTTTCTCAATGAGCCACATGAGACTCTCTGAGAGTCAAATGATGAAATGACATCAAAATGCAGAAGGTATTCCTGAAACGGGGATTGATCTGCAGTCGTGAAGGAAATCTGTAAAATCTGCAGTGACAACCAGCACACTGGTTTACCAACAAGTGCTCGATTTGACTTTCATTAAGATAATTTCAGCCGCTGAACATCCTCAGCTGCGCCGATTCTTGCTTTTATCAACCACCTGAAATAAATTTCTACTTTTAATCTCCCGTATCAGATAATTGCATTGGTCCCATGAATTTATTTAATCTGTAGCTGTTGCCTGTGCTGCGATGCTTGAAAGCTCTGCACTAGGTGTGGGCTTATCCAATTCATTGTTTCTGTAACAACACTGATTCAAAAGAATCAAATTTAAAGCGATTCAATCCTCTCGAGAAATCAGGAGGCACAAATGCTGAATTTTAAATATGTCGAGTGCCTGGTCAAGGTGCAGGAGAGGATCATTTGGGAGAGCAAAAGAAATGAGGAGAGAGAGGTGGACCAGCTCTGTGATGTGAATGCCAAATACAGCTGAGTGATGTTATTCATAAAGAGCATTTAACAAAAAAAAGGTTTATCATAAAATGCTTTAGAAAGCAGCCGTGGATAAGAACACATGAAGATGAAACAGACAGAAAAATAATGAGAAAGAACGATATGAGCAGACTGAGCTGTTGATTAATGATACTTATCACCAGCTGTCTCGTCTCTGTTACAATAAACCGCTTTAGACAAAAATCAGACACGCAAACAAACGTCTTACAAAGAGCAGGAGTGGGAGTTTACAGCCCGGAGTCCAAAGCGTGTTGTGAGGCAGTGATGTATGCACAACCAACTCTGGGGAGACACACACACACACACACAAACTATGCACACAGCCATATCCAGACCCAAGGACAGAGACAACCAGCACAACATGTACATGTACGCAGACACAAAGAGAGAAGAGTGAAATCTGAATCACAGCCAACCTTAGCCTACAGGCTTATTTTCACCATGTGTCGGTAAGTCACACACACATTCACCAGCACACACAGAGATTTGCTGGCCGGTGAAATCAAGCTGGCTTTGTGACTATAAGTCCTGAAAATTAGATAGCTTGCCGCTATTGCGCCCTATTGAGGGATCACGCACTAAAAATCACACACACGTATGTGCACACACAGATTATAAAGACACCTAAATCTTCTCTTTCTCTTGTCCCTGGCTCACCGCACTGCTGGCATGTGCTACTGCAGACTTGATTACATTCATATGGCTCTGCATGTGGGTGTGTGTGTCAATAAGTACATGTGTGGCCTGATCCTCCGGATTTCCAGAATCAACGTTGCAATCTGTTGCATGGATGGATGGATGGATGGATGGATGGATGGATGGATGGATGGATGGATGAAAAACATACCACAGGAAAAACTAATTACAGAACATAAGGTCCTTGGGCTAAGAAACACACACACACACACACACACACACCAGCTCACAAAGTTGCTCTGTCACTGTCTCTGTTTCTGTCGCTGTGACACACAGACACACACTACTTATTACACACACTCGGTGAAGGATGGGTTGTCCCTGTCCTCTGCAACCTTTACCTCCATAAAAATAACCGCCACCTGATTGGACAATCATCACGATGGAGCCACCTCTACTGTTAAAAAGGTGAAATACAATGGGTCACTTCATAAAAGCCAAGGTTTCTCCCTGAAAGAAACTAAACACCACGGCTGCAGATCCAGAATATATTGTATTTAACACACATACACACACACACACTCACGCATCCACAATAAAAACACGCATTTGTCTGTGCAGACTGGAACTATCCAATAAATCTAATTTGACCTTATCTTTTCACTGCAGATACGATTTGTGCCACAAACACTTCCTGAAGGCTTTTGCTGTAGACACTAGCTGAATCAAAGAGACAGAACACTGGTGGCAAACTAACAATACAGTGGACGAGGCAGCCTGGCACTCCTTTTAAATTTACATCTTAGTTGGATTCATCAGTGGGGCACGAGCAGCAGACTCTCAGAAAGGTTCCAGGCTGTAAAACAGTATGAAACCAAATGCCTGTTGTTTCTTATGTTGGTTAAAGGTAAGGTGATATGATATAAGGCTCTTACCAGTCATCAGATCTGTGCATACATAAAAACACAGAGATGTATTTCAGCCTCCATAGTCCCTAATTGGGATTGCCTTAGCAGTGCTGCAGGGTGTTTAACCAAGGCCAATGAATTCACCCACCCACAAATTCCAAACTATGAAAATAAGCAGAATTATAAAAAGACATGTTGTTTCCACATTTATAATAAATCAAACAAAATATGTGATGCAAAGTTGTTAGAGGCAACAGCTGAAGGCTCAGAGCAGAGTTGTTATCTGCACACAGAACAACGGAATTTCATTCTGAGCAAGTTAAAGGTGTCTGAACGCTCAGTTAAACATAGCTGTGTGCAGCTCTCCAGCTATGCTGCAGTAAATTATAGTGTTGCAGATATTTGATTTGCTTTTACGCATAAACTCCACAAGAAAGTTGCGAGTGGTTTACAGGTTACAGGCTAATTTTGTAAGAACATATAATCAAGTGTGAGAAATGGCTTCAAATTTCATGTGCAGTCTAAAAAACAGTTTCAGTGAAGGTATCCGCAGTAGAACAGTCCCCTGCTAAGATGTAGGCTGCAGTGACAAAACTTTTGGTCCAGAAAGTTCCCATGAGTCACATGAAGTGTCCTTCATCAGTTGATTAAATGATGATGTGTTAAAGTAGGTGGCTCTTGTACTAAGACTTTTCTGAGACTAGTTTGAAATAATCTTCATTCTCAGCAATGACGTTTTTTGTGTAGTATAGTTTTAAAAAATGTATATGATGTTGGTTTTATGTGAAGGGAAACTCTAAATTATTTAGTTTTCTTTACATTTTTCTTTCTGTGGATCATTTTGTGAAGCAGGTGAAACACCTGTGTGATTATTGTAGCGGGCTGATTTGTGTGAATCTACATCAGGTGTGTGTTGCATATAAACGCCTATTAATATTCCCACAGAGTCGTGGTGGGACAGTGACTCCTCCAGGCTGCTCCCGGTGCTTCTATCTCGCATCTTCTCTGAAACTGTGAGCTGTATTTTAAAATCCACAGATATAGACAGGAAACGACTGGAATCCAATTTCACTTAATACTCAACCTTTACGACTAGTCCTGGAAAATTAGGTTTTAATCCCTTCTGGTTGTTGTGGCTTAGAGCCCCACAAAGTCAAGATGCAATCTAGCGTCTGTTTGCTGTGGAGCCTCGACTGTCAAATACTGTCACCTGCTTCCAAGTGTATTATGAGTACTGTTCAATTTCACATTAGACCATTAGAGCATATTATTAGTCAATAAATAGCATATTGTACACTGATGTAGAGATAAACTGAACTGGTAGGAAAAGCTTGCAAACTGTACCTGCAGCTGCTATAACTGCCCACCAACATAATGCAAACATAAACTCTGACACTCTGGTAATTACTTTAGTCAGTTATAAAGAAAAATCCTAAATCGTTTCTAATGTTTTGTCTGTTTTGTAGGATTGTAAATTCTTCTTTAGGTTTAGACCAAGTCAAAAATAACTAAAAACATGATTTGGTGCTCTGGGAATTCATGTTGAGCATTATTTGCAATTTTTGACATTTCCAAGAGTAAGTGAATCGATAAAATAACTGACACAATAATCAATGATGAGAAGAATCTTTAGCGACAGCACTGATCTGATGCTGTGTTGTTCAGACAGGTACATCCTGTGATTGGCTGTGCTTTGAATACTGGATTCTGGATTTGAAGGGTTGGAGTAATGTGCTGTGCTGTGTATTTCCCAGCTCAGTTCTATCTCCTCAGCAACTCCCCTATTCCTCATCTCCATCTGCCTAATCCCAGCACACACACACACACACACACACACAATATGCACCCAATCTGCTTGTTGTACTTGTGTGTGGGTCTTTGTGCTTGCAAACAGTTCTGCAAGGTGCAAAGATGCGCCCTTATATTGCTATTTCCCAGCATTCCTTCAGTGATGAGCACACATTCCTTCATGTGCGAGAGTTTTGTGATGTATTTCGAGAGGTGGGACGCTGTTCAATAACAGCATCATTGTGCTGATCTGCTGGACAGTGGCCTGTCCACCTTCACACACACACACACACACACACACACACACACACACACTCTGCCTTTCCAGCTTTCTTTGTTTCTCGCTGTGGGAATATAGGACTTGTTTCTCAATCTGGATCGTCTTCTGTGTCTGTTATTCTCTGTGTGCCAGTTCGTCAAGCCAGTCATTCAGTAAGTCTGCTTCTCTGCCAGAGTGTCCATTATTTCATTTCTTCCTCTGTAACGATGGTGCTGCCCATCTATAATGCTTCCAATTTCACACTTTCACTGTCAGAACATGCACTTAATTACAGCGCCAGTAGGTTTACACACTCCCACACACTCACACACACACATCTAAAAACACACAACATGACCAGCATTTATTATTTCACCACTCACACCGATCAGACTCCCTCCCAAACCACAAGCCCTGACATCAGGAGGCGGGATTTGAACCTAAATTCCCCATGACCACATGGAGTTCCTGTCACCATGGCAACCGTGAGGATGTTGCAGCAACGAGACAGGCAGCTGTAGAGCTGAGTAACAGCTGTTCATTTGCAGCCACATCTGGCAGCATCTCTTTGCAGTCCACACACACACAGAGCACAGTAAGGGTCTCAGTGGAAGGGAAGGGTATTGGTGTGTACTCTCATCATTCGTGTGTGTGTGTGTGTGTGTGTGTGTGTGGGCACAGGCAACAAGTCACATGACAACATGTGTGTGATTTCTCCCTCCAGGCCAATCTGATGTCACATTTACTGTACAGGGAGTCAATTTTGTTTTTAGAAATAAATCTCCCATTTTATTGTGTTACCCTCCTCCCACCCGGTGGAAAACTATAATTATGTAAAACATCCATTTCCACACTTGGTTGGCGGCACGCTGCAGCAGACCGGAGAACGATCAGGCATGTTTGCATTCAGAGAGCAGCAGCTGAGAGATAAGGATGTGTGAGCAAACCAACTGCAGTCAAACACTGTGTACGACCTGCTGCCAAAACTTAAACATTAGAATCAATAGTCCACAGCTGCAAGATGCTTTCCAGTACAAAACACACTTTATAATATCTTAAAGCTGAGAAGAACACCTGCTGCCTGGGCAGGTCTCCTATATACTCGCATTTACACACACTCTATATCAGATTACCTCACTCACCCTCCGCATCTTTGTGTCTCTTCTTCACCGACAAATTAAGTTTGTTGTTTTAATTTTGTTTTCGGTCTTTGGTTCTTTGTGTTTCTGGGCTCTCGTTTCTTTCCCTTCTCATTCTACAAACCTCATCTACTAGTTTCATCAGTCCTTTATTTCCTCATTGCATTTGTCCTAAATCATCTCATATTTTCTTATCTCACATTTTCTTCATGTCAAATATGCTGAGCCTCGTCATCTTTCATTGTCCGCAGGTTTATCATACCTTGGGTTTTCTCATCCTCTTACATGTTCTCATTATATCTGATTTCTTTCATTTCTACTTAACGCGCCGTTACGTTCTCCCATTTTTCCACCTTTATAATATCTACTTCTACCTGATCCGTCACTTTACATTTTCTCCTCTCCTTTCACATATTGCCTCGTCCTTATCATCGTCGTCTTCATCGCCCTTGTTACCACGTCATTCCATCATTTCTAAGTCCTCCTGTTCTGTCATCCTGACCTGCGCTATCTCTGCTCCCTTCTGTTCGCCAGCCTCATCATCTCCTGCTGCTGCTTTCTGTTTTTCACCTCCCTCCCTTCTCCTCAATACGTCACACTACACTCCTCCAAGACAAAAGACAGACAAAGGAAGATGGTGTGTGTGTGTGTGTGTGTGTGTGCATGCATCAGTTTCCATATCACTCATCAAGATTCAGGTTATTTTTTAAAGAGAACTGACAAGAGGAGTTTCCCCAAAATGGAACATCCACCTGTTATCAAGTACCTACCTCTTAAAACAAAATTGGTGAGCAGCTCAGAAATGGAACAAATTAAGTTGGAGTGTTTTCAGGGTAGTACATCAAGTCACGTGAGTCCATGAGCTGACCAGTTTAAGACGCAGTTAAAGCCTAGATGCTAAATGAAAACACTTGTTTCACTGTTTCTCTCCTCAGCATTGCTTTAGACTAGATTGTGTGTGTGTGGGAGTCTTGTGATTGCTGCTCTAGGTGTCAACAAAAGGGTTATGTGATAATTATGTAGTAAGTAACTGTGGAGTCAAACAACTGGAATAACACTGTTTGACATTAGTAATTTTTGTAACTTTTTCTATAATGTTTTATGATGCTGTGTGGGGGCAGCACCTGACATCAGCTTAAAGTGTCAAACTGTATTATCTAACACACACACACACACACACACACACACAGACACACACACAGACACACACACAAAAAGAGAGAGAGAGAGAGAGAGAAACTTGCAAATTGAACAAGGTCACCAAGTGACTGAACAAATATCAAGCCAACACACTCACTCACAATCACAAAGTGAGGCGATTTAGACTTTGGGCTGTATTTAGAGGTTTAGGAACACACTATATAGACTCTCTTCTATCTGTGATATCTATCCACTTCCTGTAAACTGCTTTACAGGAAAATAATCCATCTAAAAGCACTTTCAGCATGGCAAGAAAAAAAAAAATCATGTTTTATTGCACTTCAGGATCAATGTTGTTTCTTCACATGGATAAGCAGCAAAACACACACAATGCGAACCAGGTCATAAAATCTAATGGCAGGATTTTTTAGCTTATCTTGAACATTGGCAGTAAACATCAGGTCTTGGTGTCAGCCCCTTCACAGCAAAGAGCAAACACTCTAGCTGGCTGTTAGCACCAGCAATCAGCAGCCGCACAGAGAGAGAAATCCATCACACCAGAGGGATAGACACCAAATTCTGCTCTGACAGCAGCCTCAATAGACCAGAGATTAATGCAGGAAGAAACTGTGATACTTTTAAGTGACGGAAACAACTCCACTATTTGAAATCTTTCACTATTTGATTCACTCTTGAAAAGAGTCTGTTATTAAGCTATTTGTATCACTCAGGTCTGGCATGCTCTCAAAAGTAATTCTGGGAAGTGCAGACTCAGTAATTAAAGTACACGAGGCAAGTTGAGGAAAAAGAGGTTTCCAGTAAATCATTGTACTTAATCATTGCAGGTTTATGAAACATAAGAGCAGAGACGCCTTTCGGGGTGCAAGCTCCTACAAACTGGGATAACGTAATGATGCAGAAGGTGGCTAAACAACTAACTCACTGGAATCACATCCTCCACTGCTTTGCCGCTTTCTGCTGGCAGGTTGTGGTTTGTGTCAGAGCAAACTCTGATTAAGATTTCAGCCTCACCTGTTATTCAGGTGCTGTCTGGATCTGTGGTCAGCGTTTCTACGACAGGAACAATCATGGAATTCATGTCTGTGGTCAACAGGTCCAGACTTGGGTTGTGGTTTTTTTTCTAAAATAAATGGTTTCACTTCATTCTTCCTGTGTTGTTACAAGGTAAAATGACGTTTTCCAAAACTCCCGTTAATCTGCTAGTGCACACGGTTTCCAACATGGACCTCCCCCCAAGGGATCACAAGACCAACCAGAGAATTAACAGGCTGGGAAACTGAAAAATACATCTCTGCTACAAAAATATATCAAGATAACGTGTGAGTTTATTTAACCTACATTTTTCTTTAGGAGTTATGGGAACATTTACAGCTTCAGGCCAAGTGTGATTTGAGATGACTGGTTAACCGCAGCCTTCACATAAAACCACATTAGCAGATGGGTTGTAGTAGTTAGGACTGCCGTGTCATAGGTTAGAGGTGTGTGTTATTATATATATATTAGCTGACTTTGTTTGCATTTCCAAAAGAGTATGGTCCAATTTTAATTGACATATTTCCCCTTCTTCTCCTCATGATCTGAGACAGGTGCAGTCAGAGCCCAAAGGTCCATGGATTCAGGATTCAATTCGCATCTACTTGTAAGAATCAGGTCATTTCAGCACGTATGCAAGTTTACCACAAATTCACTGAAAATATTGTTTACACAAACCAGCTAATATGTTTCAGAACTGCAAGAAAAAGAAATTACTGACAAATTCTCTTCTGTCAGCTCAACAAAACAGTCAGACCTAAAAGTCTGTAAAAGTGTCTCACATTTTCATCTGGCATGCCCAAATGAAAGATCCACTGGAAGAAAAACACTCAAATGTGTTCCTACACACCAACAACCTCAAATGAATAACAGCTGCCACGCTGACTGCAAAGCTGCAAATTTTAAACCTGCTTTCTCCTGGAGGCAAATACCAGCCACAATTCCCGCTGCCGCAGCTGTGGCACGTCAGGTGCTGAGGGGATTTGTATATATTCCCTTCTTTTCCTCCCATATTTTGCAACCCTGAATGGTTACACCTTAAAATACATAACGTACGAAACCAACCACACAACTTATGGCACTGCCACTTTTCTTGGCACAAATCCCCACAAACACAATTTCAGTGTTTAGTGGCACAAAATGAGTAAGTGCGTTAGTAAACGTCCCCCTGCGTCTTTAAAGGGCCATAAGCCAAACATTCTGGGAGCCACCGATAGATGATGCACATGTGCCGACTGTGCCAAACGTGCAGGACGTCTGTGTGTATATGTGCTGCTTTCCTGCAGCCTGTGACTCAGAGGAACAAAAGAGACAAAGTCAGACAATGCTGGGTGGTACTGAGACTAACCAGTGGTTTCCAAACGGCAGTCAGAGTAAAGCACATTATAACACAATGTAAAGAGCCTACCTAATATTATCTACCTACACAGAGATTATATTCCTTGTGCCGTCAGGTGTATCCTCACCAAACTCAGGCCTAGACACCACAAACTGTCAAAAAGTCAAAAGATGAAAATATTTGATCGCTGCTCGAAAGAGGAATTGAGACAGTTCAACTTCGTCTTACAACATCAAATAGTCAAGGGGAAATTTTAAGTTTCACACACACTAAATATATACATACTGATATGAATGTTACTGTTAACTGCCCAAATGACTGAATACTTATGAACCATAAATTGAATGCTACTGTTTTGGCAGCCCTGTTATGTTTGTGTATCTTTGCATAGTCAATCTTACCCAGTTTGGCCCTGACCTGCTGCACAGTGTGTATACAGTATATATATGCAGCACTGACACGGTGCTGAACATCTCTCCCGGCCTGTTAATTCCCATCACACCAGCCAACTAAGCAACAAAGCCGCAGCCTGCGATGCGATCGGGGAGTGTGTTTGTTTAATGGGCTGCATCACCTGGCAACAGGATTTCCTTTTCCTTCTTTGCACACAGTCTGTAGGAGACATTCACAGAGCGAACTATTTACACGTAAAACAAAACAACTGCCATCCATGTGAGAGTGAAAATCTAAAATTCAAGTAAACATGTGGTTCAGACTAGCCATCTGATTGGTGAATGCCATGCTAACAGTTTCCATAAATCCCCCATAGGTCTGGGGTTATTCGTTGCTATGCCAACACTTGACATCACCAGGGAAACAATGACATTTATTGTTTTCTCCTTTAGTGCTGCTGAGCCCATCACCACAGAAGAAGAATTCTCCACTGTTTCATGTCCATCACCTCAGAGAGCATAAAAGTCCAGCGAGCTTAAGGTCAGTCCAGCAGCTGTGCAGCTCTGCAACACGCTCCTAAATTCACCTGGACTGACTGCAGTGTAACCGAATCCATTTCAGCGGCACAAGATTACTGCAGGGCCGCAACTCGATTCACGTGTAGTTGATGACGGTTTAACACTGACGCCTTTTGCACGTTTTGTGCTGACTGATAAGGAATTAGTGAGGCTGAGTGACGTCAGTCCCATCCCTGTCATTGTTAGATCGAAGCTGTAAATCCACTGGAACCAGTAAAGGTCTAGTCTTTGGAGTCTTGATCACACACGAGCATCTGAACTCTTTAAGACCTAGCTTTTCAAAATAAAATCTTTGAGATTCTGAATACGGGATCACAAACATCACTGCAATTTCTACTGCATACACATACATACTGCATATATTTGAACACCTTTACACCTATTCTTCCAGTCTCCCTCAGTAAAATGCTTTCTCAGGTTTCTGACAATGATCTTCTAGATGGACAATTTTCAGCGTCCCCGGAGTCTGTTATCAACTTTGTAAAGTAGCATTTTTACACTGTGTACTCTGAGCTTGGAGCAATTTATCAGTCATCTGGAAACACTTCGTACCAGGCACTGAAATGTCACCTTTAAAACATGTTTCATTAGGAATATTTTTCTATTGTGAAACCTCTTTCATGCCTCACAGCTCCCATTTAACATGGTTTTTTTTTTTATTTAGCTTGATCAAGCCTTATTTCGCATATTGAAAACACATCGCTCTGCACCCCCACCCCACCTATTTCACCACCCCCTCACAGCTGACTGATTCAGTATCCCTCCATCTTTCTGTCCATCTGCACCAAACAATTTTCAGTCACATTTTTCAGTTGTCTGCCTCACGTATGTCTGATGGAACGGATATTCTTCAGCTTTAATCAATATAACGTCTTACAGTGGGAACATAACAGCACAGCAGACTGAGCAAAACTGGAAAACCAGCAGAGAAGACATGAAATGTTACTGTAATTTCTGTAAAAGTCAGGTGCTAATGCTGAATGAGGCTTTGATTTATCATTAAGCCCCCAAACAGGCTTTGCTGTGATAAATCTACTTAATCCTCTGACATGTGACACCACTCAAACTCTGACCTAATGCACTAAATCCTAGCATCACACTTGAAACAGCATGTACTTGGCTGCTAAACCAGGCCTCATATCTCCACTGATCTCGGGCTGAACCACATCGGTATGGCTTGTTAAAGCTTTCCTAATTCAAAAACATGTTCGAGAGCTTAACTTTTTGTTGCAGACAAAATAAAACCTCATGTTTTGGTGCGAAGTGTGAGCTCTCCACGTTTACCATGGCTGAAATTTCACAGTGCATTACGTCAATATGATAACAGCTGCAGGCAGAGCTTCCCCAGAGTTTCCCTTACATTAGCTGATGTAATGCTCTTTTCACCCTTTGAGCTCCTCTCTGTGTTACTCTTACAGTTTCACTTTGCGTTTGAGCAGCACATCCCCCACGATCACAGCCTAAGTGTTGAGCGCTGGTTGTATTGCAGCAGTCGAACACATTCTGCAGCAACCTGGGCATGAAACAGACCCTGGGACGCATCTGGCTTGAAAGCTGATTCTATCAGGCCATCAAGGGCAAAACTAATCAAAGTCTAAATTTCAACACAGGTGACCTCAGGCAGCACACCGAAACATTTGTTCATTAATTCTTAAATGCCCACTCAGATCGACATCGAATACTTCGGAGGTATGAGGCGGAGCTCTCTTTCTGAGAGCATCACCGTGGTTATGCAGCAAACATCCAGCAGGTTGATGCAGCATAACAGGGCATTTAACAAGGGACTGACTTTTTCTTCCCCTCTTTAACAAGAGATGCACTATTTCTTCAGTTGCGGCTGGTAACTTCATTTGCATTGAACATCTTGCTGGTGTTGACTAAATTGTGGTGCTATTACACAGAAGGCAAGATGAGGCTGAAATGAACCCAAACAGAACTGTTTTCATTTTGGATTATTCATATGAGGTGATTTGTCAGAGCTGAAAATTAAATTACCCATGTGGCTGATATTTTAAACAATTTTCATTAGGGGGAAAAGCAGTATGTTGCATTATTAAGAGGTGGCAATGCTGAACATGCAGACCTGGCTCATCACTGCTGCAAAGCATCAGGGAGTAAGAAACTGAATTCAAGACTCTTGTGAGTTTAAAGGAGAGAAAATCCCTGAACCTAGAAATGTCATCTTCAGAATTTGTGGACGTATCTGCACTCGTGAATGGACTGAGCTGTATGTTCCAAACCAGAAGCATCTGGATGCCCTTGGTTTGTGCAGCATGGTTATCTCACTGCAAGATACAGACATCCACACTACATCCACACTCTTCTGTGGGAAATATTCCACAATGAATCAAGGATTTAAAGCCTTAGCAAAAAAAAAAAAAAAAAAAAAAAAAAAAAAGCACATGCTTTTGGATCTTATTCCCTTTTACTTGAGATATAGCAAGGATCACAGTGATGTGTAACGTGACCTTATTGATTCTCAGTTTGATACACTGCTGGTAGACTGCACTAGATCTGTATCTCTGCAGAAATTCGATTAATATTCTCCAAGTACAGAACTGTCCACAGCTGAAGAGACACGCTCAAAGGAAGCCTGCTGACTTTGGAGTGACATATATGAGAAGACAGCCTCAAGAAAATGTTTATCAGATAAACATCTGTCAACAGTGCATATAGGCACATCGGCAATTCCATCTGACCTAAATGTACTTCAGACTTCATTCCTCCTGTAGGGAAAAAAAAAGACCAGTCTGTTCAGGGCCTGTTGTGTCATGAAAACTCTGTTGTAATAAATGTTTCTGTGCCACAAGTGCAAACATGTGCACTACTTGAAGGTCAGTAACTAAAAACTGTAATCCAGCCTGAAAGCCTGAAGTTTTATTCTGGGCTTTTCAATTATCTTCAGTGCTACACCAGGCATTTCCTTCTGTACATAAGTTGACAAACCCTGAATTTGTTTAAACACAAGTTGTAATTACATAATGCTAACCTGTCACTGCCTCATGTGCAGCAACAGACTCAGTAAACAAACCTGACTCGACTTGTTTTCCAAAATTGTTTTTAAAAGGAGCAGTTCACCAATTTCACACATGAGGTACGGTTCACTACTCATGACACGTAAACTAATACCACGGGGTCAGTGCCTCCTAAACTGCAATAATACAATGCTGGTTGCCCCTTTAATTATTAGATGGATCTAGTTCTGCAGCATAAAGTGTAATATTAGATATCTACATAAACCGTAGTTTACAAAACAAACCCAGCACAACATTCACATAGCAACTGATCATGTATGTCAAGCTGCTCAAAATCCATTTAACCCAAATGACTGGCTCTTCAATGTTGGTTTAAAAAAAAAAAAATCTGGATTAAAAGTTTGTTTTTGACCTTGAAACAGCAGCAACAAACTAAATAAATAAATAAACAAACGTACTTTTAGATGTGGCCAAATTCTCATTCATCAGTTTTAATACCTGAGAGTAGATTTGTCCTCCAATGTTCTTTATTTCTAAATTTTCAGATTTATTGAATCAGTTGAAGACGGAGAGAAAACAATCCCAGATCTGTGCTGCTCACACTGACTTCATCAGAGACCTCCCCAAACAATACAATCCCAATATTGCATCACAATGCTTAAGCCACCAAACAATAATGGTGCATATTTTCTGTTTCAGCAAGTTCTGCAGCTCAATATCACCCACTTTCCTCGTTGCATTTGATTAGATCAGGACAGTAAAGAGCTGAGGCAAACTCCCAGCACAGAAATCAATTAGGCACATAAACAAAACAAACTCGTCTTCAAATTCAAGCGTTCAGATACTCAAGTACACGTTAAGTGATTACTTGATATGAGGGATTAAGTTCTGAGCCCCCAAAGCCGATCATGCTTTGCCTTCGCCAGGTTAGCTGAAAACTCGTAGAAAAGTGCAGAACTGGAACAGCGATGGTGCGGAAAACCAAAATCAAAACAGAAAAATCAATCAGAATCCAATCCCAGTCTGTGTCAAGGCCCGATCGGTGATTTGGAGCCATCAAAAAGCAACTTCTCCTGCTGCAGTCGCTCATGGTCTTGTACTTTCTGTACCTGCAGCGTATGAGGCAGACAGGGTGATGTGGTAAAAGCAGGCAAACTGACAGCATCACAACTATAATTACCAAATCACTGCTGTCAAGTAAGTGAAACCTATTAGGCTATATTATTGAAATTGAAGCTATTAGCTGCTGCCAGGTCCTTATGGCTGCAGAAATAGCTGCAATTTCAAGGACACACATCAGGCTGTATTTCAGAAATATTTAGAGATGAATATAAGAGAATGAGATCTGAGATGCAATGATGCTGTGGAATGAGACCTGGCATTGCCATGTTTCCTCGTCCTCTCATTCTCTTAACACTGGATATCACAGACATTTACTGAAGAATTTCATTGTTGTCAATTTCCTTCCTTCCTGCCCCCACCCAGCAACACACAACCACAGGCAATCTGACAACGCACTTATTCAGGGTAAATCCCAAAAGGTCTTTTCACCATTCCATATTTAGTGCTCTCCTTTTTCCTTTTTCTCCTTTATTTTCTTCCATTCAAGGTTCTGTTTCCATCTGAGATTCATCCACTTGAAACTTGTTTCAATCTCTCTCTCTCTCTCTCTCCACTGCTTCACTCATTCATGGTTTATTCTTAAGCCGCTCCACCTTTTCCTCTCAGCACTTTCATCACTTCAGCTGATTAAGGCAAGTTGTTGACACCTTTCCCATAAATGTTTCTCTTCTCTTACCAGCCCCAGTCATCTACCCCTTCTTCTTATCTCCACTACCGTCCCGACCTCCTCCGGTTCATAAGGCGACTCTCAGACACACCTACTTTGTTTAAGACACTTCTCTTCCCTCTTCACTTCATCTTTGCTCGTCTCTCCGCTCAAGTTACTATTAAAAGCCATTACAATCATGGTTTGCTTCCATAATTTAATACTTTGCATATAAATTTGAGTTTCAAAGGTTTTTCAGTGAATCTGAGTCCATTATATTAATAAGTGGTTCAGAAAATATCCAAACAAAGCTGAAGGTACCACTTTACCACATTACTCTAAAACCTACAGCCACTGAGCTGTCATTTAAAACAAGCAGCAGTTCAACATATTATCAAAGTAGGTGCTCATCTTCCTGCTAATTAACAAACTGATCACCAATGTGTTCGAGACGTCAAAATAATTAATAAAAAAATCAAACTTTTTGGTTAAGAGATGTAGAAATAAAGTATTTTTTCCCCATTCAGAAATGTTTTGTTTCATCCAGCATTAAATTAATAGTTACACTTGTATATTAACCATATATTCTGGGTATATTCATAGGTCTGTGATGCAGGATATTCTATAATAAGAAAGGCATGTAATATTAGAGGGTTACACTGTGACAGGAAGAACTGGCTAACAAGGTGAAAAGTCAGCAAAAGACCTGTCGTTTAACTTTCATGGAGGCTTCAGTGACTCTGCCACACCTCATGACATTCTCATTCTGTCTCCACAGGCTACACAGACTCTCTCCTTCCTGCACATCCTCACACTTTCTCACCCTGTGAACCCTCCTGAATCTGTAATCTGAATCTGCTGTAAGGTTCAGCCCAGTGCATTTATTCCTCCTCACTCGTCTTTCTCCTGCTTCTGGTTTTCCCCTACATTTCCTCCCATCTGGCTCTGTTTCTCCTTTCCACAAACTCTCTCAGTTTCACTTCACATTTGAATTTGCATTTCCAGCTCAACAACTGCTTCGCTGGCATGACTGGACAACTCACACTAACACAGAAAGCAGAAAACAACCACTAATGACTTGTCTCCAGAGCTGCTGCTGCTCCTCATAACTGTGACGACACTCAGCAGACTTTTAAACTCCAGGGACATTCATCTTTATCAGCACTGAGCTTTTCCCTGATAGTTTTGACCTGCTGCTCAAAGTAGCCTGGTAGTGCCAACTAAGTTCATAATATCATATCACTGCTCGAAGAGTAAACTTAAAGGCCAAGTCAAAGTCTCTGAGAAAAGGTCACGTCTGTTTGGGGTTTCACTTTACCTTTGCAGAAAGAAAATCAACCGTATACAGTCAGTTTGTTTACAGACTCAGCAGTAACAGACTGAATGAAAAGTCTAATTGTACATGTCATCGCTTGTAAAACAAGAAAAACACAAGCTGGATGTTAGAGACACCAAAACATAAATCAGCTTTAAATCCTGAAATGACATGAAGATTCTCCTGAAACCTGCTGTTCCTCACCAGGCAGTGATATCTGAGACAAATGTCTGCTTTACTGTACTTTCCTGCCCAGAGCTGACCCTGTAAAGGGGCTTCTTGCTCTTATCACCCTGTTTCCTGTGTGATTCTCTTCATGCGTGTGAGAGTCACCTTCAACTGTCTGCAGTGAAGTCAGTAACACAGGTTTATAATAAGGCATCACTACACAGGTTGGGTGTGCATTTGGAAACCACTGCCTAAGAAAAACAGGCTTTTTGACACTCACATTCACAGCTACAGGCAATTTGGAGTCACCCATCAACCAAACCTGCATGTGTTTGGACAGTGGGAGGAGAAAAACCCATGTAGATGCACTTGAGAGTTCACGTTTTCTTCTTCGTGGACTAAAGATGTAGCGGAGTGTTCAACTAAATCAGCGAGTGGGGCTCACATCCTTTCCACTGTCTTGTTAACTAATCCGACATTGACTAATGCTAAAATCTCAAACTCAACCTACACAAACCACCGTTCAAACACACGAGATGTGACCATTACGACTAATTGCAGTTTAACAAACAGTTTGTACGGAAGTAAAGAAAGCGGCGTTTAATTTTAACTCACAAGCCTCGTGCTTACTGCCTGCTCTTCCACGGAAAAAATAACCCTCACACCTCATTAGAATAAGCACCTGGGTGTCATTATCACAGCTGAAACGAAATGACAGGCATCTTTAAACAGCTCCAGCCAACCATGATCACAATCATCATCACTGCCTACACACAGCATGTGTGTGCACGTGTGTTTCCTAACCTTTCGCGCAGCTCGGTGCGAAACTATAAATACAGATTCCACATCAGTGACAGCAGGTCCCTAAAGAACTCCGGAAGCACCGTGCGACGTGGGAAAACAGACAGAGTGTGTGTTTGTGTGTGTCAGTGTGAAACAAAGATCTCTTTTCCAGGCCAGGCATCTTGTTCTGATTGCTAATTAGCTACTTGTCAACATTGATTCCTGTGTGCTCTCCTGTCACTGCTGTGGCACTCGGTCGCAGGAACGGACACACGTCTCACAGATGTACAGGTACTGTACACACACTCTTTGCATGTGCGTGCACACGCATGCAGGAACAGACACTGGATTGGGTTTATGATTCTTCTCTTCGTAAATGAATCTACTCGGTATTTTTGTCAAATTTGAAAGGAAGGAGCCATGAAAAACATCATGAAAAGTTAAAATACTTTGCATCAAAGTAAGAAGCAAAGACACTTGAGAAGCTGGAACCAGCAAATACTTGGTATTTTTTCATTATCAAATTTAAAGTCACTACATTTTCTGGTAATCAGCTAATTGATTTCCTTAACAAGCTGTGTCAGAAAATTAAAGTCATACATACAAATTTCCTCTGCCTCACACTCACATATACAGAGGGGTTTTTTTTTTCCCCTCACTCATCCTCACACACACACACACACACACACACACACACACACACACACACACACACACACACACACACACACACACAGCAGCAGCAGCAGCCTCCAGTCAGCACGTACAGTGTGTCTAATGAGGTGCAGTATAGTCACCAGGCCTAATAGAACAGTCACAGTGTGTTATTCCGCCACCGTCTGAGGTCTGCCGGAGCTTCCTCACTCGCTAAACACTTTGCTCTGCTGTCGACTGCTGGGTGTCAAATCACCGAGCAGACACTCCACACGTGCTGATGCATTTTCGCTGCAGCTGCTTGTGCTTCACTGCATTCAAAACAAAGAGATCCCCAGCTGGTATGTTGGAATTATTCTACCACTCCGGCTTGGAAAAAATGCATAGTAAACATGAATGACTTAAAATCTTAAGACTTCACGTGTGACATCATGTCCTTGGATATCTGCAAAGATTAAAGCTCTCATCTTCCACTAGTTTGCAGACCTTACAGAAGGTTGGACCCCTGCAGTTCATGCTCAAATACCACCTGCTCTCCGGGGACTTCCTGTCTTGTGCTCTAAATACACAGGAGTCGCACAAAGTCCAATAAATGTTTGCAGCTAAACAACAAAGTTTTGTTGCTGTCGTCTGAAACAGCCTGTACGACTGTTGCAGATGATGTTTTCTGACGCGTCTGCATGGTTAGCTAAGATTTGGACGTTGGTGGAGTGAGGGCGAATCACCTTTACTGCTGGCAGGTGATGTCGGAGTAAAATGCTTTATACACTCAACACTCCACCTTGACCTTTCTCTAAAAAGGTTTCTGCTACATGGGATGACGTCTGGCTTTGCTACTGAGACAGGAGAGTCCTTTCTGCAGGACCACAACAGGTCACATCGAAGAGAGTCAACATGTCATTTTAAACTTTTAAGCAGCTGACCACCACAGTATCAAAAGTCCCTGTATTTTGGGAACATTGCCTCTAAAAAGTTGGGATTACTTCACTGCCCCCCCCCACAGGGGTCCACACAACTCTACGGATGGCTTCCTCCATTATCCCAGCAAACATTTTTAAATGTCAAAACTGAGTTTTCTCTGTTTTGAAAATCGACTGGACTGATGAAATAGTAAAAAGGTTGGTGAATTTAATTTGGCATCCATCTTTAAAAATTGGTTTTTTACGTGCTGTGAGTTTCAAGTGAATCCAACTTCTGTATTCACATTTCCTGGAGTCATGCTCACTGAAACAGAAAATACCTGTGTAACAAGAAGACTGCCTATTCCTCTTAAAGGAAAAACGTAAAAGGTAAACTAATACCTCAGCCAGGTGCTATATATAGTCCAACTGTAGCCATCCACCAGCTTCTTTGGCAGGTAATTAACCATTAAATGTTATTTTAGACTGCAACCTTCAGATGTTCCACCTCTGTGGATGGTGGATTAAAAAAAACACCTGCAGGGCCAGTGCTCCAATTAAATCACCACTATGGCTCTGCTGTAAACTCATTTTTACAGCATCTTTGCTTTACTGGATGGTAGACCATAAAGACATACACTTAAAATGTCACGAAGTTCAGGTCTCAGTAATATTCAGCCAAAGGGGTCACGTCTCAGGACGAGTCCTGGGTTGTAATGCGGTACTTCATGTCTGTTCGTGTCACTGGTTGAAAGCAAATCAATGCCTGTGAAATCCAGGTGCTAAATTATAAGGCTTTAAAAACGTATCTTCTTCAGAAGAACTGAAAGAATAAAAAGTGCATTTTACGCAGGTGTGGATTTTGTTCATGATCGAATCATCCAAATTTACATTGAGTCCAATGTGTTTGTTTTATATTTTAGGTGGAGCAAAAGACTAATGAGCAGTCTTGCTTTGACAGTCCTTATATGTTTACTCACCATAACTCAGATCATGCTTTCATGTGATAAACAGGAAAACCAACATGATTTATTGCTGCACCTTTTACAAACAGTATTTTCTTCCTGCATCACTGCCGAGACAGATGCCCTTGAACATAACAACGCAGAAGCGAAGCAGCATATTCTAAAATATATGTGCGTCTGTGATCCAAATAGAAAATGTTAAGTCTCTGAGAAAACCTTCATTCTTTCAAAGTTTTCAAATGAACCAATAAAAAGGACTGTAAGTCTGTTTTGTGCTGTGCAGACACAGCTTTCACTTTCGCTTCGCCCCAACACGTCACCTGCACACCTGGTGAGGAAAGGGATCGCAAACAATTTATAGTCGAAAGTTCAAAATGTCCAGGGAAATTCCACATCATGATCCCCACAGTCTGATGTTCGGTAACTCCAGGAGGTTTTCTGTAACGATAACACACAGCTCCACCTCCCTTGTTGACTGTTACTGCTCTAATAATACACTTCCCAGAAATATGAGCATGTGCCTGAACATGCCTCAGAAATTCAGCCGTCAGACACTTCAGAGGATTAAAGTCCTGACAACAGTGAAGCTGTAATAAAGGAGAAGTTAACCCAGAGAGGATATGACTCAGAAACTTAGCACTGATGCAAAACTGATGCACTCGTTTGCTCCAAAGGACTAAGGCAGCATCATCCAGTCAGATCACACATTCTGAATGGTTGAATATCATCATAATGGTGTTTCATATGTTTTTATACATTTATGTGCAGTGTTTTATAGAATCGCCTACTATGAACATAGATACCTTCATCATTCAAAATCCCTAAACAGAAGAGTCAAAGCAGAAATGATGGGAACATCAGTCAAAGTATTCTCAGCTGGGCGGAAGAAGCCAAAATGTACGAGGAACCAAAATGATCCCGAGGCCTCCGGTGTTGAAAAATGAATGTACCTTATGGTGTGTTGTTCAGTGAGGGCAGTTTAAAGATTTAAAAATAATCTCTACTTTCCTGCGAGTGAAAGAGCACAGAACTTTAGTTTAGCTCAACCCCGTCTGAACCGGTGAAGCTGACACAAAGACCAGATTTAACCCTCCACTTGTCTGCATGATCCAATCAGCAGCAACAAGCCTCAGCATGAATCTGTTTCTTACCAGGGTGTGTTTGTTTGTGTGTGTGTGTGTGTGTGTGTGTGTAAGCCTCAATGACTGTCAGGGTCATTGGCGGCGGTGTGCATTGTGCGTGAGATGACACATTAAAGCATATTTGTTCACGTCTGAGCTCTTTCAGCTGAATACACAGTGACTGTCCTGTAGTCTGCAGCCTGACACTGACGCCACTTCAGGGCCGATTCTAATTCAACAGTCTCAATGAAGAAGCAGCATGTCTGCTGTTTAGAAAAAGAAGTGACACTCACCAAATGCTGCAGCTGAAGAGGTGGTTGCACAGAAATGAATGGGTGCTGACACAGAAGGTCGAGGTCACCTGCTTTAAGGTAGGCAGGCGATTCCTCTCAAATGCTTTTTTTTAAATTTTATTTTTATTTTCATCCTGATGACAGTGAACAAATGAAATTTTCAGTCAACCGAACGGAACCATTGGGTGGCCGTCCTGCCCGTCAAACTTCCTACTTGCACCTTAATGTTACTGCACATCTGAATGAGCCTTCACAGATGCTGGGTTCCTCTTCTCAATGCTTCTCTCTCTCATGGAAGAATAAAATGACTCTAATAGTCCGAGGGGAGGAGGTAGATTCTTGCTGGGCAGGGGCGTAATGATTAACCGATACCACCCCGCAGCTCACTGACGTGCTCCACAGTCAGGTACCTGCTTCAGGCCATTCACACTATCCCACACTGCATTGCACACAAATGACCATCACACTCGCCTTTAAAATCTACACATCACTTTTCAATCCTCAGAAGAGTGGAGCAGAATCGTAAAATACGCTGATGGCATCTGAAAACACGCCAACACAAGGAAAACTGGGAATTTCCAAACCAGCAAATGAAAACAAAGGAAAACTTCCAGTTCAGAAAAATGACACTGAAGGTTGATTCTCCATAAGAACGACACTTCACCACAGTCTGCAAACACTACACTCAGATCCAGCAAACAAAACATGAATAACTGGGAAAAGCCAAGTAAACTTTAACAGCAGCAGACACACAGGCTATATATATATTTCCAATCTATTTAGTCCAAAAGCACCCAAAGGTGCCACTTTTCCAAACCGTTGTCAATTAATTCCTGTGACAAATGAGTTCAGCTTTTAACTTCTGATTACAAAGGTTCCCGGAGTAAAGGTTAAATTTCTCTGTTTGCAACAAACATTATCTTCACAAAATTAATGAGGAACAAGCCATGAAAATCAAATAAAAACAGAAAATAATCCCTGTGACGGACACTCGGGTTTTAAGATTTGATTATCCGAGTTTCTGTGACCCTGAGGGCAGAAACATTCCTGGAGCCCCTGGATCAGTGCATGTTTAAGCCCTCCAGCTACCTCAACAATCTGAGCACTTTCAGTCAGGCCTTGCAGCAAAACATTTAGAGATGCATGACATGCGTTGCCGTGCACCTTCAGTTAACAGGAATCAGGAGATCAGACGTCACTTTTACAAATGGGCACTTTTGAGTGGAGCTTTGAAATATTAATAAGGGGATGAGGCCACTGGAGGCAGCCTTTAATCCATGCCAATGCAAATGGACCCCAAGGTCAGTAACATAACATTGCAGCAGCCTCTGGCCAGCATAGATTGACTAGGAAAGAGCCTGTGAAATGGGGACTTTCATAGTCTGGCAGAGAACAGATCGCACTGTATAATATAATGGCCCCGAGCCCACAGCAGGTTCAGGGGGGAATTAGCTGGAGCCAGGGCCACATCAAAGTGTCTGCAGCACAATGTGTGTCTTTTTAAATATTCACCCCACTGACCTGCCATTTTCTCTGGCAACAGGATTCACAAAATAACCACAGGAATGTTGTTCTAGAGGACATGAGCGATAATGAGTGAGGGCTGTACCGGTTAGGAATTTCTGTTTACAAGACTGCTGTAATTTCCCTCATTATTTTCAGGATGGGGTGAGGATGGCCCTCACAGCCAAGCATGCTTTGAGTGGAACAAGTTAAAATAAATTTTAACTTTCACTAAGAGAGCCCTGCATTTTAAGCACGCTCCCTGCAGTTGCATAGCAACAGCAGCACCTCCATTTTTTTCTATTAAGGTGGTCCAGGTACATCCAGCGGTGGTCGACTGGACACAGGAACTCCTCAGTTGCTAATAAACTCTGGTTGACCCTGCAGAGGTGCCAAGACAATTAGTGGGTCTGAAATGGTTTTGTGCAGCTCAACTAGAGTATTCTGCCAGTACGGCTAAGTCAGACCACTACCGCCATGGTCTGTTAAATAACCTGAATAACACACTCAGGAAAAAAAAAGTTCAGTTCTATAACACCTCTTGAATTTCCCTACAAGTGCAAATCCACTTTGCTTCAGCACTCTATTTCTCAGCACGTTTCCCCCTGCAGTCTAAAAATCTGATGAGAGAAATGTACACTTCATACAAATGCCAAAGGGTCTTTCCATCACATCTGTTGCAGAATTGAAAGTGACAATCAAAACTCCAAGCTGGTTTCATTTCCAGAGACAGGCTGATATTTGTTACTCAAAGTACTAAAATGTGCAGAGGCAAACCTGGATGCTCAGATGAAAAAATATCACCCGTAGGGTTTTTCCACTCAGCAGTATGTGTATTACTGTTGCTACACTAATCGGGGGGGGGGTGGTGATTTTGGGGCCTGGCTGCAGGTCTGTCCCTGTTTTGCTCCCTGCTACAGGCTTTATAATATCAACAGTACACAATTAATTGTGCACAACGGACTTCGATTATTCTCTTGAATTTTTGGTTCTGCAAAACAAGGTTGGTGCTCTCACCCCCCACTCTCCTGTAGATTTTCTTGCTGAGGTGGCCTTTCACTGCTGAATGAGCACAGCCCTGCACAGTGCTTTGTAGCTAATACCTACAATAATCTCTTTAACTCTTTGTAGTCCTGTGGTGTAAGTGCTGACTGCTCCAAACATTAATGGCATGACAGAATGATTTGCCTCGAGCAGACTCCCTACCGCAGCTCCTCTTCCATGTCAATCTGCCAAAGCACTTTTTCCTTCTCATCGGATGAACTTCTCTCTCTCGCTGTTTCAAACCTTCTCTTTTCATTTCACTAACTGCCTCCATTTTACCACCGTCTCGCTGTCTCTCCTTATGCTTTCGCTGTTTGAATCTGCAGCTGCCCTAATTAGTGGGAATGGGATGCTCTTCTGTCGCGCCCCCAATTTGAGATTTGGACTGATAAGCAGAATGCCTCTTTTTACATAAAACACTTTCCTGGTGCAGCGTTAATGAATTACCCCCCCCCCAACCTCTGTGTTTCATTAAACATGTTCACAGGATAATGAAATTCACTGAAATCACAGGTGCCCCAGATACTGTGCAGCTCTGTAAGGTTAAGCTTTTACATCACTAACTACTAATGTGTTGCAAGAAAGGTCTACACACCAAAAACAGTTCAATCTCCCTGCAGTTTGCTCTGTTATGACAGTTTTCCTTGAAGTTTGCAGCATAAATGTATAAATGTATGCTGTAACTTCACACATGCATGTATCAATCCTTCTCTTCTGACGCCAACTCTATTAGCTAATCCCAGGGTACAGGCGTTGAGTGTGACTGATGCGTGACTCGATCTATACAGGTTTAAAATCAAAGGCAGTCACAGCAACTTGTACAAATCACTGCATGATGAGTCACATGTAGAACAGAAGTCTCCACCTCTTGTGCCTGATTTCTCCCTGCTGGGGCCGATAATGTATCAGTCTGCGAAGTGTCCAGGAAGTGGAGTTCTGCAGGTGCTGGACATGATGTGAATCCTTTTCTTTTTCTATTCACAGTGGGTGATTTTCCTCTGGGTCCTGGCAGTAACTTAGTGCTGCAGAGACTTTTATTTGTTCCTATTAATTCTTGCTTTGATTTAATAAACACATGAAATGAAAAAAGGAACAAGAATTTTTTTTTTTTCTTCCATTTTTACATGAAATTCCTTTGTTAAACTAAAAAAAGCTAAAGAGCTAAAGTTTTTCTGTGTGTCAGGAAGGTTAGGAACAGTTAGCTTAGCGTAGCATAAAGGCTGAACTCATGGGAAAACAGCTAGTGTGCTTCTGGTCAAAGAAGAAAATCTGACTCCAATCAACACATCTAAAGGTCCATTAGACCATATTCTGTACAAAAGCCAAAGATTTAAAGCGACAAGTTGTGGTTTTAGTGATTTATGTGCTGGACTATTTCTTGGCCAACCCTGTTATCATACTCTTCTTCATCTATTCCAGAGATGAAACTGCTACCAATCCTCTTTGAGCCGGTGACAAGGCCAGAAACAAATGACACGAGAGAAGACAGAGGGAGGAATGAAGAAACTAGGGCACCAGCTCCAACCTGGATACATCGTCCAAAGCAATTTTCTCAAATGGAGAGCGAGGCAGGGAGGAGGAAGAAAACAAGGAGCTTAAGAGCATCTCTGCTAAAGAGGGGATGGCTTAGAGAAAACAAGCAAAATGGACTGACAAGCTGAGCCATTGAGAGGAATAGAGGGAGAACAGGAGAGACGAGTGAAAGAGAAAATGACAAAATGGACAGTGTGACATGGGAGAGAGAGAGAGAGAGAGAGAGAGAGAGAGAGAGAGAGAGAGAAAGAGAGAGAGAGAGAGAGAGAGAGAGAGAGAGAGAGAGAGAGAGAGAGAGAGAGAGAGGGGCATGTTAGGAAATTAGACTGGCAGGGGACAGAGATAGACACTGAAACCATAAGCCCCAGCACACGTCTTAAGAAAGAAAGTAAATGATGGTTTACAGCTCTAGACACCAACACTGGTCAGTAACTTGGATTTTTATGTCTCTGCCTGTTTGGTTATTAATACTATAATTAATACTATGAACACATCAGAAAGATTTAACTTCTACACCTTCATCACAATCGCACCTGAAAAGATTAGACAGGTGAAGGCGATCACTGCAATAGTCCAATGGCTGCACAGTTTGAGCACCTAGTGAACACTGCTGTTTGCCTTTGGCTCTCATCTTTGTAAATATAACAATAAACAGATGTTGTAGTATCTTTCTGGATTGTTGGTCAGACAATACGAGCAGCCGAACTAGTGGCCTGAGGCTCCGAGATATTGTGGAATATTCGTCACCGTTTTCTAAAATGACTAAATGATAAATCTCATCATCAAACAACAATCATGAGATTAATCTACAGAGTAATGAGGATAATCAGCAGCCACAGAAAGGCAGATACAAAACAGTGTAACAAAGACAGCTCCTATCAGTGTGAACGTCAGCTAGAGGCATTTATCAGTGTGAAAACAACCAGTCTACCAGTCACTTTTTAAACAGCTGATGCCAGTGGCAGACTACATGATATCTCCTGTTATGAGACGGTCAAGACATGTCAGACTATGCACTGAACCCTGACCAGTACAGCCTGTAGTTATGGAGCTTCCAGAGACAGAAGACACAAACAAAGATAACAGAACAGACTACTGATCCGTCAAACAAAGTGAAAGGAAACTGCCCCACTGGAGCCTCATGAGCTGTGCTGGAGGAAACTGGTTGGCCACTACAGAGTCAAATACAGGTTCCAACGCTCATTATTATTCCCGACGCCACACATCAGGCCGCTGAGTGGATGCTCTGTAGTCTGATACAGGAAGGACGGAGCTCCAGAGGATAAATCCTCTGTGCCCAAACTGGTGCAACAAACCACAAACAGCGATTTGTTTTAAAGAGGAATATGTTGAAAACCCTGAAAACGGATAAATTGTTGTGACGGAGAGAAACAGAGGACCCACTCTGAGACATAAATCAGAGACTCTGTTGAGAGATAATGCTAACTGTCTTCAGACCTGTGACTACCAGGTAAAACTCTTCATAAACAATTCATAAACAGCGCGGTAAAGAGCACTTCTGTGTCCTTTTATAAATGAAACACACACTCACACACACACACACACACTTAGGGAAGACTGGAAGAGAGTGGGGCAGTTAGAGCATTAGCTCTAAGAGGAAAACTGGTGCTCGAGTGGAAAAGTAGTGTCCTCTGACAAAAAGAGGTTAAAGAGGTCACTGGACACTCTGACACCAGCCGGAGATGACGATGCAAACACAGAAGGCAGAGGTGGATGAGAGCGATGCCGCTTGGTGTCAAAATGTCACATCGATCGAACCTTGTTTGGCAGGAGGAACCTTATAGACCAACAGCATTGATTTCACTGGGAACTTTATTTAGCCAGAGTTTCCCCAAAATCCATTAAGAATATGTCAGATGAACAAATGCACTAAAGAAGTCCGAGATGTAGTCCAGTGACAATGAAATATGGAACAGGGAGGAATAAAGATGAACTGCAGAAGTGGCCACAGAAGGAGGGAGAGTGAATGAGCTGGTATTCCTCAGAAAGAGGAAGATAAAACGATTAACCGAGGCTGGAATGAACCAAAATGAGGGTGAGAGAGGATGAAGATGAGATTGAAGCAAAGATTGAAAAGAGGTGAATATGTGAAAAACAGATGAACTGAGGAAGCAGCTGTGGGCAAAGAGCTAGGGCAGGTGGGGGAGCTGACTCTACTGAAGTGGGAATGAGGAGAAGAAAAGAGGAGGCTCAACTCGGGAGACAGAGGCAGAAAGTGGGAGAAGAGATGGATGAAAACACACTGTGGCTGCAGGGAGGTGGCGTAAAGGGAAGGACAGAAGGGGAGAAGGGAGCACAGTCACATGAGGAGAAAGAGGAGGATGGGGGTGGCTCCTCAGAGATAGGCCATTAATAATCCATGGAGCCTTAAGTACTCCTATTGAGGGAGAAAATCGCTCCTGTGAGCCTGAGAGCAGCCACCATGCCCATCCTCCCTCCTCTCCTCCTTTTCCCCTTCATCCACTCAGCCACTTTTAAATATGGTGGATTTTGTTTCCTGTGTGCTTTGTACAACACAAATTGTCATTTGTATTTGTTATACTGGGCTGCTGCTCTTCCAGTAAGCTGATTTCTTCACAAGAAATCCAGTTTCTGTAACAAGAGACTTCCACAGCTCAGTTTAAAGTAACTAGTCCTCAGGCAGGACCAATGTGAGACCAGGTCAATGAAAGAACATCATCTCACACTGACACAAAAACAAAAGATCTCAAATATTAGTTCCCACTGCTGAACATTTGGTTGTTAAAAGTCTAAATGGGTTGTATTGTATTAATAATAAGAGTCAAATAATCCAGTCATGCATCCATTTAACGAAACGGTTGCATGATTTGCCTGCAAACATCCTGACTATAAAGCAAAGAGGTCACCACTCCTTGTCTCACTACTGTCAACTTTCATCAGGACCATCCAAGGGGTCTGCACTCTGTCCAACCTTATGCTCTCTGTCTTTTTTCAGCCCAGCCTCATTCCTGTCCTCCTCCCTCTCTCTCCAGCCTCAGCTCCCCCAGTCCTCACCACTTCCCCCTCAGACACTGTATTTAAATCAGGCTCTTTGTTTCACACCTTGCACTTAATTGCAATTTCTGCAGCTTGCCTCTCCTGATGTTGGCCCCATTTCTCCTCCTTTTTTCTCTTCTCCCTTTCCTCCCACACTGTGGCCCCTTGCTCTTTGTCTTTGTTTACCGACAATCTTTCCCTTCTCTGTTTCAGCACGTAAACAGAGAGTGAGGTAAATGTAAGAAAAGACGGGAGAGAGGAAAAGAATGAAGGACACAGGAGAAACATGAGTGGGACAAACAGAAAAAACAGATGAGAGAGAAGAAGATGGATAAAAAAAAGGGATAAACCAGTAAATCGGCCAGAGGCACGGCACAATGTTTTAAGTGACAAATAAATTTAACAGCACCTTTTGAATATCACAAAAATAAAATGCAGATTAGATGCATCAGTTTCCTGCATGTCAAGAAAAAAAAAAAAACCTTTGAGCTGAGGAATATTGGACAAGTTGTTTTTGTTCTTTAATGTCGGCTAATGCTCGGCATATTTCACGTTTAGAGCTGCAGATGAAAACAGAGAAAAAAAAAACATCCACTGGGTGATATTTTCTACCTAAGGCTCATTTAGAACGAGAGTGACAGCAGGTGAGACGCCTCTCAGACTGTCTATTAGTATTAAAGCCAAACGTGACAGTGTCATGTAAAAATACACATCTGTCTTGCCTGTAAAACACTGAGCCAATGACACGTTTCACATTTCAGGTTTTGTTTGGAATCTTAAAAAAAAAAAAAAAAAAAAAAAAAAGAGAAACTTGTTGGTGTGAGCTTTAACAGCTGAACAAAGACAAACCCCACCCACAGGAACTCACACTCCAACAACAAAAGGATCCGAGGATTAAGACGCCACAGTGCTGCCCACGGTTTGACTGACAAGTCAAGTGTTGTGCAGAAAGTGTAGAGCGATGAACACTGAGCACCAAAGCTGCAGACAAATTCAAAAAAAAAAAAAAAAAAGCATTGAACTTCATGATGTGACAACTGCATTTCCACTGCTGAAACAAACCATCGTGCTGTTTTGCAGTTCGGGTTTAGTTTCCATATTTTTTTGGAATTCGACTAGTCATAATTCATATAAGGGCCGAGAGATACGGAGAAAATGGAAACAAGATTCATGTAAAGCCATTTCTCTGCACGTCTCCGACTGGTGACGGTGATGAATTAATGAAATCACTGACAAACCACAGCACGCCAGTGGCAGACAGGCTGAGACAGACAAAGATAGAAGAGGAGGAAGATGGAGAGAACTAAAGATGAGAAAATTAATGAGTGAGATGACAGGGACTGGTGAGAATGAGAGACAGAATGAGAATGAGGCCGAAGAACAGAAGAGTGAAAATGAAAGAAATAAAAAAGGACATGAAGAGCGAGAGCAGACGGGGAGATAAAGAGCAAGGGATGGAAAAATTAATGAGGGACACAAACTAGAGGGGGAAAGGGGAGAGAGAGAAAGAACAAGGTGGAGTAAGAAAGAGATGAAAATAAGTGAATCCATGAAACACTTGGGGAGCATGTAAGGACTGTACAGACAAAGAAATATGAGGGGGAAAGGGGTAAATAGGGTCAGAAGACTTGTACAATAGTGAGACAGAGATGGAGGAAAAAAGAACAGATGTGCAGGTGAAAGGGAAACAACAGCATATACAATGAGGAAGAACAGAGTCTGGAGCCTCAGTCAGCCATCCATTGCCTGGGGCGATGCCATTGTCTGTGTGTGTGTGTGTGTGTGTGTGTGTGTGTGTGTGTGTGTGTGTTTACACTCAGGGAAATGTACCTGCTGTGCCAGAAAATGTATCTGGTGGACGGATGCCCAAAGTCGCCTCCTCCCTTTGGTTTCCTTCCATCCCTGATACTCCGCCCATCAATCCCTCGATTATTACGTCTACATTTGGAAAAGTGTAATCCTGTTTAGCTAAGCTGAATCCAGGGCATGTTGGAGCCTGACATCTAAACAACGAAGTGTTGATTTCTGGTCAGTAGCTTTATTACACTGAATATGAAGCACATGTAGTCAAGATGACATAATTATCACACTGTAAGATTAGATCAACTTTAGTCATCCCCAAAGGGAAATTCAGAACGGTTTTGTCTTAAAACCTGCAAGACAACATATGGAACCGATGCAACGTAATAATGAACCCAACAAATCTATTGGACATGATGTGAAAATGACGTATGTCCCCATATTAGTCACTTGAAAAGATGTGGCTGTGGTTCAATAAGAGTTGTGGTGTATCTGCCAGGTTGTCTTTTTAATCTGCCAACAATAAAGATTAAAAATAAATAAATAAATAAAAATCCTCGTTCCTTCAAAGCATAAGTTATGGTGAGCATTCAAAAAAAAAAAAAAAAACCTGCTTTCCATGAAGTTCTGGATCCTTGAGTCTCAAGGCTCATCAGATGCCAAAACTACCAAATGAATGTAATATAACTACTTATATTTTCCCGGTGGGCAGAATACATATGTTCCCAAGTGGCATGAATCACTGTCATGTTTGCTAATCCTTCTCATACTGCATAAAGTATTGGCCAAGCTGCGACTCAGTGGCTTTAAATCAGGAACAAACTGGAACCTAACCAACTGTGAAATGACTTATCATGTATTTAACCCCCAGCCCCTGCAGATTAAAGTCTTCTCTGATCATATTTCCATTCTTGGTCCATGTGCAACTGTAGTAGTGCGTTCCAAGCTTTAGCCAACATGGCGTCGAACGTGCAGCTTAAAGGGTAGTTAAAGGGTAGGGTAGGGTAGCTTAAAGAGTATCAGGACTCTGGGCTTTGGAAACCACGATGGGGCTGTTTAACATGCAGATGGGAAATATCTGCAAACCTCTTTTTCTTAAAATGAAAACTAAAACGTCTTCCTTTGTCGGGTTTCCAATAATACGACCTTGACAAAGTTACAGTGCGTCCAATGAGACTCTGAATGCCACACTAGTGCCTTGTTGTTCTCTTATCTGCTACGCATAGGAAATAAAAGCTCAAGCCCTGCCAGTGTACCACTCTGTGCATCACAGTTTCCTGTCCATAGCAAGAATTACAATCCCCCAAAATCCACAGTGTTTAAGAAATACCTGCTAACCTGCTAACGCTGTCGTACCATGTTGCCAATACTTGTAATACTGTTGTTTTCTCTTTGTGGCACACAATGCATCTCTAACAACCTTCTGTCTTTCTTCTCTCCCTCAGTCACATCCACCTCCCCCCTTTTTTCCCCTGCAGCTTCCAAAGAAGAAGAAAAAATAAAAACAACACTGGCACATGTTACTGCCAAACTCACATCCAGCCATGACAAACACAACTAGTCCAGATTTATGGCAAGCCAGGCAGCCATACAACAGAGAGAGACACAGGCAACTGTGGAAAACATAAAGATGGAGGACTGGAGCCTGGAGGCCTCTATAGGGCTGTTAGCAAATGGAGGGGTTCAGAGGGAGGAGGGGGAGGGTCCCACTCTCCCCCCGTCCTCGTATCATTCCCGTCTGTGCTCTCTAAAACATGCACCAATGCTCTCCACGCACAGCGGCAATGTGCAGTCGCACGATAAACCAGCCAGGCAGGGACTAACATCCGCGCGCACACAAAAGTAGAGTCACACACATTCACCGATACATATCTGTTTATCTTTACATGCTGTTTTCATCCTATAAGTCACTGCTCTCTCCTCTCTCCATCTACCCCTCTCCCTCCATCCTCTCATCCTCTCATCCTCTGTCTGCTCCCACCCATCTGCTTCATTCTCAAACAGGCTCTGAGGTAACACTGGAGCATCATGGGAGTCCTGGTAGCAGTCTCAGCATACTGAGCTGCCTGTGACATTGTGGGTTCAAATAAAGGTCACGACCTGCGTCATCCATTTCCTCTCCCATCTAACTTTTTAAAATCTGTCACAACTGTTTTTTTTTTGTTTTTTTTAAACCTTCAAATTAGGAAAAAGAAATGTGCATGAAAATACATCCGCTCCTTTTCACATATGCCCACGAGCTCAGAATCCCTCTGTGCACACAGTCACGGACGAATTACTATCAGCTACCACCCCCTGAGCCCACACAGGCTCTGTAATCCACTTCACACACGCATGCCTGACCCAGTTTTGACCTGCCCCGACCCCTATTTGTTTTTTATTGTCATGTCCCTGTTTTAAATCTTCCAGACCAATTCCAAACAGCAGACGACCTTCCTATAAATCCTGTCTGAAAAGGACCAAACGCCAATGAAGTGCTACTTGAAAGAGTATGAAGGGTTGGCCACAATGACTCCCTCAACAAAATAGTGACAGAGAAATGAAGCTCCATCACGGCCCACGACCAACCTCACTGATCAAGTGCACGACACGTCGTACCCGTTCAGCGCCGCCATGGCGAAGCCAGCAGATAAAGCAGTGGAAAATGGCAGCAGAGCGAGGTATGAAGTGTATACTGTCAGACAGTATTTTTCAAAAAGTGACACACAAGACCTTTCGGCTCAACTCGGGCCCAGGAAATTCTTTCTTTGATGTAGTGCAACACCACCACCCCCCCACACACGCTCCTCACGGTCGCTAGGTTCATCTGTCATTCCTTAAAACGATGAAAAACGCCATTGTTGAGCAGCCTGAGGTGCCACATGTGCAGCCAGGTGACATTTTTCAGGTGCCAGTTCGTAGACGTTGGTCAAAATAAACCTACAAATGCCCACGAGTTTAAAATGTCTGGTGAAAGATGAGTTTTTGTTTGGTTTATTTTTTTTTAGAAATGATCAAATGAAAGCTACTATAGCTACGACTGAAACAGCCACGTTTGTGCAAATACTCAGACTCTTTGTTGAAACTGTTGTCCGAGAGACCAAAATGTCAGATTCCACCTTGTTTTGATAAGAGACATGCCCGCTCTTGAAAAGCCAATTGGAAGGTCACATATTTGCACATGTGACAGCGCGACAACTTTCATTACTGGCCTCCTGCAAATGTCACCTGATCACACTTCAACGATATGAACATGAAGAGCTGATGGTTAAGCAGGAGCAGCATGGTGGATAAGTGGTTAGCCCTCACAACAACAAGAAGGTCGTGGGTTCAAATCCCACTCGACCAAGGGCCTTCTTGGGTGAAGTTTGCATGTTCTTTCTGTGTTGGTTACTCCGGGTTCCACCCAGTCCACATACACGTAGGTTCGGTTGACTGGTGATTCCAGCTCACCTGTAAGATGGTCCCTGGACTAATACAGGGGATTTATTCAGATCAAGGTAAAGGTGCTGCTTGCAGAACGGCGCTTTCTCGTAAATGTCATTGCTGGCTATTTCTAATTCAGCAGCACTGGAAACACCGAGTTCCACCAACTTTTAAATAGAAGGGAAGCTAAACTATAAACTGTTATTTTAACAAACGACTCCTGGATTTCTATTTTCAATTAGTTTTCAGCAGGTCAGATGAATTATTTTATTCATGTCTGTGGTAAAACAGTGCAAAGAAAATAAAGGGCTCAGGCAACAAAAATAAATACATATTTACTTTCAAGCCGTCTATGAGTTGTTGACTGATTAAATACCAGCTATTGTTCATTTGGGAGCCTGATTGTTTCCTAGTTAGTATCTTGATGTGCCACCAGTTCCTGTACAAAGAGTAAGGTGATGACTGATAATTATGTTTGTCCTTCATTGTGGTGCAAAAACTCTCAGCAGCACAAGCAGCAATTCAGCGTTTTTAATTAGCTAGCTTAGACGAAAAGGTCAGGAAATCTACAGACTGTTTTGTCTCAAAACACCAAGCAAGAAGAGAGAAAAAAAAAAAATCTACCTGAAGTAAAGACTCCTCTGTTTTGTTGTTATAAAGCTGCTGGGAAGGACAGAGCTTCCGCCTCTCCCCGGGACTTCTGGTGTTTAGCATCACCGAGCTTTAACGTGCTTATTTTTATTAATTCCCAGAGCAACGTATTTATCTCACACTTTTTCTCTCTCCATCTTTCTCATGTTTCTCCCTCCTTGAGTTTTATTTTGTGCTACCAGGTTAAAGTGTTTCAACAAAAGGACCAGCCTGAGCATCGAGTTAATGACGAGGCTGCTCGCTGTGTGGAACCATCATTTTCCCGTTAATCCACCAACACCACAAACAGCAGCAGCACACAAGCTGCAAGGATGGGGGCTGTTTGTGTATGTGTGATCACTACACAGGCTTCTTTAGGTTCTATATTAAATCCTCGTATTGACAGATCTGTGTAGAAAAGTCCCTCACAGTAAAGAAACAACACTTGAACAAGTTTTTTCAGTGTGTGTGTGTTACAGTGTTTTTATTAACATGTGGGAAACAGGTGCCTATTTCTGGTTAAAGCTTCTTCACCTCCTGTTCTCCCCTCACCTTCTTTTTTCCCTTCTATTCTGTCGTGTCCTCACACTGTTATTTATCTCTCTCTTAGTTCCCAGTGTCTCGTACTTGATATGTCACACATTTCTTCTTTTCCTCCTTTTACCAAACGCTTTCCATCGTTTCCTGCCTTCCCTCCTGCATCTCTTTACTCGCCCATTATTCCTCTCTCTCTCTCATCACAGCTCATGATGGCTGTTTATTGACCCGTCCCAGGAGTGTGTGTGTGTTTGTGTGTGTGTGTGTGTGTGTGTGTGTAAACTTGTCCTATAGGTGTCTGTGTGTTTTCTCACCAGATACATGTGTATAGATCTGAGCGTCTGTGTTCATACCCAGGCCGCATCAACCCACATGACCCTCCGTTATCTCAAGTGGTGTCAACTCAGATTCCAGGTGACAATTAAATCTCCGTCCCAGAGGGCAGTCAACTGGCAGAAAACAAACACACCTGCGACAGCCAGGGCTCTGTGGAGGAATGACATATGCGCCCACCTGTCAGCCGGGTCTGGCAGGGTTTGATAGCCTGGATTGTGTCGCTGCACCACCTGTCAGCTAGGTCCTGGCTCGTGCTCCTTAACTACAGTTTCGGCTTCTTTTCCAAGACTCAGCAGGCAGGAGATTTGCTCAAATGGAAAGTAAATCGATGTCTTAATTATTTATCTTGAATTATTTATCTGTAATTACCCCCGCAAAGGGTCTGAGGTGCATCTTCGTCCGTTTCCAGACGAGCTTTGTTGTGTAATCAAACACTCATTCACACCTGAGAGGAGGCACACTGCAACCACAGCTTCCCTACACCCAGCTGCAGAAGGTTGAGTGCTTTTGGTAATCTGATGGTAATTGTCGAGGGCAGGCTTTTGTCAAACTGCCAGAGCCTTTTAAACATTCAAGTCAATTAGAAACAGCTACGAGGTGGATAGAAAGCCTCTGCTTTACTCCGACTCTGAGCCTGAAGCCTCGGTTAACGCAAAGAAAGTCACTCAGCAGTTTAAGTTTTTAGACCACATGGTGTCACCTGTCATTTATTGTAGGACGATCAGTCATAACACGGGAACTAGAGTTTCAGGCTGTACAGGCAGCTGACATATTACAGCAAAGAGCACAATAGAAAATGGAAAAAGCATCAGTAGGGAGTTAGCACCACTGTTCTCCTTTATGTCAGTTAAAGGGCCAGTTTACCTAAATTACACCAAAAACCATATTTTCCCCATTTACCAGCAGTGGATTCAATTTCTGAATTTAATTTGAATAATCCATCTCTGAGGTCTCTGCTTACACCAGGAACCTGTTATGACCAGCTCAAACAAAAATCGGTTGTTTTATTCAATTAATGACTGAAGTCCTAAAGAGGTAAAAATTATACAGTAATTTTAATAGATGTTAAACACCAGCAGCCTCGGAGCTTTACCGTGCGACCCCGTAACACGGGCCCCGGCCCTCGGGCTCGGCACAGACAGTTTACCGTAGATGCAAATTAATAAAAGTGACTGTTTCTTCATCTGGCCTGTTATTTTCTCTTTTTCCATGAATTGGATCATGAATAAACAACCAATATGCCAATATCATACCAATTGGTTTGAATCCTGCTCTTTTCATAAAGTTCATTCATACTGGGAACAGTTAATACCAACAATTTCAATTACACTGTCACTGTGGTTGGTCTGCTGCAGATGTGAACGTGTTAAATGTGTTTTCAGCCTTGGTGAAAAGAATTAGCCATGTTCAATCAACCTTTTCTGGATAAATAAAGGTCAAAAAGTATTTTAGATGATAATGTGTCGATTTAAAAGCCCAGGCACTTAATTACCACAGTACCTACACAATGTCTGCAATTTTCCCTTTAGGTTGTCAGCTCTTTAAATTTTTGCTTTTGCTCTTGTATGAACAAACAAGCTTCTGTGTGACATTTGCAAGCAGTCAACAATTAGGTTTATTGTGGTACTTTAGCTTGTATAAGCAGTCTGCTGCATTCAAAGTAATAAGAATCTCTGCTTTAACACACGACCTTTGGCGCTCTCAGAGCACCGGCGGCGCTGTCTCGCCTCTGTGGAAATCAATTGAGCATGACCTGATAGTATTTAGAAAAGCAGATGGCATGTCTAAATGCTAAGTAAGAACTAATTTGTTCATTTCACACCAACATCAACAGAACACACCCATTATGTCATTTATAGACACACAGCAACTGCACTGGGCCTGTGATCTGCACGTCATGCAGCCATCTGATCAATACGCATAGACGTGTGTAAGGAATAAAGACGTAATCACCAACAGTACCTGAAGAATCACTAAGACGGTGGATCAAATGTATATATGAAGCACTTCATGATAAATATCTAAAAATAAATGGGATATAAAGACCAGAGGTATCAGACTCATATATATTAAAAGACAAGGAAAATAGGAAGATTTTAAGTGATGATTAACGAGGTAAACTGTTCCATAAGTCAGGGGCTGCAATAGTAAAGGAATGGAGGACTCCAGTGCTTGTATCTGGTCCTAGGAACCTCAAAGAAACTGACATGATGATCTGAGGGATCTGTTGGTTTGTGTCATCGCACTGAATCACTGAAGGCCCCTATGGTCAGACATGTCCATGCACCAACTAGCTGATCTGCAAAACACCTCAAACTTCAATCGAGACTAAATTTAGTTTGAATTGTAAAAGTCAACATGTAAATATTTAAATATATTCACTGAGCTGCCTTTAGAGACAGCAAATAGATGTATAGTACAGTAGCTTGGATGCTTTTTGCTCAACACAGATTTCTTGGTAGTTTATTATCAGATCAGTGAGTTGCAGGAGTGACTGGCACAGAGACAGAGACAAAAATATAATTTCCTTCAAAAGTTAGCATCAAGGTACAGTTTAGCACTCCAAACAACTTGGTATACAGAAAGTTTACCAGTAATTTGCTTTCACTTTTTGAACTTCACGAGCAAAAGCATGTGGTATGCGCCCAAATACAATCCTTGTTTATGAATCTGCACTTATGAAAACTGTCACCCTGGAAAAGAGTGGGAGCTTTCTGAACAGATTGTGGAGCTGCAAGCTCAACAAGTCACTTCAGCTACACTGAGCTGGAGACGACACATACTGAAGGTCAAAATCAATGCAGTCAAAACACTTCTGGTTCACAGGTAGGACTGCAATTAAACGTGTGTTGCCAGGCAAACCCTTAAGGCCTTGCAGGAGCAGCACTGTCAGTCTGTAACAAACAGAAATGAACAGCCAGCAGTAAATAATTTGCTGTGCCCGTTTACGCTGCACAGTAAGAAACTGATGCAAACACTAGTCTGGTGAAAGTCTGCAGAACTAGTTAAAAAAATTCAGTTGACATGTTTCTCTATGCTGAAATCTTTAACTGGATTAGGGAATAACACTCACAGCACACGGCCCTGCTTTTCCATTTAATCATGTTTTTTTTCCAATGATATTTCCAACTCATAGCTGCAACATCCACAGCCCTGATTCCTGCTGTAAACCTGTTTAAAATAATCCAAATGGGAAGGACAAGCAGCAAACAGACCTCAGAGCAAATGATTAGAATCCCTAAAAACCCAAAGCGTATGATTTTATCTCCAAGACCGGAGCAGACTGGGTTCACTCACACGCTACATCTAAGTCAAATTACAATAAATAATGTGTCCATTAAGCAGTCACTCCGCTCTGTGTGATTATAGGATATACTTTCACTTTGCTTTGCCTTCAGTGCAGCTTTTATTCTTCTCTATTTACAGCTGATCTTTTTTAAAGCCTTACAGCGTAACAAAACAAAACTCCTCTTTGTTTCACATCCCATTCACTTCTGGAGCACGGTACTGAAATATAGAACAAACAGGAATTAGCAACTCTCATTTCCAACACATGCAGACCTGAGCTCCTGGAATCAACTCACAAGAGTCGGTGGACGGTTTAATATCTACTGTGTAGTGCTGAGTATGGACAACTGTGATTGAAACAACATCAGCAACTATGAATGTGAAACCGTGCAGACGGGCTTATTATCGCAGCTCCAAGTCGCCTCCTGTGACGATAACACACAACACTGAAGACCGTCAGTGTAAGGCAGAAATAAGCAAACTTGTTAGAGGAAGCTGAGCTGGTAGGCTTTTCTTATCCACTGTTTTTTATCCCCACTGGGCAATAATAACAAAAATCATTAAAAATAACAAATAATCACTGGTTTTATTTTTTTGAGACCCCACAGTTTGTCCTTTATGGGTCCTGTGTTCAACAACGATGTGCTCCACCACATGGTTGAGGACATGAAGACACACATGCTATGTCTGTGTACATGTCTCACTAATGAAAATACTTCCCTCCTCCAGACGTCTAAGCCTGTAGATCAGACTGGAAACTCAAATACAGATTTGTTTTTTTTTTTTAATCGATTTCTGGTGAGGAACTCTACATCTTTACTTCCTGTTGTAGCTTTGGTAAAGTTCAAACAAAACACACACACACACAAGTTTATATGCTGATAACCCTGGTGCACACAGCAGAGCTGAAGTCTGATGTCTTTTTATCTATTTTGACAAAGAGCAATTGAAACCTCCACAGCACATTTGCAGTAAATGGGTTTAATTCTTTACGAGAAGGAAGGTTGGCACAGGACAGTTATTACCTGCTGTACCTGTGTGGTCTGTAATTGTCAGTGTTTTATTCTCACAAATAACAATTTTAACTTATTTTGTTAATCAGACAAAATAAAACCAGCGAATTAGAGAATGTTATTTTCCCAAGTGTTCTCGACTGTGATCGAAGTGTCACCGTCTGCCTTTTTAATTTGACTTTGCCTCCCTGCAATAAAAACTCTTGATTATCAATTCAGTTTCTGTACAGGTGAAGAGTGAAAACAAAAATGTTTGTGTCGTTGTGGCTTTGTTCTACATGCAGTGGCGACTCTGATCACTGGGTGAGAATGAAAAACGCAGACACGAACGTTTGTGTGAGCTTCAGTGAAGCAGCAGCAGGTGTTTGTGACGAAGCTGCTGCTGCTTTCTTCATAAATCATCATACAAGACTGTAATTAGTACACACTGTGTTGGCCCTGATTGATAGCAGTCAGACTGGCAATCACTCAACTACACACACACACACACTGCATAGAAAAAGTAGTCTGTGCTCTTATTTAAAACAGAGACACATTTTATCACTAGCAGATGCGTGCGGTGTGTGTGTGTGTGTGTGTCTGTGTGCGTCTTGCATGGCTCCAAGTCCTGAGGTGTTGTCTTGTAATTGAAAACTTAGAAAACAAACAGAATGAGCGGCTGCTAACCAGACAGGCCTCATTAAAACAAATGGGATGTTCTGTCGTCTGTGCAACACGGTTGTGATTAACATGACAACAACCGGACGAGCACAGACACACACAAAAACGCTTGTAACCAAGTTATCGACACGGAAACATATTCATACCCCCCCCCCCACCACACACACACACACACACACCCCACACACACACTGCAGGTTATTGATCTGAGCCATGGTGAGATACAGAGAGATGAGGTCAGGACACATTATCTTAATGTGCGCCTCTCGCTCCACGTGCCACACAAATACATTAGTGAACAATTACACTCACACAGATGACAGACGGCACGTGAGCACGTATAGACACAAATGGAACAAAAACAGATATTCAGGATGAGAAAAATGAGCATATACAGCAGAAATAGCAGCAAAGAGGATATCAGATGGCAAAAAGATCAATTTACCCAAAGTGCAACAAGTGGAAAAAAATATGAGTAGTATCATTCAGTATAATCAACACACACTCGACTACAATTACTTTCCGTTTTCAGTTTAAGCCAGAGGAATTTATCAGTGTGTTATTCAGAGGATCAAAAGAAGCGACTGAAAGTTGGATTTTAAATAAGTCAGAAATATCTATTTCAAAATATCATTTCCAGTCTGATGTTCGGGCGTTTATGAATTTATTCTTACTCTGAGTGACACAAAACCAGCAGCTCATTTCTCATCACTGTCTGTTACACATCATTTGATCAGACTGACTTGTCCATAGGCAAGGAAATAAAATCCAGGTGGAAATTGGTTAAATCATAAACACACTTCTTTGCTTTCTTCCCAAGATGTATGAGAGAAGATCAGTGTGTTTTCTACATTGACTACGAAGCTACAGCAAACATCTGTTGAGCTCAGCATCCAGACTTGAAACAGGGAATCATTTAATGAGGCCTCTACCAGACTTCCTAAACCTCCTCAAGAATTAACAAGTTTTATTTGTTTTATCGACATGAAAAAACTAAGTGAAAAACTTGTCTAGCAACTTAGTGAATTGTGGTAAAACCACTAATTGTTTTTTGTTTTTTTTTTAGAAGACCTGACATGTTAATTGCTTCACTGCAGAGGTGCTGGCAGGTGGATTTTTATAATTTTTGTATAGACCCGGTGAAACAGTTTGCCCATTTCTAGTCTTTGTGCACTGCTAAATGGCTGCTGAATGTAGTTTCATATATTTATACATACATTCCCATACATTTACACACACACACACACACACGCACACACACACACAGCACGCCTGATATTCTCCAAGCCTTCACACACAATCACTAGAAAACTACATTACTCATCTCCCTCACAGAAAAAAAAACATATACAGTTATTTCTATAAAGTACACACAGCACTGAAGACATTCACATGTTCAGAGCAGACATCATCTTTGCACAACACACACACACGATCACACACATCAGCCCACTGAAACTCCAGAGAGAACTGTACAGAGATCATAGACTGAGGGAAGGCCTCAGGGGGGCAGGGCGGATATGTACCAAGAATCTAAAATTAGGAGCAAGAAAGCCTACAGGTGTGTCAGCTGGGTGCTGAGATATTTGCTCCCCAGATTTTCTGAAGAGAGAGTTGGGGAGGTGGTGACCGGGGGGGGGGGTGTAGCTAATCAGGGTGATAGATTATACATTGGCCCATATGACAGATCGTTGGTAGAAACAGCAGCAGGAAATTTGCCAGGGAACGGCATCTCATCTAAGATTTAACAATAATATTTACATAGCCAGCCTGAAATGAGGGCATCAGCAGGCCTGACAGGATGGTAAATCGAACCAAATTGAGTGAGCGAGCAACAGAGACACAGCCGGAGAGAGAGAAAGACAAAATGAGGCAAGGAAACAGATTGTCAAGCCATTCTCTTCTGTGTTTGTCTGTCTGTGTGTGTAAATGTGTGATTAGGCGCCTGTTTTTCTGTTTGCTTGTGTGCAAGTTACATATATGGCTCCAGTGGTGTTTGTGTGCCTTTATACTTCTGCTGCTCCAGTCTGCATTTGTCTCTGTCTGCAATCATGTTTCGAGTTTGACTGTGTGAAATTGACTATTTCCCGTATTTTTATGTGTCTGTTTATGTGTGTGTCTGAGAGTGTGTACGTGGGTGGATGGGTGTGTGACTTCAGGAGATATGGGAGTGAGGGAACAGGACCTTAGACCAGCAGAGAGAAAGACAGAGAGAGAGAGAGGGAGAGCCGGGCAGATAAATGTGGAGAAGGAGAGAAGAGCAGTTAAAGAAGGAAACGTCGGCTTCTGATGTTCTATAAACATATCACAATCTTTAAAAAATAAAAAATTACCAGGAAGAGAGTAAAAAAAAAAAAGAAAAATCACTTTAAAAATTTCCAAGCCTCCACACACACAAACACACAAACACACAATAGCAATAACAAAAAAATAAGCATAAACTATCTGCAGTGAGGGCCATGAAAACAGGCACAGCTGGCATTTAAATACAAACACTGTGACACCCAGCTAACTGAACACATTCAGGGTATCTGCAGGTTCACAGCCTGTGGGAGGCTTTTTCTTTCTTTCTTTCTTTTTTTTTTTAAAGCTGGAATTTAACTTAAAAATGTAAAGAGCAACCAAAGAACAGTTCAAAACCAGCCAGCTGCTAACTTAGCTCCTGCCTAGCTGCACGGAAACGTCCACTAAGGAAGCTCTGACCATTAGTCAGTCACAGGTATTTAACCAGCAGAGCCATGAATCAACTGAATGAAGTGTTGATATCATTTAATGAACAAAACATTTGTCCTGCTAAATTAAATGTCATATTTTTTTATATCATAATCTGATTATCTTTGAAGTAGATGATGGAAAAAAACAGCTGCTGCTCTAAAAGAACAGAAACGCAGCCATGTTTAGTAGAGCAGATAAAACAAAGTGATCTAGTTTGCTAAAAGACTCTTTAGTCATGTGATAAAATGACTCCACTGGTAAATACGGTAAAGAAGTTTGTTGTTTCATGACAAAAAAACATCATCATCAGAAAGTCGTAAACTGCAGCTCGTCCTGACGCATCATGTTAATAAACAACAAAAAACAGCATTTTGTTTTTCAACATGGTTCATTATCATGTCACAGAAGTTAAGTTTCTTTGACCCAGCACCTTCACACTGCTCCCACGTCTATACGTTAAACTATGAATACGCCTTTTCTTCAAAGTGCCACATGGTTTGAAAAAGCCATACCTCCTCTGAAAGGCCTTAGATTCACATCGTATAAGACTTTTAGAGCCAGCACATGCCTTGACGTTGGAATCTGGCTATTCTCAGGCAGCAAGACTAGAGATTAAACAAAAACGGGAAAGTAAAGAGCCATATCAGTCCAGAGCTAATGGAGAAGAAGAGGGAGGGGGGGGCAGGGGAGATACTATAACAGAAAGCAGACGCATGACAGCAGGAACACATCAGATAAAGAGAGGTTTGAGTGGAAGAAGGAAGAGGAATGAGGAGAGACAGAGGCGTGAGGCATGAGGCGAAAGGTCTCAGCTACAGACGAGCACTGAAATAAACATGACCCAACCTGCCCCACGCTGGAGGAACAGGGTCAGCTGGAGACAGAGTAGGTTCCCAAAGAAACGGTGAAAAGTAAAAAGGATAGCAAATGGAGAGAGGGGTAGAGTCACAAGACAGACAGGATCTATAGCATAGTGGAGAATTAATCTTGCACAGTGCATTAAGGACTGACAGGCAGGAGAAAGGAGGCAGAGTGCAGAGGAAAAGAAACACTGAGGGAGGAGAGATGAAGGCCAGAGGGAAGAACAAGACGCTGAAGCTAAATTGACACTTATTTTGAAAATGCAGTAAAAACATGCATCCAAACTGGGGTTAGGTCATTAATACGTTCAGCAGACAATAAAAGGACTGAACGAGACCGTTCATCCTCAGGTAGTGAGGTGACTGCAATGGCTCCTTTTAACCAGATAAATAATATGCACTGTTGTCAAAGGTCACAAGGTTGTTAACGCTATGTGTGTTTTCTTTGTCTGCAGATCCAGATTTGATCAATATGTGATGGCATTAATGCACAAAACGCAGTTCAAGATGCCAACAAAGGCAAGGACAAGACAACAACAAGCTAGAATGCATGGACATCATACTGCACTAAAATATTCCAAAAAATAATTATTAGACCTCGAGGATACGCACAACGCATTATAATAAGAAGCTGTAAATATTAACATAACTTCTCAACAGGGCAACTTCAATTTCACTGAACCCATAGCCCTGGCAGGCTTTGGTCATGATTCTAGTTTAAAAAAAAAAAAAGCTTTGTTTTCCTCACCCACACCAAAATGTGTCGGCCAGCGTTTCACTCCAGCAAAGCTAAAATCTTCGGTTGTCAAATACGCCAGCTGAATGTGCACAAAGGGCCAAAAACAGAGAGGAAGAAATGCATTTTCAAATTTGGCAGGGCTAGAGTGAACATATTCTGAGAGAAAGGAGAAGATAATACCTACATGTGCAAAGCAGAGACTGGAGGCCAAAAACAAAAAAAAACAAAAAAAAACAAAGAGAAACAAAGTAGAAAGTGAAAAGGGGAATGAGCGGAAAAGGAGAGATAAAGAAAGACAGGAGTGAAACGGTGCGATAAACAGGGGTAGACTGAGACCATAAGAGGGAGAAGCGACAGGACAAAGAGGATTGGGCACGAAAACCGAAGCCACAGAAAGACAAGAAAGGGCAGATTGCCAATTTAGCCTTCACTGGTAATCATTCCCACTAAGCCTTTCTTACACCGGAGCAGGAGAAACATTCTCCCTCCATTTATATTGCTCTCATTTTTACTTTTCTTCTTCGACCTGGGTCATTTTCGGCATGTTCCTCAGCCTGTCAGCCTGACTCCCCCCTTCTTCTGCCAATAAGCTACAGCGACTACATCAGGGCTGCTGGTGCGGCCATGAATATCAACAACACCACCGATCAATGGCAGCCAAACCCCTACAGAGTAACAAGCATGTGTGTCACTTTGTATATACACAGGTGTGCGTTTAATCCATTTAACCCTGATATTTTAAAGACAAGGTAAATATTCAGAATATGAAAAGGAAATGAACTGAAAACACAACAAGCAGAGATAAACACAAAATATATGTATTTGAATTAGTCCTGTTTCAGAAGGAATTACTACACAATAAAGACGCTGGCATTTAGTTTCCAACACTAATGCCCAGACAGACAGCGTTAATGTCTGGCTGTTCTGCTTGATGTGTAAATAAGCCACCGCTTGCTAACATGTTCATCATCCTAAGGTAACAATACATCAGTGCTGTGTTTACAGCTTATTTCTGCAGCCCTCAATTGGCCAATTGGCAGGTTAGAGGGTTTTTTGTGGCTTTAGTTCGAGCTCTGAGAGAGCAAGTAGGAGATAATTGTTAGCAATAAGACAATAAAGTGTCCTGGTTTACATTTTCCTCAACCGAGTCTATTATTTTTAATATATCAGGAAGCTTTTGAGGGTATTACCACACACACCCAAGGATCAATTTTTACAGTGTTCTGGCACCAGCCTCAGTCATGTCATGGTTAGCTTGGGTCTCTTAGGACTATACTGGGTCAGTCAGAGGAGAGCGTTCACAGCTACTAAGTTAACTCTCAGCTGACCAGTTTAACAGACTGTCAACCACACACACACACGTCACTAGATCAGTTACAGGTGACACGTCTGTAGAATAAAGGTTCAGCTTTGCCTTCATCCCAGGCTGATTTTGACTGAGACGTGGACGTCTATGATTGGAAGGGGAGATTTCCAAGGAAACGAAAGTATCTCAAAAGATTTAGAGGAAGACAAGTGGAGGGGAAAAAAAAAAAAAATAGGGGTAATCTGTGGAAAACTGATGAGATGCATTGATTGAACTGGAGTGGAGGAAGTGGAGAGGATATAAATGGCATGAGAGGAGAAACAGAGACGAGAGGAGGAGGAGGAGGAAAGTACCGGGAAGAGCAGAGGGAAAGCAAATAAATAAGAGGGCAAAGACGAGGAGGAAGGGTGAGAGGAGAAGAACAAAATATCAAAGAGAAGGCGAGGAGGGGAGGTGCATACTAAAGCAAGAAATAAGAGTAATGATAAATAGAGCGGAAAAGGCGAAGGATGAGTAGGTGAGAGAAGTGACATGAAAAGCAGGACAGAGGTGATGAATGGCCTATGAAGGAGAGGAATAACCAGAAATAGATGAAAAAAAAAAGAAAGGAAATGACAAAATGACAAGGAGAGGAGAGGCCAAGCCAGAGGCCAGAGGCGGAGAGGATGGAAGAGTTTACAAGGAGAGGAATGGAGGAGTGATTACACTAAACAATCCTGTAGCGTGATGGTAATTTTTGCATTGCGCTCTGTTGCCCATATATGGTAATGGAATGTGTGGTAAACCTGCGTTGATCTGAGATACGACCCCTGCAGTTGGCAGACGACAAAAACCAAATCCCAAACACGGGCCTGCAGCAGCAGACTGGACGGACGCGTGGTCACATGAAGGACAGACCAACTAAAATAAGCAAATGAGCTTACGTGGTGGAACCCAAGGACAGATGGACACATGCTTAAAACACTTAATATTCCCACAGCTACATGCACAAACACCCTGAGGCATAGAATCGGTTAGCTCCGGGGCGAGGGGTGAATTTCTCAAACAGCAGAGAAACCACAAGACAAACCTGGACTGTGCTTCCTTACATTGGTACCAACCAGCATCCACAGAGAAACACAAACGTGCGGGGGGGGGCACCTTGGGAGGAGAAACCTTCATGTTGAGCAAACCGAGAGCCATTTCTGAGCTGAGGTGGTGACCATGCACATACACTCAGACAGGCATGCATGTAGCTTCTCACAAATTATTACCCAAATATATCTCAGCGTGTGTGTGTGTGTGTGTGTGTGTGTGTGTGCATACGTGTGTGTCCACATCTGTTCCTGTGTGTGTTTGGGAGACAGACTTAATTAATCACACTTCTCATTAATCAGAACTGACTTACTTACCGACTCTAATCTCACTGATGGGGTGAGCTTTTTAAAACACAATCATTTATTGGATTAGTTACCAGCTGCTGTCTGTCCCATTCTTCTTTAATTTTTCATCTTTGTCCTGCCTCGTTCCAAATATGGCAACCAGCTAATTAATTCTGAATGCGAGCACCTTCGTTTCAGCCGACCTTGTTAGTGCTACTCCGGGGTGATTCCTTCTCAGAGCATGTGTCCCATGAAACAGATGGGAGTTTAAATCATTTGATCTACTAAATCTCGTGATGCCCGTCCATTTTATACCATCACTGTCCAACAAGTCTCGGCAGGCTCCTGGAGGTCAAACTATGTTGATGGGAAAATTAGAAAACTGACATGTACAGTCTCATTTAATTAGCAATCTGTGGTGACAAACGTGAGCAGCTATCACTATGCTACGTGCATGTGTGTGTGTTCGTGGGCAGCAGTGTGCCTACACACTTGCCAGTATTATGCTTGTTGATAGCACACAGATTAAACATAATTAATCCAGCTGTGGTTGTATATTAGAAAACGACACGTTTCCTTGTCCTGGGTGCTGCACCAAGCAGATGATACCAGAGGTGGAGCGAGAGTAATCCAGATGTGCCGCTCCTGCCAATTAACTAACTAGCAAACCAGCTGAACACCACGAAGAGGAAGAAGAGGAAGAGGAATCCGTGTTGTTCACTCAAACACAGCTGTGGACACAAAGCCTGAGTAAAGATTTCTGTGGATTTTTCCCTTATTGGAAATAAATAACTGCAATAAGAACAAGAAATAGGTACAAGGACAAATGACAACATGGGGTGAAGAGCAGAGTCAAACTGGTAAAGTCACTGTCACATAGGACACATCATAACAACTCTCAGACTTGTTCATGTTATGTGGATATGCGATTGTGTATGAAAACTCTTTAAGCTTGTGTGTGACTCTACATGTTCACTTTGTTCCACACAGACGAGTGACTCAAGTTTCACTGCAGCTGCAGATCAATCAGACATTTTTTCTATAATTAAAACAGCTGTGTCGTCTAAAAACGTCCAGCGCGTGTCTTCAAAGTAAAATGTAACATCTAAGAATCAATTGTTTCATCAGTTTATGTGGGAAAAACATATTCTTCAATATTGGTTTGTAGGATTCAGAGTAAGTAGCAGCAGCAGACAAAGCTCTAGTGTACTGGACAAATGTTAAGCATTTAACAGCCCTACTGCTGCCACTCAATGTGAGCAGGTACAGTGCAGCGCTGTAGTCAGTGTCGCTCTGTCTCAATCTGTCATTCACACATCTGCACAAATATAAAGTGAGAATCCCCAGAATGCATGCCCACACATATAGTGAGACGCAAACGTTCACACAGAGACTGAGACACACATACATTTTCCCACCACCCCCACACTTCACTGGCAGCAGAAAGAGACAAAGACAAAGTTGAGAGAGATGACATGGGAAAAGACTTTAAAAAACAGCTTTTATCTGTTTTCTGCAAGAAGAGACTGCAACTGGATAGCTGTCAGGAGGCTGCCAACGAGACTGTGAGCCACTGGGGGGATTTTTTGGGTGTTTTTTTTTTTTTTTTGGCATGTATGGGACTTACTTCATGTGTGTGGGGGCAGACAAACAGTGTGGTGAAGGGGCAACACAGGGATCATTGTGGTGTCTGTGCATGTGCACTTGAATACCCACATGTATGACGGCCTTCCATCAGCCTCTCTGAGCACGGCAATGGGCACACGCTGAATAAAACATGAGAGCAACAGCGAAGGAGAATAAGGCGAGGGTGAGATGACAGGGTGAGGGGGGGGGGAGGTTAGGACCCTCACACTCCTCACTTTCACACATTCCAGTCTTCTTTGTTCACTCCCTGTCATTTCAAGGGGACCAGTGGACTGACACTCAAGACTGTGAGAGTTGTCACACAGGAGTAATTCAGTATCCCAGTAAAACAGAAAAAGAAAAAAATAAGAACCAGGAATAGAAGCAACAGGATGTCAGCACAGCCAGGCCTGTCACGTCAAACATGAAGCGGACCCAGAGCCCTGAACTGCTTCAGGTTGCAGTGAGCAAATGGTTCTCCCTCTGCACCGCCTGGCTGCACCAAGCCCACATTTACTCTGCTAATTGGCATTTAACCCATCATGCCTATTGCATATTTAGTCCTAACAAGCAATTGCAATATGCTCACTATCATCTCAAACCACCTGAGTTGTAATGGAGCAATGATAAGCTCAGTGCTGTGATTGCCTCCTGCACAGACAGAGGGTCAGCTGGAAAGTTGCAACTCAATGCATTTTAATCTTCAAAGGTGCTTTAAATTCATCAGGCCAGTAGTTTATCATTGCATGACTCCAGAATGCATGACTACATTTTTGTGCTGTGCACATAGTGCTATTACATTTTACTTTCAAAAGCACAGTGTCTTTGTAAGGCAAGTACACTTTAATGAGGTAAATACAATGTGTGCTATTGGACATCACTATGTATTTAAAGTACAAGTAGACACAAAGTTCATTACCATCTTCATTCTCCTTAGAAGGACACAAAGGTGATTCCACTGCTACACTTCAGCAGCAGAGTCCAGGACTCAAGCCACAACACACAGCGCTGTGTAAACCAAATCTCCCATAGTGCATGCTGGGAATGTTCCAGGACTGTCAGCCATTAAAACAAATGAGGACAAAAGTAATACTGTAGGCAAATCTAACAATAAGATATTTGTGGTAAGCTACAAACTATACCTTTCTACCTGAAAGGTACTCTTTGTGTAATTTTACATTTTATCTAAATGGTCATTACTCTTTATTCATGTCAGTATGGAACAAAAACATTACTCAGAGACTTTCACAATTAACATCCTTCTTCTTTGAATCAGCTGCACAAAGCATCAGATTCAGAAGCTGTTTTCAAGAACAAACAAATATCAAACTTAAAGAACAACTGAGATGCAAACATTCTGCAGCTGCTGTGGAAATCGTCAGTGTTCGCTGCATTAGAAAGGTTCTTTCTTCTGGCAGGCGAACCTCAAATTCTGTGCTTCCTCAAAATCACAAACAAGGAAGAAATTTCTAAGCAGATTCTGCATGAGGGTATGAAAAAATAAAGGCTGAAGAACGAAACTATTGCTGGAAGAGAGAAATCTCTTCAGAACGTATGGCAGGCTTGGCACGGTTCATAAAAACATGCAAATTGTTTCAGCCTTTAAACTCATTACTTAACAGTCCTCAGTGCACTCTGCATTTTTCAGTTTTAATGAGATTTCACTGTCGGATACAAGCTCATCTGATATCAAAACATCAGTGTTCATTTTGATATATGTCACTGTATAAGCACCGAAATATGTACCATGGACTTTAAAAAGGCATGAGAGGTGAACTGGCAACATTTTGTTTGAAATGGTGTAATCCTGTGAAAGAAGACATCTGGAGAGACATGTGGAGATTCATTTGACTTGGCTGCTTTTTGATTTCATTTATTTAGGCGCAGCTTTAGCCTTTAGCTCTTTGACTGTCATCCTTCTCTTTCTTTCCCCTCACTCAGTCCTCCATCTCTTTGGCCGCAGTTTGTTGATGACAGTGAGGAACGAGTGATGTTCCAAACCAGCTCATTAACACGCTCCCCTTCACACTGCCTTTCATGCTGAAAAATGCCTGATTCAATTCCAAACCCTATTTAACTTTTCAGTGCAGACACGGTCACTTTGTACATTAACAGTTGGAAACCTAGACGCTTATAGCTCAGACACCTACAGAGTCCAGAGAAACAGCATGCAGGGAGGAGGGGAGGACACACATGAAAGAGCGGCGTGCATCTCATTAGCACCCTTTTCTCTCTGTCCAGCCAGCTGACTGGGCAGCCGCTCTGCCACCCGTCAGGGCGCCTGCATGGTGGGAAACAAGAACAGTTGAAGCATTTCGCTTCCATCCTCAGATGCATCCCTGGGGATTAAGAAATCATCCGCACATTTCGAAAAGCCCAACGCCTGGAAATAGACTCTGAGATGAGGGGGCGGATGGGTCAGAGGCCCAAGCGCATAAGTCATTTTCTATTTCCCAATCCTAACTCCTTAGTTAATGGAGTTTTTTGAGGTAAGCACAAATACCAGGAGAGGGAGGGAGGGAGCTGCTGGCTCCCTGAAATTCACCTTTTTAGCCTTATTGGACTGAGGGGCTGACTCAGACTAACATGCTGTGGTTTCAATGGCTGAATTTCTTATTTAATATCAGCAATAAGGGTTTACGTAACACTTGGAGTTTTTGATTGTAATTGTGTTGCAGGTAATGACACCTGCAATAGCTGACAGTTACAAAAGAACAGCACGGTGGATTTGATATTGGTTTCTCAAAAAGCCCCCACGTCAACACGACTTTGGCTCAAAGACTGAAAACACAGATACTTTCACCGTTAATGAGCAAGGATCATTTATTTTCTGATCAAACACAAGCTGCATGGCTGATTAGGAATTGAGACATATTTTATCGACACTCTTTGACTAAAGTTTAACCTGTTTTTTGAACTGTGTTGCTCGTTATACCAGCAGCACAAAGCGCAGCAACTAAACAGCGTCGGTACATACTGATTTGCATTTCCTACTCCAGGTTCAAGCCCTTTGACAGACGGGGGGTATACCCTCCGGACCCGTTTGCGGTGTGCACTGCCGCTCACTCAGTGCATGCTGGGATAGGCTCCAGCCCCCACAGCCCTGAACAGGATAAGCGGTTTAGAAAAATGGATGGCTGGATATTCCAATTTCAATGCAGATTAGCAGATTATTGCCATAATTGCCACACTCATAACACAGTTACCCCTTTTGTTAGCCAGCTACACTATCCTCCATTATTTCCAAGCTAATTTTATTATTGTTTGCCAACCACAGCTTCAGTTTTAGACCCTGCAGTTTAAGCCCTTCAGGTATGGTTTCTTTAGCATAATTAGGTGGATTTCTGTATTAGTAAATGTGATGGAATTAAACATCCAGGTAGTGACAGTCCCCTGACTTCTACTCCAATTTTTCCTTGTCATTTTAAATGCAAAAAAGCCTATAAAGTATAATCTGCTCAAACATTTGCTCCCCAGGGTGGAGCAAAAGTGCAGCTGCAGTTCATAAGTCTGGTGGTATGACAACTGCCATCTGCAAATGAATTTTTGAGCCACTGAAGAGAACTTTAAGTCATTAATGATTTCTTAGGTTGTGACATGTGAGCTATTTAATCCCCGTCCCACTTGGCTATGATCCATTTCCAATGTTTCAGTGTAAGAAGGAGACGAAAACAGAAACGATGTCATAGACATGAAAAGAAACCACTGTTTTATTTCGTTTTTAATATACGTTCCATGTCGTGTTTCACAAACACATACTGCAATGCTACAGGCTGCACCTCCTTATTACTGCGAAACAGCTCCTGATTACGATACTGAGGCTCATTCCAAGGATCTGAGACGTTTTAATCACTGAACACGAGGCACAATAAACACAGACCTTTGTTTTTGGTAGCGTTTCTGCAGAGAGATCTGACTCCTACATTTACCCTGAGCTCCACGATGCTGACAACACACCCCGCTTATAAGGATGACAGATGTTTGGCGGTCGCTATTTACAAGCAGCAGCTTCACTAATCTGTTTTGCACTTTCATTTGGTCTAATTGAGAAGGACTTGGACATGATCCTCTCTTACGAAAAAAAAGAAACCACCACAGATGCGTCTGGCTGACTGACAGGTAAGTGTATGCATCAAAAGCAGCGGGGAGCAGAAATAACGAAATGACTTGTGAGACGAAAACCCATGGGGCCTATAGAAAAGCACCAGGCAATATCTCAAGTCATTTGGAAATGATATACTATTAAAGAAGAAAATAGAAAATCCTGCTTTGAAAGAATTCTATTATTCTATCATGCAGTGAAAACGTCCAATCAAAGGTTGCCAAAAGACCGGATGTCTGGATCTGTCTGGAATACTGAGGCAGCGTCATGTCAAAAGAACACCAACATTTTTTGTCACAAAAACTCAATTTTCAATTCATAGTAATAATTCATGACTCGCGTGAATAGAGAGGTGACCCCCAGCTTGGGACTAGAGAGAGGAAAGTCGGGGTATTTTTTTAAGGGTACCGGTGGGGTACGGTGACGTCAGGGTAGAGGAGAAAGACAAAGCATCGTGCTGCAGCTGTCACAGTGAATCTCTCAATCAACAGCTGAATTAGTGAGGGATGCATGAGCAATTAATCAGGTTTACCAGCGGCCGCCAGGAAGAGGCGGGGGAGGAGGGAGGGGGAGTGCAACCTGTCTCTACATCTGTGTTTGTGTACTGTTTGGGTGTGAGCTAACTTATTGGTAAATTACAGGTAAACAGGGACAAAACAATTCACCAGACAACAACAGGAAACGTTAAAGACAAAGTGGTGTCTCGGGGTTGAATGGTCGCCACTTCTCCAGAGCAGGTTTCTACATTTTTAACATATATGCAGTTTGAGGTTTGGTGTCTTGACGCTTCCAACTTGTCAACCCCCACCGTGCTTCACCACTTTATACCAAGTCCAGATTCTGAGACCTCCCTCTTCAGAGCAGGCTTCTCCCCAAGAAACACCCCCAGTTCATAACTTGGTCTGTGGATTATGGCAAGTAACACCATAACAGAAGTACTGCAGAACTACAGTGTGCAAATGCATCTATTTCACATTTTAAAGACCAGATGAAGAAGATAAATTAAGGCTAATGATTCAAGAAGCCAGTTTTCTGTCAAACGTGTCAGTTATTCATTTCTAGCCCACTTTTATGCTGGTGCCGGCACACAGGCATGTATTCTGTTCAATTAGTTTTTTCTATATTGTAAAAACAAATGGTTCTATCAGAGTTTGTCTGTTTAGATGTTTAACTGTGCTTCGTAAATGAATGTTTTCATAACAGTCCACACTTTGAGTGACCTCTCACTGGATCACAGGGTATTTCCACGTATCTGACTGAAGGCCAGCAGGAACCCGTTGCTCATTGTTGTTAGAATATAAAGATTTTCTCAGCTGTCTGTTTCCTGTCAGTCACCGGACGCCCACAGGAAGACATGGAAGTCTTCCGCAGGAAATAATCCCTGAAAAACAGGCAGATGTAGCCTGACAGATTTAATTGTCACATCCATGTGTTTTGTTTTTTTTGTTTGTTTTTTTTTTACATGTGGTCTCTTTCTTTGCAAGAACAGCCATTCATTTCAAGCCAGGTTTGAAATAACCACAGAGCTTCTATATTAAAAATGACAAAATTATATAATTACATCTGGCATGCATTGCAGAGTGACTGGTGGAAACGTACACTCGACAGTCAGTAGTAAATGGGCTGTGACTCTAAATGACGCTGCTATTCTCCTTTAATGTGCATGTGACTTGCATAGAAATGTGCTGCTGTGTGAACAGTAGTGGCTTGTGAACTGAGTCAGGAAGAGAGATGTTAGCTGGCGTTATGCAAATGAGAAACACAACTGTCAGAGGATGACACACACACACACACACACGCAGAGGAGACCCAGTTAATTTGAACAATGATACTGAAGCAGTCAACAGAGGTGAGAGAAGAGCCAGACTGTTGGCCACACATCTTTGTCTTCAGCCCTGCATCATTTTAACATTTCATCAATACAGTCTCTCCCTCTGCTGGCTCGCTAGCTGCTGACCCCCACTACTTGTTGCTAACGGTCTCCAGGCTGCACATAGCAGGACGGTTATTTATGGATGGAGAAGAAGAGATAAATCAATGCTCTCCCTCTTCTTGCCCGGTTCCATTTGCATTACTTGAGTGAGGTGTTGAGTTACTTCAATCATTCCAAAAGGACATTAAGATTCTCCACCGTCCTGCTTTTGTTTTACTCAGTGTTATGAAATTCAGATGAGCTGGATGTGAAACGTTCAGTAGCTTTGTGGAGCAGTAAAAAGAGAAGGCCAACAAGCTGTCAGCACAGGACAGTAAAAAGTTACAGCCCACTACAAATGACTTATTTTCTTGCATGGTGATTAAATTCCTACTAAAGATTGTAAAGAAGCAGCATCTCAGAATAATAACGACACATTTTGAAGACAACTGGCAGAAAACTCAGAAATCCTAGTGACTTCTGTGACCAGTTCACTTTCCAACCAATCCCCTAGAGCAGAACAGGCTATGACAATACTAACACCCACCAAAATGGCAGCTGATGCTGAGATTTAGGAGTGGTTACAAAATGTTCCATCTGCAGCTGTGATTCACTCTCTTCATAGGTACTATTACAGTGTTTAGGGCCAATAATGGGAACCTGAGCCAGAAAAACGCCTATTTTAGCTTTAGTATAAAGTGAATGTGTTGCTACAACCATGACTTGCTGATCTTAAATGGGAAAAATGAAGTTTACAATGTGTGTAGCGTGAACACAGCCATATGAACTGTGGCACTTTAACCTCAATCGCTGATTAAATCAAATGCTTTTTGATAAAAAATGTGTTTTAATTTAGGTAACAGTAAAAAAAGAAATAAATAAATAAGACCACATTACCTGTTACACAAGTGCCACTAAAACCTTATCTTTTTAACAGCATGGTATTTAAAAATGTGCACTGGACCACACAGTACAGCAGGACCGCATTAAAACCTGCTTTCGTTAATGAAGCTGCTCATGTTTAGTTTTTGCTGAGAATGTGCCAAAGCAGAGGTGACTGAGTCCTTCAGGTATTTGGTTTTTTGGATGCTGAACTGAGAGATGTGTATAATATCTCTACTGTTATGGACCAAATATCGAAAAACACAAATGCTAAAAAGCCAAATGAACATCTGTTGCAAGTGCATGAATAAAGTAATGCTAACAAGTAGCTTAATAGAAGTATTTTGGCAATTGCATCTTATTAATGCAAGTGACATTTTAAACAGCCTGTGCTAATTATCAGCCTGCACAGTTACCTTTTCACCTACCGCCTGATGTGATTTCACTAGTTAGCACAGACACAAGTAATTTTCTTTAAGCAAGTTTTATTTTTGCCAACAAAAAATTCTATTAAACACAGGACATCATGTGAACAGGGCTGTCGCCTTCGATTCCCTCTGTATGGGGAAAAAAAACCAAGCTAAAGCTAAAAGCTCCATGATGATATAAGTGAGGTAAACAATGTTGCTGCGGTTTTTAATTGCCCACATGGGTATAAGGGAAATGTCAAAGTCACATCACAGCCTGGCCCACTGCTGCACTCCTACACAGAGAGCGATGGCAATTTCTAGCAAGCTGAAGGAGAAGCAGCGGCTGACCGGGCGGCGAGGACGTTTGCAGACTGGGCGAGCTCAGGACTGGGAAACAAAGCAGGGATGCTCATCCAAACATTTTCAGACATTTCTGTATATTCGTCCTCCCGCGCCCTCCCTTTCTAAACAATGAGGCTTAGGAGCACGGAAAGAGCAGCAGAGTGGACAGAGGGAGGAAGGGGAGAGAGGGGGTGCACTGGCACCCTTTTTAATTCCAGCTAAAGCTGTTCCAACAAAAGGGCCCTCACTCGGGGACCGCCACAGAGCAGCAGGCTGAAAATAGGGTCATGAGCGAAAGAATGGCAGCAAAAGAGAGAGAGCAAGAGAATAAGAGTAAGGAATAAAAACTGGTGAATGAAAGAATGGGAAAAAGAAAGACAGAGCCAGGGATGAAAGGCCGGGTGGAACTTTTCTTTACTCTGTATAGCTGTAAAAGTCAAACGCAGGAGGGTGGCCACATTGATCATTTGTGTGTGTATGAGAGAGAACCTGTGTGTGCATTTGTGTGTGATCCGCAAAGCCATTCATGATGCAGTGAGAGCAGACTGGACTCTGAAAGCAAAAACCTTCCCCCGACCATCCTTGGATCAGCTCCATTGTAATTCATGGCGCCGTTCCTGTTGCCACGCTCCATAATCCCTCGGCCACTGACACCTGTTTGCTGAAGAACCACTAAGGAATGCCAAGGTGTTAGCCATGATACAGTTTATTTCTAGAAATGTGATCTGGAATTTGCTTAGTAACAGGTTTCCTCAGAAGTGGAATGAAAAAAGAAAATGCTGACCGAGTGCAGACACATGCTTGCTGGGTCTTGGCAGACAGAGTGATGAATTAAAACCTGCTTCCCAGACTCTCAGCAAGCCGGACCGACGGAGCTTCTCACAGCAACACAATCTCTCCCACCTAATTGCAGTAAGCTTCTTTTACAAAGTCCACACAAAACCATGCACACACCAAACAACAAGGGGATCTGAAATTGTCTCATCCACAAATGTTGTATCCATAACAACCAGCACCAAACCTCTGCAGCTGACCTGCAGACCAACCTCTGCCCCTGGTCCTGAGCACTGCCATGGGAAGTTTTTAAATGTAGAAAAACAAACTGTGTTACACAATAGCCTGCAGTCTAAGGTTAGTAGTCCATCGTTCGTCACCCCACAAAGAATTATGGGAACTCATTAACATTTTAATCCTTGATCAATAAGAAAACCTAGAGGCGAAAATTAAAATGAGACAAACAAACATGAATTCAGACTAACACAGCACAGTGCACAAAACAACACAACAACATGTGAGAGTCCATGTGTGAGAAGGCTGAAATTCAAGCTTTTCTCTCTCACCGCAGCCGGACTGGAGCTTGTGCTTTCCTCTGTGAGAATCATCACCACACACGACAGCCCAGACAATGACAAACAAATTGCTATAAACACTAACAGCCCCCAGCATTACTATGCAGCTCGTGTCGGTGTGAGTCATTAATGAGCTCTCAATGTGCATCAATGTTCTGCTCTCGGGGGGGATGATTACAACCCCATGTCTCACCATGAACAGCCATTGACATCTGAGTCCAGGGCCTATGTGCTTTAAACTGCAGGTCAGGTCAAACTGCAGGAGCCAAAACAGCTCATTTCTGGTCCACAGCGTGACAGCAGTTTGTTTTAATGCAGTGGGTCTCAGAACATGGGGCGAAACTATTTTTCCCGTTTCATTACATGGGATTCATTGTGCCTCTGTTTTTCTCATCTTATTCCAGCTTCCTTTTATTATATCATGTTTAAACTCTTAACTCGAGGAAAGTGTCTTATAAAAACTTCCCTCTACAGAGTTCCTTAAAAAGTAAGTCAGCAAAATAAAAACTCTGTACTAAAATATATCACCGAGCCCGAACAGGCTCTTGTGAAGCATCCAGCTGTTACACATCATCACTGACATTTCAACCCAGATGAGACTATACCTATGATCGACTCTCAAGGCAACAGCCGATCCCTCAAACCTCTCTCTCACACAGAGACGATCACGTCTCCCAAGTCACACTCCTTGACATTTAGTCTATCTGCCATCAGCCACAGTGGGGTTGGGACCTTTGCACCGCAAATGGAGGCTCCAAAACATTTTCAGCTGCAGGGTCAGGGCACTGTGCTGGGTTAAATTAGGATTTATGCAAAGTGAGAAACTTCAGTTCATTAACCCGAGAAAATTACAAGGCATTATTATTCAAACTGGCCTTTGCTTGGAAATAACGGGGAGTGGGGGGAGGTTCAGCCTGGAGGCTTGTTCTAATAATTAATCAACTAAAATATCCCACAAGGAGAAAAATTTAAATAATTGTGTTTCTGTCATCGAGTGGAAGTCTGAAGCAGGTAGCTGTAACTGCACTAACACAGTCCAGTGATGGTTTCTGAGGCTCGTTCTTCTGCACTGGCTCCCAGATGAAATCAACCCACCAGAGACCCACACCGGAGCCACTGCACTGGATACACAAATATTGCAAACAAACGGCAACACGAGAGGATGCATGGCAAGTGATGAATCATTAATAACAGCTCTCAATAATCAGGCTGCACTGCTCTGAGGATGATAATCATCGGCCGCCTGCTCTCCAAGTGATAAGCTAATCAGCCCTTCGTCTCCACCGAGCCGTCGAGGGGACTCATCATCATTGACATTTCAGCACAGACTCTGGCCTATAGAGACGAGCATGGAGGGAGACACCTGATGTGACTTAATTATCACGGCTACCTTCTCAGCTCCGCTCTGCCTGTTTCACTGGAGATGCTCATTGGTCCACCATGGTGAAAAAAAAGTTTCACTGGTGCTGCCCACCCCTTTGTCAAAGCGCTTGTTTATTTTCCACAGTGTGATCATCAGCCCATATGTACGGTGCTTCACATGCCGGGACACACGTTTCTATTGGTGCATTCAGGGTCACTAACTCATTGCTAAGTAGCTGCGATGGGAGTGTGGAGTTTTTCCTCCAACCAGACAGTTGTGTTGCTGCACATTCAAATTAACTCATAACCTGTGGGGATAGTTCATGACAATCTGACAGCTTTTTAACAATACAGGCCTGAGGTAGCAGAGTCTCAGCTGAGTATCTGTCATCCTCACACCAACCTGTGTTGCATGGCTCACAGCACTGCGGTCTGCAGCACCATACTCCTCGTTTTTGTGCCATTACGCCGTGGTTTTCCTGTTCTATCGGCTTACGTTGCTCCGACTTATGCAGGAGGACAAAGAGAGTATCATTACCAAGCAAAGTCCAATCAACGTCAAATCATCCTCCTGCTTCGTATGCTCAGTAAAAACCTTAGTCCACAATGGTGCCTATTAAGCAACAGATGCTAGAGCAAAATGCAAAACAGAGGCTCTGTGGCTCCTGGCCTTGAAATAACTTGCACTCCCACTTGCTTTAATCTCAGCGGCATGTCTCCAAGGCATGTCAACACATAAGACGACACATCCTCAGCTCCGTAATGACCCATCTCCTTTTCCCTTGGTGACAATTCGGGGACAGCACTGACAGATGATACTAGTTACACCCAGGTGAAAACAACAGGCTGACAGATTCATGCTGAAAGAGTGGGCTCACAGAATTTTATGCCGATCACTGTAGCCTGACTGCCTTCTGTTAAGAATTTTGTTACTGGTCCCAGTTGGGGGGGAAAAAAAAAAAAAACAATTGTTTCTGTTGGGAGTTAGAGCGTGATTGTGTTACTCAGCAGTGCATTTTAGTGGTGTTATTCTAGTTCATGGTTATGGTTATTTCCATATCTATCACTTTAATGTTCCTATAGGAACATAAAGTGTTGCTATAATCAGCTGCAAGTTTATTGATTCTTTTTGTTTTGTTTATGGTGCGATATTTCCACAGCATTCTGATCAGGTGTCCCAGCCGTGGGTTTAGAGGAGCATTATTTATAGGATCACTGGCATTTATCAGAAACCTTTTAAGCTTTCTTTCAATTTAAATGACGTTAGTGTTATTGTATCTGTCCTGTAGTGCTGCAGCGGGGACTGTGTGTGTGTGTGTGTGTGTGTGTGTGTGTGTTAGAAATAACTAACCTTGGAACACATTGATATTTTTATCTCAAAGTATTATCATATTCTTGCATTGTGCTTGCATCATTTGACAATACGTTTACAGTAGAGTTGAACTGATATATCAGCCAGCACTGGCACAGTGATTCACTTTGTATGTAAATACAAATACCAGTAAGTTCTTGCTGCACCTTACCTTCAGTCTTAACCCTTAGTTCAGTTTTAATATGGTTGTAATGTTAAGTAATGCAGCTTTGATGTTTAATGTTAATCCTTACAGTTGCAGCTTTAAAATGATTATGGGAAAATATTTGTGTAGCGAATATTTTTTAGTGTTTGTTCTGCTGATAAATATCTAAAAATCAAATATTGTTCGAGCTCTAGAAGCTTAATGTTTTGGTATTTTATCTCTTTAAATGCAGACTGTTGGTACAGAACTGAAATTCTGAGATTTTCATCCCTGCTGCCAGATTTCACCATAGGGTCCCTGTGGTGGTGATTTATTTATGGCTCTTGACGAGGTAACGCTCGTGCAGGGGCCACATGAAGTGCAGGGCCCCAGCGATTCTCGTTTACAGCAGAGTCCGTGTTTCCAATCACCACCCTGTTGCTCTGCACAATGACCAATTTCTGCTGCTATTCAAAGGGGAAACAATCAGCCCCCGCGCCCATATCGCACTTCACAACAGGTAAACGCAGATTACAGGTCAGTCGTGTTGGATGGGCTTTGTGGAAGCTCAGAGAGGATTAGGTTTCCTGAACGGTCACCTGCCGTCTGAAGCTGCGAGGATCTAGGACAGAAAGCCCAAACCAGAAGAGCCACACCTCGCAGATCATGGCGTACCAAAACTCCACACACAGACCTAACAGAGAGCTTTGACTATAAACTTTTACAACAGGTTTCACGGTCGAGCAAACAGCAGCCAGAGAGGACGCAGAGCCGCGACACACAGACATGCAGCACTCCCAGGACGCTGGGGGGGGGGCGGCGGGAAGCGCTGAGGGTTGCCCACACTCAGGGCGCACGAGACTGGAGGAAGCGGAAGACTGTAGAAGCTATTACGGGTTTTGAAACCCAGCTCGGGTCGTTTGGTCTTACCTTGGGCTGCGATGAGGATCGCTGCTACCACCAGCCAAGTGCTTCTCACCAGAGAGCCCGGCCAGCGCGCTGCGTAATCTCTCGCCATTCTTCTAAACAGGAGACAAGGTGGACGTAAATATCCACAACAGCGCTGTGTGGAGCGAACGACCTCCAAATTATTCCGTCTCCGATCAGCCAAGAAACTTGGAGTTGAGTTCAGACCGACTGGGTTGAAATCAGCCAAGTCTCTTGTATGTGCACACCTCTCTGCTATCAGGACTGTTTAGTTTCTCTCTCCTTTGAATCTCTTCACTGACTGGATGAGTCAGACCCTTCTCCGTGGGGGCGCACCGGCAGCACTGCGCACAGGTAGCCCACGGCTGGTTGTGTCGTGGTGCGTCTCGGCCACGGCGAGCGGAGCGAGATGGAAACAAAGTGTGGACGGAGTGTGAGAGTCGGTGCAGCTCGGTGTGTGTGTGTGTGTGATGAGGAGAGCTGAGCGGGGAGTATCAGAGTGATGTCAGCAGAGCGTCACCAAGAGGACTTCAGCCGTAATACTGGATCCTCGGCGCTGCAGACCAGCTCCCCAGTCCCACAGTGGCACCGCTTTAAGACTCATAAATACTAGAAAAACACACACCTGCACTGCAGGCTCAGTAGGGACCTCTGCCCGAGGTGTGTTTTTAGCCTGTACTGGACTTTAAGTCTCTCCAAAAACTAGACTCCAGTGCTAATGTCACAAATTCTGGAGCCTGTTTTGTTTCTGCATTTTTCTAAAAAGCCGTTTCTACAGGTCCCATTTTCTCTTTATTGTGTCAACAACAACAGCTGAGGCAAAACCAAACTTAGTGTTTGTGCCTCTTTAACTTTGCTTCAGTTTCTTTTCTATTCATTCTGACTTTCTGTTTGTAAAGTTTAGAGTTAACTGGGTACATTCATTTCTGAGCCTGAGCACAAAATGCTTGGTGCCTGATAAGAGGTTACATGTGCAGCCTGTCAATGCAATAACAGCTGCAGCTACTTGACCCAAACACTGAAGCTCCTAATCCAAAACTACTACATGTCTAAACTTACATTGTTGATCCAATATGACCCTGCTGGACTTCAAAGTACAGAAACATTCAGTCCGCTGTCTGGTTGAACAACAGTGTGTTGCAGTGGAGCTTCTCACTGCACAGATGATCTTTGGCCTCTAAGTCAAGCTACTTAGAGAATTAACATTAACTAGCGATAATAAGGAGAGCAGCCCTGTAACTGCAGCAGCTTTGTTTTAACCAACACTGACCAGTTAAAGTGCCCAGATCCCTGGACCTGGTCGGGACACCTCCACTTCCTGCTCATCACTGATAATAATCAGTTATAGCTGCTGATCGTCAACGTTGTTCAGTGATATTAGACATTTAGAAGAATCAGACGCTGGTGGAATATAATCACAATCCTTGTATTTCACCTGCATAGTTCAGCCTGATGCTGAAGAGAATCATTTGTTTCCTCCACAGTTACGATCGTTTCACAACTGGTGACTTTGCAGATTAGGATTTTATACACAATCGATGAAATGTCAGGACCTGGTGCAGACTAAACAACAAAATACATGTAGTTTCCGTCCGTCACCTACTGGAGCTGCCTCCACCAGCTACAGCATTAAAATGTGGCTCAAACATCAATCCAACCATAACAAAATGATACGACAGGCTATAAATAATCACAGGGGCCACTTTTTAAAGCAGAATAGTCATTTTTAGGTATATTTTGCAGATAATACGTACTTCACTTTGAACACTGTCATAATGGTACTTTTACTGCTTCTTCCACCACTGATTATTAAGTGGTTAAGTGTATTAAGTGTATGAGCATTAATCATTCAATCAAAATTACAGCTGTGTCACTGGAATCAAAACCAAAGCCAAAGAATAACGTTTTAAAATAGTTCGCTCTTGATCAGCAGCCAACATTCGTTTATGTTATTTATACAAATCAGTGAAATGCTGCGGCAGCTAATAGTAACGTTATCATTTATCAAAATAATAATTGATTTCTGTCAATTGACTAAGTGATGCATGAGGAGAATGTCAGAACAACTTACTTAAGATATAAATATTATTAAAAAATTATAGCGTTAGAAATGGAAACTTGTTTCCAGGGCTCAGTGTGTCCCTGTGTGGGCGTCTACAGCAGCCACACCACACGTGCACGTGCTGGGTTGGGGCTTTGCAGGCACATCACATCAGCAGCTTCAGTTTTCTGAGACAAAAAAAAATGAAAGATCTTAAACACACAAAGCTCATCGGGGGTTAAAAGTGGAGGAAGCTTTGGAGATCAGTCTGTTTGGGTTAGAAAAGAAAATGGTTCAGGGAGTAGGAAATTCAAAGTGTAACGGCACCAGCGCAGTTAAATAAGTTGCAATAATAAAAATTATTCTCTGTGTTTTGAGAATCTTGATCCAAAGTCTACACTTCAAAAGCACAAAATGCAAATATTAGACTACTACTGTACCAAGCTATCAGTGCTTGTGAAAACAAGGACACCTAATGCAGATTTCTATTCATAGAATCTATTATTACAATGTTTGGTCTTGGAAAACCACAAAGTGTTTTTCTCAAAAAAAATTTTTTTAAATATCTTTGAATCCACATCCTGAGCTACACTTGTGATAATGTATTTCCTCTATTACACCAAAAACAAAAAGAACAGGAGACTTGCAGACAAGAAATTGCAAACATAAATTCAGGTTTGCAGCTCACAAGAAAACGCCTTCGGGGAGTGAGGTGGGGCTGAGTTGGTGGGTTGGTGGGGTTGGGGGGGTAAAAGTCTCTAGATGGATGCTGTCATTTACTTTGTTGTCCCTCCTACAGAAACAGTGATGCAGAGAAAGTGTTTTTAAAGGCAGAAATGTTGGAAACATGGATATGTTGGAGGGAAATAAACAGACTCGTGTGTTCACAGAGAGGACGGTCCCGTCTGCCGAGGACGATAAGGGAACATCTTTGAAGTTAACTGCAGCAGCTTTTCTACGTCACTGTTGAAATAAGTAACAAAAGGCAGATTGACTGAGAAAACACTTACTGTGCTCACACACAGACATCACGGCGGGGCTCAATTAACTGTGTGACTGAGTCATAACTCTAAGACAATAAACAATAAACACTGTAGGAGGGACCGACTGCTCTTCTTTGTGTGTCAATGAGTCTGCTTATTGGTTTATTCTTCTGTGGTTATTAACGTGAACCTGATGCATTTTTAATTCAGATTAGAAAATTAGAGACAATTGTTGACACCATGAGTTATGTCACTCCAGATAATGGGAGTAATTTAGCTGTTCACTTTAGCTGGGAACAAACCGTTTTCCTCACTTATCTTGTAGCGGTCTGGAGCCACACAGAAGTCCAGCTCTTGGATGTCAGTGGTGGATAAAACACTGAACTGACTCATGAGTCACTGGGTCCTCAGAGCAGCCCAGTTACACATTCATGCACGGTAGTGGCCCGGTGACTATAAATCCAGGGACACATAAGCTTGTGACAGTGGTAGGTTCATTGTTTAAATGCTTTTTTGTTGAGGCACACACCTACAAGTCGATTACATGTCTGCTCCGGGAAAACTCATGTTTCTTTAATTACCAGGGTCACAGAGACGTGGTTCATTGTTTACATGACATTTAAGAAACCTCCTTCCTGTAGAGAGTCAACCTTGTCACTTGGGATGACTGGACTCAGTGAACAGTGTTTATTTTCCACCCTGTGAGTTATTCCCTCCATTACGTTAACGCAGCAGTAGAGGATCTTACAGACGTGGGCCTGGGCAAAAACTAAAACTATTTAATGGACTAGATTAAAAAATATGAGACTCAGCCCTGCACATTATAATCATCAGTCATGTGTCCTCCCATTAAACAGGAACGCAGACAATTATGAGCCATAGCTATGTTTTTCATTAAGTGACAGGTAGCATTCATGAGACAGCATCAGTTAATGTCAGAGTGATAAAACTTTATAGAGGCCGTGGCAATTATAGGGATAAATGAGGAAGTCAGGCAACACCGTTATAAAACAACAACGTCCGTGTAGACAGGAGGTTAGAGTGGGTGGATGGGTCACCAGAACACTAAACAGCTTACAACCACGTTAATGTTTGTTTTAACTGTGACCTATAACCCTAACCATGTTTATTAACCACACCAAGAAGACAAAGGCACTTACTGTAACCTAAAAACAATCTTTACCCTAAACCTTCACCAAATCATTTCCTACCACAAAATAAAATGAAAGATTTGTTTCTTTAACTATATCTGTGCCATATCTCCTGAAACCTGGCTGATTCAAATAAAGCATGTGTGGGTCACATCAGGGAGCAGAGACAAAACCTTTGTGCATTGTCATTAAGGTTTTAAGACCAGGCTGTTCTGCAAAAATGATTTACACTTGGGGACCGGTTTTAAGGATCCATGTCGTGTTCAAGAACATGTCAACATACAGACAGAAAGAGCCAGCGGTCAAACCTCGGACTTCACACGGAACCAGCTCCACCTGCAGCTGAAGCTGGAAAGACCACACAAAGAACATCTTTAAATTCTAAAGCCCAAGAACATCTGGACCTGTGGTGAAAATGTACGCACAGTTTTGCATCAATAAGTCATGCTAAAATAAATCTGTTTGCACCAACCCACTGATATCAGCATGATAAAGGATCCTGAATTGCAGCTCACAGTGACTTATGATGCAACAACGCTTCCCCTCCAGCTCCAGTAGGACAACAATCCCCCTTATTCCAAACCCAGTAATCACTGTCACAGCCAAAACATCTCTTCATCTCACAGAGTAACCACCTGCCTCCTCCAGCTGTAACATTCACAGTGGAACGCTCTCACTGCTGGAGTACATGATTTCTGCTTCGAGGCAAACCAAACAACCACCTAGTTTATTGCAGAAAATCGCTGTAAGCATCCCCATGCCTCTTTCCACCTATGCTATTCAGAACATTTCATTGAGAAATAACACATGGAAGCCCTCTGGAAAGCCTGCCTGTCTTCCTGCCTCTGAAATCTTCCCCATGAAGCTTCCACCATTTTGCTGGGTGGCAAACTGGGCTGCCCACCTCTCCATTATCACCTCATTAGCGGCCTGCAAACTGGCCCACCCTCCATTTTGGCTCCTGCCTCAATCAGGCCATTAATCACAGAAGAGCAGGGAAACCTTCTGTCTCATGTAGGCTGAGGATGTTTTCTGCCTGCCCCTGCTGTATATGTGAGTGTGTGTGTGTGTGTGTGTGTGTGTGTGTGTGTGTGTGTGTGTGTGTGTGTGTGTGTGTGTGTGTGTGCATAGGCATGCTGCCGCATACAAATGATCAGGCTGCATCCTGCCATCTGTTGACCACGAAAAGTAATTACCTCTACACTGACAAGTTCACCATTTTTTGTTTCTGTTTGCTGATTCCAAAAGCAAAATCATGTAATTAAAGTTTTATCTCTATTAAACGAAAACAGATTAAAGAAAAATACTCAATGTCAAATTAACCATCAAAACGGGTTGTCAGAGTATTAAGAAGTACAACTGTAGTATATGACATGAGTATTCAGTTTAACAAACTACTTTGGTGAGGTTGAGGAAAACAACTAATACTGGCAGGAAAAAGGATGCAAACCTTGGACTCTGACACTGCAGCAGTATAAATTTATTACTCTGCTGCTTTGGTATTGAATGTGAACAAAGATTTTGTTTTTGGCCTCAAGACGTTTCTAAATTGACTGGCACAGAACTTCGTACAGACACTGATGCCTCCCAAAAGATAAATCCTAATGATTCTGATAATCTCCAGCCTTTTCCTGCAGCAGCACCGTGAGGTTCACGTTGGTGGTTTTGAGTGAAATATTGGATGGATTGCTTTGACATTCAGTACAGACATTCATGCCCCACTAAAGATGAACTGTAATAACTGTAGTGATTTTTTTTAGTTTTCATCTACAGGAGATAAAATTCACTGCAGCTCTATACTGACATTATTATTGTACACGCTCAATCTTAAAACACACACACACACACACACACACTTTATATATTTAAAACATCACACAGCTGGCAGATAATCTATGTTGGCAATGACATGCAAAAAAAGACCACATAAATGTAATTTGAGGGGAATTTCTGTGACATAAATAATGAGTCAGCCCTGGCTCTAGGCCTGCGTGGCCCTGTAGGGGAAATGGAGTAAATTAATTCCTCCTGCTGTAATGATGTTGTAAACAAAATTTATATCACTTTATATCAACTCATATGTCATGTGGTGTAGATGAAAAAGGTATGTATCTATGTCAATGCACGGATTTGCCCCGTCCCTGTTATTCAAGCCCAATTACGGTGCTGATACATGACAACACAGTATTCTGATGCATAAATCTGGTTATCTTCAATAAAATAAACACAAATAGATACTTTACACTAGACCTGTCCATCTACTTAGAAGAAACCCAGCAGATGAAACTTATTTTCTTTTTTATTTCCCTTAAAATTTGAAGTCAGCAGGCTTTGGGAAGGCTTTGAATAATTCAGCCAATAATTCATGTCTCACCACTTTGTGCTTTCTCACTCCCCAGGGCCGCTGCAGTTTAAACCAGTGGTTCACAACCCGAGGGTCGGGACCTCCCCGAGCGGTTTGCCAAGATGATTAACAGAATAGAAAAGAAGAAAAAACATATTTCTGCAGCACAGTATGGTTTTTATTTTATGTTTCCTCTCCCTGGAATCTTTTGCAGTTTTACTTCTTGAGGCTCTTTGAGACTCTCTGGTCAAACTCCTCACAGCTCATTGACCAGAGGGTCACGTGTGTGCATTTCATTTCAGTAACTAAATTCTCTCCAGCTAAAATGATGTAGAACTGCTGCTTTAGACATTAGAGGAGTGAGGCTCTGACTGCGTAGAAGTAAAGAAGTCACACTGTCTTTGCTGTCATAAATTATTTCTGATAAGCTTCGAGCACAGAGGTGAAGCCTGTAATTGTATTGTAGTCAGCTGCTCACTACAGCGCAGTGCAGCTGCAGTGCAGCTGTGAGTCTGTTCAACTACCTGTTTTTAAAGAAACTACCATCAAACAAATCTGCTCATGCATCTTTAAACTCACACTTTTGCATTGTATACAGGTGGAACTGGGGGGTGTCCCACTGGCCTTGGCTCTTCTATCGCCCCCCTCTCCCTCTACCTGCCCTCACCTGTCCTCTTCCACATCTCTCCATTCTTTCATCTTTCCCTCCCTGCACCTCAGTCATTCCAGAAAGCAAAATAAATCAAATCATATTCGTCAGTGACAGCCGACCAGCCCGAACACCTACTGAGTTATTTACCTCAGCGTGTCTGTGATCCACCGAACGACCCTGCATTAGCAGTAGCGCTGTCAGCTCTACACATCCACAGACGTATCTGCACCGAGCGCCTGCAAATACACACAATCTGTTTAGCTGCGTTAGAAGAGATGGAAGCAGGACTGAGATGTTTCTCCCTCATTTTTCTCCCCAACCAGCCCATTAATTTTATATACAGCAGCCCCACTGCTCTCATGCTCACCTCATTCTGGAAGCTACAAGCCAATGAGGATGGTTGTTATAACCACACACAGCTGGGATGTTGGCCTGTGTGGTTATGGATTGGTATGTTTTTATGTCTTTATAGTGGAGGAGAAGGCAAGGTGGGAGAGGATGGATAAATAAGGGCATGTTTGGGTGTAGATAATCTTTCGTTCCCTAAACACAGTGGAACAGAGGATGAGAGGTGCCTGTCAATCAGGAGGAGTCCTCACTGAGGCAACCCGGGTTAGGGTTTATCGAGGGATGGGGGGGTCATTCCAAAGGAAGGGGGTTCAGCAGAGACAAATACACTTTGAGAGGGGACTTTATTTTTTCAGAGGAAACGGTTTATTTGAAAATTCAGTCAATAACTTCTCACCGCACCAGTGACTAAGAGGGAGCTCTCTGGGGACGGGAACGATGAAATAAAAAGCTGGTGTTTGAGTTCACCAGACGAGCACCTGAGAGGAAATCTGGAGCCTTTCAAGCCCCCAACTGATGAGACCTCACTGAGAATAAGAAGCAAGGTACCACCTCATCAGGGCATAGGATACCCTGGTTTCAAATAAACACAGATCACTAGTGAATGTTGAGCAAAACACTATATTTTTGTACAAATTTGGGTTTGTAGCCACATTTTATTTTGACAACCGTTGTTGCCAAGCGGTTCTTCTCCTACTGACTACTCTTGCACCATCTCAGGTCATCATTTGTGGTTTGAGGTGAAAAGTCTTGGCAGTTCCTGAATGAGTTTCAATTAAATTCGTTGAAATCATTCCTGCTGCCTTCTGAACGAAGTCTAATAACTTTATTGATTGGTGCACATTTAATTCAGCAGCATCACAAGGTCAGATTTTCACTTAGGTTTATGAAGAAAAAACATTCCTGTCAGCCTGAGCTGTGCTTGACCACGGTAAACACCAAAAGTCAAACATATTTAGCTTTGAAAATACTGGAATCAGCCTGTAAAACATGTCCCCACAGGTTTGTTTATATCTGCAGTGTAAACATCCCATTGTTGCTCAAACAAACTCAAAAATCCCAGAGAAAATACAGAGGCCATAACCTCGAGTCCTCCATGGCCCCATGCACATCCCTGCAGGCCACGTGAGGATCAAGTTGAACTGCACAGAACCTGCCAAAATAACACACAGCTGCACTGTGTTCAGATTAGCCATGACTTTGCAAAAACATCCACCACAGCCCTGCAGAGAGTCCACACACCCTGTTCCCATTGTTCTGTAATCACGTTGCTGCAAGGCAGCACACAGAAATATGGAAGAATACGTTGGATGTTTCAGGAGCTAAAAGAGACAACTGGCTGACACGGAGCTACGAGGGTCAACGCACTGTGTTCATGGTGAATCAGACATAAGGGTCTTTGTAACACCAAGGTGGACAGCTGCTCTTTTCACTCTGACCAAACCTATTCCTATATCATCATTTTCAAGTACTTCAGTGTAGCTGGACACGTCGGGGTGTACGACACAGCAGATGGTATATTTCAGATTGACAGCTGAGCCAAGAAGAAGATGCTGTGCCAGGTTTTTGTGGTGGTTCTTCACGGACTCGACTCTTTCATGTTACCTTGTTTAATGCCGCCTTCAAGTCATCCTTGTAAGCTCTTAGTTGAAACTTCTGAAGTGGCAAATACGATGTGTCGTGCATTCAAGTGAATTCTTGATTCCTGAGCAACATTAGTCAACTGTTGCCTCTGCGTCTCTTATCAACGGCATGAGGGCGACATCCGTGCCCAGAAATGTCACAAGCGAAGAGCTATGTGAAATTTAAATATATCAGTATGCAGGATTTAACTGGAAAGAATGAAACGTCTTATCAAGACAAATCTGAAAGCATCTATGCACCTTTGAAATCACTTATTTATAGTTGTGGATTATAAGATGTGATAATACAAAAATGGAAACAAGGGCAAACTCAATGGAGAATAGAATGAAAAATATGTTTTTGCTTTTAGTTGTTACTCTCAGCACCAAGAACAATATTTTTTCCACAGTTTTTACATTCGGAGCCTCTGCTAAACAACTGAGGTCTTTATTTATATAGAAAATCCACTTTTAAACTAATGATTTACTTGGATTTGCCTCAGTGAAATCAGTATTGTGCCACCAGCTTCCTGGAGGGAAGCCACCTGAAAAGTCTGGCTCTAAAATCCACAGTGCCCCATGGCTATTACTTTTTTTGTTTTTTTATTTATTTATTTCCGTGATGTTTCGGCTAAACAAGATGTCACAACTAAAATGTGTTTCACCAGCCACCGCAGCAATGGACTTTGAAATATCTCCCTGCTGTGGTCACGTGCTTGAGCTTCTGTTAATGAACAAACTGACCCAACCACCATGTTGAACAGTAGAGATACTGAGTGAGGGGGGGGGTTGGTTTTGTTAATGAATGAAGAGAATAAAAGTCGAGAGGTGACAGAGGAGAGAAAGCGAATAGAGAAAGACCTGAATGTGCACAGGAAGCATAAATGTGGGAAGTCTCTAAAAGCAGAGAAGCTAAACCCGTGCAGTCAGCAAAAACTTTTCCAGGTGATTTTGAAAAAGTCTCAGACTGAGACGTCTCATCTATAAAACTTTCCCCACCCCAAAATAAAAAGCTTTTGACAGAAACGGGCAAGAGCGTACTTCCCCTGCTGGATTTTTCTGTTTATTAAAACCTGCACCTCTGCATGTTTCACACTACACTGCAATGAAACAACACTAGCAGAGCCAGGGTATATTACAGCAGCCTCAACAAATAACCAGCAACACGCACGTGTGAGCTGGGGAGGAAATTCATTAAGACCATAACAGCTTTAATGCCTGTATGTCTCTTAAGATCCCTGTCGCTCACAAGACGTCTCTGTCGTCAGAGTGAAACCACTTCAGATTGAACAGAATCAAGACTATTGCTGCCATCAGTCAAAGCCAACAGCGGGTGAAGTGCAGGGCCAGAGTTACCGTGGCCCAGCATCTCACCCAGTGCAGACAGCTACGAGGAAACTTGATGGAAAATTATGTTTTACCTCTGTCTTGGAGTGGGGTCAAGCTGATTAGATGGGGGTGAATGTGTGCAGCTGTGTGTGTGTGTGTGTGTGTGTGTGTGTGTGTGTGTGTGTGTGTGTGTGTGTGTGTAGGGGCAGTGGGAGGGGAATCCTTCAAAAGGCTGCATGAGTGAGCAAGTCACCAGAAATGAGTGATTACCTTCCTCCAGGCCTGTTGTAAAATGTCACCCTCTTTGAGAAACGGGTCTTTGCTGGGTCACCTGTAAACTCTGGCATCACATGCTGTTCTGGTATTTGGGATTTACTCTAAAATCAGGGATACTGTTCTCCCTGTTCCTCTATTTCCCCTCTTTAGCTTTTTTTTTTTTAAATTGTATGTGTCTTGCTGGAGCCACGAAATCTTTTTACTTTTACATTTTAATATTTCTACTGTCCAAACAGCCTCATAACAAGAGCAACTAAATCATTACAACCATCCTAAAGCTAAAAAAATTTAAGGAAATATGTAACATTTCCTTGGAAATTTCAGTAACACAAAAAGTTTTAATATAACTCCAGAAACATTGGGACTCTAAAAGGAAAAACATTCCTTCCACAAGCTAAAAGTTCTGGTCCTAAATTCTGCTACTTATCAGCTCCTCAGGTCAAAGTGAATCTAACAAAACAAATGTGCTGTTGTAAATTAGCAGTATACGACTGTTTCCCCAGCACACTGATGCTGAGATGTGCAGCAGCAGAGCAATCCACTCAGGAGAAGCAGTGTACTGTGACAAGATAGATGTTCCTACCTCTCCTAATGGAAAGTTAAAACTTTACTTCGCTAACTTCTCTGGCAAAGGCTGCAGAAATATGGCATAAGTTCCAAAACCGAGTCAAACAAAGTGAACATTTCCAACTGTCCGTAACAAGCTGAGCTAAGAGGCGACTCATTAATCCTGTTGGTGGAAACATTAAACTTCTGCCTCCGTCTGTTTCGCATTTCACGAAGCACAAGCGATTTTTACTCTGAAAACAAGATTTTAATCATGAAATTTACTGAGTCTCCAGGTCTGAGAGTGGAACTTATGGCAGCACATGTGTTGGCAGGGTCTCGTCCATATCGTGCTGAGAAAAGAGCACATCTTCAGCAGGTTAACACAGAGTTCAGCATCAACAGATAAATTAGATTCTGGAAAGCTTCAGATGAAACGGCTCAGTACACTGAAACACAGCAGGTCTTTGTGTCCTGACCTAATGTGGACCCTTATTGTACAGAAGTTATTTTACTTGATTATTCCCTAATCAGGCCAAAGTAATTAGAATAATATCAGGCTGATTCTGAAGTGGCAAAAATCACCTGAGTAAATAAGAAAAACACTCTGGAAATCACAGAGTTTAGACTGGCCAGCACAAAGCGCTGCTTGATTTTCAGTCTCCGGAGGAAACAGATAATGTTACTGGCCTCTGTACTTATGATTAAACTGAAATGAACACGCAGCTACACTGTTAAAACTGGGATCAGAGTAATTCTGATCTCAATATGGGGTCACTGCATGAAAAAGACTGTAAATCACCCTTCGCCCCAGTTCCTTCTGCTGCAGCCTGTCATTGCTTTTTCCCCAGAAAGCCCAGTCAAACAGCTCCTTTCCAAACTCCCTTCTTGGTCCTGAGCTACATATACATTATGCGTTTTGGCCCTTTGACACCAAACACAAAGGGATCACAACCTAAACCCTGTTCTAGCACTTTGTCTCTACCTGAGGCTGCAGCTTTACTCCGTCAAAGCTCAGGTCTGTCCCACTGGAGGTGAATTTAAAATGCTCTTCTTCTTTCTCACCTTAAGCTGCAGTAGCTCTTCAGCATGAGAGGCTGTATATACTGTAGTAACTAACCCACTCAGTCGAATGCTGCGTTTGTTTGGACGAGGGATCTTCCATATTGCATTTCAAAACCTCAGCCTGCTCATGTTAAGTGAGTCTCTCTGTGGACTGAAGGGGTGATGCCCGGTGCATTAATTGCTGTGTAATCTCTGGTGTTGTTATAGATGGACCTGGAAGACCTCCAGCTGTTAACAGGCGATGATTGGCTCCTGCTGGAAACCCTTTTAAAAACTCTACTGGGACACACTCACGCTCATTTCGTAGGAGTGTTCCCATTTTTCACCTGCCATGTTTTTAAGACAAAAAGACATTTTGCAAGTTGCACGTTGTGACTCCTTTACATTGTGTCCCTAAAGGGTCTAACACTTCCACATACATGCTGAGACTGTGATGGTGTTATAGTGTTTAGTGCAGTCGGAAGCTAAAGGTCATCCTGGAAACCTATAAAATCTGTTTTAAACTTAACCTTTGTGTTCAGCTTAATGTGGAGGCCAATTTAAAAGCAGAGATTAGCAGAGTAAAGCATCAGATGGACTTATTGCATCTAAAGAGACGTGGAGTCAGTTGGCTTCTTAGTAAGAGCAAGTGAGCCTGAGGAATATGACTCCACAAGATTAATTATGGCATATTTTCTGTGCAACTGTCAGAATGGAAAAGAACTGAGTGGAAGATCATGAGTCAAGATGCAACACAATGTAAATGACAATTTAATGTTTGTAATCTTGAGAGATGTTTCTAATAGTTAGTATCTTTACCCAAATATATTCAGCACACAGTCCTTTTTTAGACCCATGTATTGACAGACTGGTCCCCCCTTACATGAGGGTTGGACTCAATGAGGAAGTGAAAAATAAATGAGCTGGTGAAATGATCAAACATGGGTAAATATACCATGTGCAAGATACACGTTTCCACTCATTTCTATTTAATCCGAGGTTTTCTATTTGTGAATAGGGGAGAAGTTTGTAAAAACCTGAAATACTGAAACAAGTTCACATTTAGCTGGTGGGGAAGTTGGCTTATTGGAAAAAAGAGGAGATACAGTACAGGCTCATGAAAACACTTCAAACACACCTTGATGTTGCAGAACCTGCTTCTGCAGAAAATGTCAGGGTGCTACTGACAATTACTGCGCTCAAAAGCACCGCGACAGGAGCAAAGACACGAAGAACAAAAACATTGGAGATTGAGGGGAAACTGGTCTGCAGGTAGATCAGAAAAGAAAAACTAATGTCATTAGCACAAATGTTGTTTTAGGTGCGAAGCAGCAATGAGACGCCACGACGTGCAGAGGAGCTGGTGGTAATTAGTGACGTGATCTTGTCATGTCGTCACAAAAAAGGAAACGGAACAAAAAAGAAGAAAATATTCACCGACTCAAAAATCTACTGAAAACCATCACACTGCTTCATATTAAATCATCACTGGACAAACACGGCCCCATAGACTCTTCTCCAGCCCCGTGCCCCAGCCCTGCCCCCCCTCTCAGAGGGCCATGTGAGAGACCATCCCTGTGGGCAGGGACCAGGGAAGTCAGATTGATTAAACAAGCTTCGGGCACAACGTGATCATGTATCAGTCAGCCCACACGTTTAACTCTGTAATTCTTTCTCCACGCAGCCTGTCTCCTCTCCAGCTTTGGCCTTTTGAAGTTGAGATCGCACAAATCCCCGTGCCCCCCCCATTCCTCTTCATCCTCCATCTGTCCATGCCCCACCTTCATCATCCTCATCCCCTGTGTCCCTGTCCATGCAGGCCTCCAGCACTTCTCCACCCTTAATAACTCCTCTCACACTGTCGTGACCTCCGGCGATCCTTTGCCCTCAACAACCCCCCTGCCCCGGTCTGTTTGCCCCTCATGTACTGCTTCTTCCCATCATTAGGCATTTTACCCCGCTCCCTTCCCCTCCTCCGGCTGTGGAGCTGAGTGTTGCTTTGCTAATGGCACTCCAAGGGAGCGCGGAGATAATACTGTTGGCTTTAATTAAAGACATTAAAGGGCTGGAAAGACACAGAGCCCCCCGGGATGATGTGTTCTCTTCTCACACCTCCCGAAATACCTCTGTCGTCTCTTCTCCCTGCATCACTTTCCCTTCTCTTCCCTTTGCAGTTGCTCATTTGATTCCTTTTCTCTCTTCCTCTACGCCTACTCTCATTTCCTTCCTGTTTTCCTCCTTTGCAGAATATTTCTCCTTTTCCCCCTCACCTGTGAATTTTTATTTTTATTCTCTTAAACTCTTTTGTTCCTCTCTGTCTTTAACTCCCCCTCCGTCTGCATTTCTTTCTCCCTCTCTCGTCTTTTTCTAGGCACCGGGCGACTTGTGAACATCTGCATTAGTTGTGATGCCTCAAACTTTGTTTACCATTAATTAGTGTTTTCCTTGTGAGTTTGGTTCAGATCACAAGACTGTTGCCTGTTTGCAGAAACCTGTGTGGCTCTGTGTTCCTTCGTTGCTGGCAGAAGGCGAGCCCTGCTAATTTAAATTTAGATACTGCACACGGAGTAGCTGCACAGATTTTAAAACTAATTGCGTGGGTACATGTTTTGTGTGCATTTCTTCTCTCTGCTTATTAACCAACCAACCTTATTGTGTTTTCAGACCACTTTCAAATATGGCACTACAAGCAAAACACAGGGAAGAAACACACACTTAGGAATCAACATAATGTTGCTCTGCATTTTAGTTGCGAGTGCTGTACTAATATGCCTTATTGTATAATAAAACACAAAGAAAGCCGTGGAGTGATATTATCATCATCAATCAGCAGTCAGCCTGATTGATGTTTAATTAGAGGTTTGCTTTTAAAGCCAAATCTAAACAGACCCTGTGCCATCGCGCTGACGAACAGATAATCCATCTTTGTCTGGACAACAGATCACAGCAAACACCCGTAAGAGCAATAACTCACATCACAACACAACAATCATCTGGAAGTTCTTCCTCTATACTTAGTTATTTCTTTCTTCTCATATTCCTTGTTCATTGTTATGTATGTGCAGGTTATATATTGCTGATTTAGGCCACCTTCCAACCAAAACTCTGAATTTGAGGGCAACAAAAAACTATAAGAATGAATCTTGAAGTCTTAGAGTAAATGTTGACTTTCAGTAGACATCATCAGGCAAAGTAATCCATCTTTAGGTTGGCAGAAAAGAAGCTCAGTGTCTGTCTAAAACACATACTGTGAAAACACTGGAACAGCTCCAACCTGTCACAGGCTTTGGCAGCTTCAATCTCTGCACTAACAATTCGCACATTTAGAAAACCAGAAGCCTACATTGATTTTTTTTAATTTCACATCATGAAGGCTGATAGAACAGTAAAGACAGATGACTTATACTCTGCAGAAAAGGTGCAACAGACACTGTTACTAGCTGTGAACAAGTGGCATCAATTAGTGCAGAGTGACATCACTTAAGAAATGTTCAATGTCTAATTATTGCTTTGTCTTTCCTTGAAACAATCAAACCCTCAATTCTTAACGTTTGTAAAAGGTCCTGAGCTCCAGTGTTTTCGTACTTGACCACAAAGACCAAAGCTGGTCCCATCTTTGCTTCTGGACAGAGCCCAAAGGAAAGAGTCCAAAGCTCCAAGAAAAGAGGGAAACAGTCATTAGCTAAATAGCCCAGCTAGTGCTTGGGGGGTTCAGAGGTTTGATTTTGATGAGGCTCAGTGGATTTTGAATTCAAACATCCAAAGTAAAAGACTCAAAGGCTGTGAGAAATAGACCATAAGAAAAAAGGGGTTTGATCAGTGTGATGCTCCCTGTGTTTGAAGTTCAGTGTCTAGAGGGACGAGTCAAAAGCTTCAAGTTTCTCTGGTCACTCGGGGTGTTGGAGGACTGTGGTTCAATCCTCATGGATGGCAAAGAATTTACAAGTAGCTACTACTGTACCAGCCCAACACACTAAAGGCCACTAATATACACTGCCATACAGACAGCTGTGTGCTTTGGACGACACCCTAGAATTATTCTATTTTAGAGGATGTTTAAATGTTAAAAGCAAGAAAGTTAAATGATTAATATTTTTGAACAATATTAAGAAAGCATTTTTACATTATTCATGTCCTAGTCTGGTTCCACTGCAGGCTATGGAGATCAGCCTGGGTTACTGCTTTCCTCCTGACAATTTTTCAGTAGAAACTGACAGCAGTTTTGCATTATTTTAAAATGCAACATTAAATAGAACATCCTTTCTGCTTTTTTCTTACAGCGATTAGAAATATTGGTCCACATTTGGTCTGTGTGGTCCAGCAGTCCAGTGCTGGGGAGGTAGGAGCATGTGCAGCAGTGCTCCAGTCTTGAATACAACCATGCTAGAGTCTGTGTGTTTGTGTGCTTGTGTTAGTAAGTAGGTATGGGCAGTCAGTCACAAACTTCCACCAGATGTGTCACACGCAAACAGACTCACACACACACACACACACAAATATGCGTGCACGCCCCATCTTCCTTCGCCAGGAAAGTCGTGCACTTCAAGGAGTTGATTAGTCTGGCTGGTGGTGCTTCCCTGCATCTCCATTTAGTCATTATTGAAGGCACATCTGCTCTCATGAGCTGGCTCCTGTTTATATCAGCGTCATCCACAATGCAAGTACACACACACACACACAACACAACACACACACACACACACACACAAACACCTTGACAGGCCTGAAAGCAAGTACATATGCACATCCACACACTAAGACATTCCCACGAGTTAACTCCTATACACACCAACGTCTACACAAGCAGACACACATACAGTAGATGCATTTGCAAAAAACACCCACACAGACACACACACACACAGACACACACACACCTCAAGGAGGATCAAAATGGGTGTGAGGCTCTTTCCGATCATCTCACATCAGCTCAACACCCCTCCATAAATAGAAAAACTGCCTCAGCACCGCAGGGATGGAAACAACATTTGGAGAACAGATTAAAGTGGGGGGTTCTAGAGTAGATGTGTGTGCAGAGTGTGTGTGTGTGTGTGTGTGTGTGTGTGGTATTGTTTTGTAGAGCTCTGTATGACAGTGTTTGTTCATCAAAACAGGTTCCTGGGTCAAAGAGTAATGAAATAGAGTCCACTTTCATTTCCTGATACACTATGTACTGTGTGCGAGTCCGCAAAGCCACGTGTGGATGTGTCGAACTACTTGTATCAGTATTATCTCCAGTGTGTGTGTGTGTGTGTGTGTGTGTGTGTGTGTGTGTGTGTGTGTGTGTGTGTCACCCTCTGGCTTGCCATCCTTATCCCTGGCACCCCGTTCCATGTTTAGCCCGGCGGCAGTGACAATGAGAAGTCCTCTCGATTCAATCAAACAGACGACATGAAGGGAAACAGGAAAAAAAAAAAGAAAGAAAAAAAAAAAAAAAAAAACGCAGAAAACAATTAACTTTGACAGAGAAAGGAGCGACGGGTGGGAGCCAGAGAGTTTAGGTGGAATTGGAGAGGGGACTGAGGGAGTAAATAAGACAAAGGGTGAGAACAAAAAATAAATAAATAAAAAGATGGATTGAAAGGTGAAATGAGACTAACCGAGCAGCACTGATATATCCTCTAATGGTATTCAGAAATGTGTGTGTGGGTAATACAGTGTATTTCAAATGCTTACATAAACTCATATATATTCAGATTCTTTTCATTTTGCTATATTTGAGGGATTAAGGGGCTTGTGAAGAAGAGAAAACCTACAAAAACAATTATTTGCCTGAACATACAGAGCTGCATTTTACAAAAACGCTTTACAAGTAAGAAATCTTTGAGTTTAATATTTTCTCTTTCATTTATATGACGTACTATTTCTTCATGTTCTACTTCATCCTTCACCAGCACCAGTGTTTTTCAAATGGATCTTCCTCTGAGTATCAGACGTGGCCAGAGCTGCACGATTCACTTCACTACATGTTTTAATTCTCCTTTCTGAAGAACAATAAATGAAACTTATCTGCTCGCTCCGAACGTAAACATGCAACACCAATGGGCGTTGTTGACGATTTCAATAAAGTTTGATTCAAACAAAGCAGCCAAAGACAAATGTGGACCTGCAGATGACGGACTGCGCTGCCAAGTTCGGTTTTATTTTTAACCACAGCAACACAATATGTGAAATTCTACTGCAGTAATATCAAAGCAGGCCAACAACACTGGAGCCATGTTTGAAATCAGATCTCAGACCTGCTGAAGCTGCAGCCAGCCAACAAACACTTCAGACATGCCAGAAATCCATCCAAGAGGACCGTTTGAAGAACTGATGAAATAATGTCAGGCCACTGATGATCTGGCAAACATTTTGCCAAATTTGAAACTTCTTCCATTCCAGGGTTCAGTCAGAGTGTCTGCCCAGCTTCTTTTTGTTCATTCTGCTGGTTGTCTATAAGAACAGGGCACTAACAAGACTGGTTAATTTACTTTGACCACACATTGTTCCTGCTGCATGTCCTCAGGGGCTAATGATGTATAATTAGTTGCACGAACAGAATCAGTGGAGATAAGATGTTATTTGTAACAAGCAATACACTGAAAACAAAAACAGGCTTATAGAGGTAATAATGTTCTGTCAATGTTCCTTCTGTCTAATTTGGACAGCAAAGTTATTTTTTACAGGGTCGGATTTAATCAAGGTCACACTTTCCTCCAGTGGCTCCTTAAGTCAAAATGCCTGTTGAGGCAGGTCTTTAAATGCATCAATCTACTGTTTTTACTGTTTCACTTTTCCCTATAAAATTCTTTGACTTTCACCGCAACAACCGTTTTTTTGTTTTTTTTTTTTTCAGCTGGGATCTTTTAAATTGAGTCTAACCTAAGAGCAGTGGTGTTCTACGAGCTGTGTGGATCTTGTAAATTAAACGCCAGAAACGACGTAAAAAACACCAAACGCAGAAATCGGCAGAATTTCTTCTCTCTGAGCTTCAAGTTAAAGGTAAATTCAACTTGTTTAACATCTGCTGGTATGTTAGCTGGAGAAAGTCACTGATAACTTCATTCTGCACCGGATAAAACTTAAATCAGCAGAACTCGCCTGATTATACTGAAGCTCAGGTGGATTAATGGTGGAAAGAAAACAGGGTGGGAGCTGAACACAATGGAGAAGACATGAGAAACAGCTTATACTGTTCAGAGTGAATGGGCTTTCTGAATGCAGCTGGTAATTTGAAAGCAGTTAATCTACATTGAAGAGAAACGTTCCTCCACAATCTGCTAAATTAGAGCTACCTGTCAGTGTTTCCAGTTATGCTGAGTGATTTAGAGCTTTTCATCCACAGCAAATTACTGCTGAAGTGTGGCCAAGTCCATTTAAAAACAGGAGCTATGTTTTTAGAATACAGCACGTCACAAGGACCATTTCAGAAATCACACAGCAAGACAGCTTAATTGTTTCCCATCGCCAAAAAAAAAGAAAAAAAAAAAGCAGACAACCGCGTCAGTCCTTAGGAGGAATATTGTATAAGTGCTGCATCTGCACATATACAGGAACCTGCGTCGGGCGCTGGTGTAAAGTCACTGTAAAAGCAGCAGAACCTCACGCTCGGTGCAGAGAAAAGGTGAACGCAGGTTCACACTCCTCAGTGTTACAGCCGTTCGGAATATGGACAGACTCTTCAGGCAGAGCTTCAGCTGCACCTCAGCTCCTGCTCTTTCATCTCCAAACACTTGGCCGCCCGCTGACACAACAGAAGAAGAATATAGGGTGTAAGGCGAGTGCTGATGGGGCTCAGCTGCTGTCTGTTGTCTCATTAGGCTGCTGCTTGTGACTATCAACCGTTGCTTTGAAACAAGAGAGAGTTAGCATCCATAATGCATTGCATGTGCCACCTAATGACTCTCACTTATCAAACCTGTAATAAATACAGGCTGTACTGTTCTATACAGCATCTTATCACTGTGGGGTGTTGATAATGAGTGTAGGAAGAGTGAACACCCGGCACACACAACACACACCAGCACACACATCAACACACTGTAGTAAACTGGGCCATGCTTGAAAAGAGGAACAACATACAACCACAGCACAATGTTATTCCCACATCGCTTTGTTTTTACACTCTTTCAGTCTGAGAGCTGAAATCCAACAAACTCTTAAATATTTCACAAAGAGATGCTTCACTGAAATGGTAAAGTTGGCACACCATAAACAAACATGCAACAGCAACTGACAGAAACAGATGTTCCAAGTAGACCTTGATGTTGTGGTACCTGCTTCTGTTTCTTCTTCCATAGACGAAGCATGCACCCGCTGTTTCATGCCTCCACTCCACCACAAAGCCCAGAAGTAACACACTGAAAGCTGCAATGCTGTTTGAAACCACCATGTTAAAGCCCACACCAGGGATCAATATCCTACTGAAGCTCTTCACAGCCAATAATCTAATCTGTTATATCTGAATATAAGAGAAGATGTTTCCTTAAGTGTTTCATTGCCTTGAAAAGTAAAGCAGAAGTAAAAGAAAACTGAACAGAACAAAGGTGAAGATGTTTGTCTGTTTTTATGAGGAGCATTACTTAAAGACATGCTGCTTCCTCTCTGCTAACCGTAACTATTTCATAAGATGTGGACTTTGCACCCATAATTACCAATCTTCCCAGTAAGCAGATCCAGCGCTGTGCTTCATAATCAGTTCTGCACTGTAAAGATCTGCAGCGATATAAACTCATGGATGCTGGTGCGACAAAGAAATTGCACAGGAGCGAGGGTATTGATTTCATTTATCTCCGCTGGCGCTGGGACTAGTAAACAGGTGTCTGCTGATTCTGTCGTGGAGTTATTCCAAGCTTTGCTGGTAATGCAGGGGAAGAATAATGCAAAGAGACATATCAAGGTCATTGTCTCCCTCAGCAGCTTCCACAAAGGTGCATCTTAACCACCTCATTGTCCCAGCTCCAGCTGTCATAGCCAGGTGTGGACAAGTGAAGCAGGCTGTTTATTCCTACTGACTGAAATGTTGAAGAGGATCCTGGTCAAACAAAGCAGACTTTTTGTTCCAGACTTTAAATATGGCTGCAATTAATAACTAGGTGCATTAATCAATAAATTGTTTACAGACAGTTTCTTTAATCAATCAAAAAACAAAGAGTGGGGAAAAAGCTGTTCACAAGTTCCAAGACGACATTTTTATATTTCCAAAAGCAGAAAATCCTCCCATTTGAGAAGCTTAGACTAAAACTGTTAATTTGTCCTTGTTAAATGATGATTAATTCAGCTACTAATTGTTTCCACACTAGAGAATAGTGACAGTAAAAGGGATTTCTCTTCACCAAGCAAAAAATCTAAAGCAAACAAGCCTAAACTCCTTCCTTCAATCTGCTTTGCATCATAAAGTAAATTTTCAAATGTAACACAATCCATCTGGCTGGCACCGTTTGCTATACACACTGCAGGGCTTGTCGCTTTTATTACAGTCATGTCAAAGTTTAAAGTATTAAATTTTGGTTTATTTCTCATATTTGCTGCACATTGTGATTTGTTGGTCTGTTATTTGTCTTGTTTCCCACTATTTTCTTTCATCAGCCATTCTGCTCCCAGTTTCTCTGAATGAACTCCACAGTGCAGGATTCAGGAGCAGTCTGCAGCCCCACCACTACATCCAGTAGTAAATAAACCAGTATCCATAATTAATATTCCCTGAAGAAAGGAGTGCAGCAATGCATATCATAATCTGTTCTACATTGTTAAGCTAAGATTTAACAAGGGTGCAGGGAAACTGCAAGAAAATCAAGGTATTAATTCCGACTCATCACCAGCTGCGACGAGTCAAAAGGTGTTGGATAAAAATGTTTTTCCCTCTTTGTTCGTCTTCATCAGCGGAGCAAGGGGGAGAGAAACAGGAGGTGACATATCAGTGTCACCGACTGTCATTTCCAACTGAGTCATAAACAAAAACATCCTTTAACAGACTTTAATTTGTTACTGCGGCATCGGAAACAGGAGTCGGTGAACTGAATCTGACGTTTTTATCCACATTTACAATTCACCCAAACAGCCTGTCACTCTACAGCCTCAGACTGATGCAAACGCCGAGCAACAAGATTAGTCTTTCATTATCCCAGACAACAAAATTAAGATTCAGCAGGTAAAGGCCTTTTATAGCACCTTGCTGTAAAACATCAGACCTGTGAGACATCAGGGCTGATCTACATCTGTGAGCAGGTGTCCAGAGAAGTCACAGAACAGTGTCCTCCATCATATATGCTGCTATAAGGACGGCAGACGGCCGATGACTCTGCCATCAGACATGACACTGTGTTCATCTATAACTCATGGTACAGAGGAAGATCTTTCTCTATAAGGATCCAGATACTGTACTGATGTGGTTTGATTTAATAATAAGCACTTTTCCTGTTGAAAGCTTTCACTAAGTACAGGGGAGACTGTGCTCATGGTTACAGTGGAGACATCCCTGGGGAAGCAGCAATGTGCAAAGCAGCGACCCGAGTTAAATGAGAAGGAAACCATGCTCAGCAAGGGGCTGACAGGGAGCCTGTGCACACGCACATTTCAACAGGTTAAAGCACTGACACCTATCCACTCAGGTATTTCTGTCCTGTTTCTTTTGTGATGTGTTCAAATAAAAGAAGCTTTAAAAACAAAATCTTGAAGCCACGCTCCCTGTTTTGATAAACACTGGCTCCCTGTAGGTTTGAAGAAGTGGTTTTAAAAGCTTCTAGCTTGTTCCTTCACTGGTGGAAGGAGGCACATAGTCATGGTGGGTAAGATGGATTCCGGTTGTGTCCCAGTTTCAAAACAGAAACACAATATACTCAGTATAGCTGGCACACTATTGCCAAACACACATGTATTGGTTGGAGCTTCTGATTAACAAAACGAACAAAAACAACAGTCACTTTTCCAGACCAGTGAAGCAGCAGGATGCAGCCCACTAACATCACAAGGTCACAGACAGACTGAACTTCCAGTAACTAATGGTCTGTTAAACAACGTCTCACTTCAAATTACCACACGCAGAACTAAATGTACATGAGCAGCTGGGATTTTGAAACGCACAACAGATGAATTAAGGTAGAACTTCCATTCTGCATCCAGCCATTCAGGGATTAATAATAGCTGAGCATTAAAAATGTGAACTCCCCTGTGGAGATGACCCACATGTATGTGTTGTTATTGTACAGGTCAGGGGACTGGGAGTGGGTTTGTAAAAGCTTCAGCCTGAGTTTCATTTACTTTTCATTTTGCATCCAGATCTGATTTAGTGGGATCCATTCTTGCCTCTGAGCCAGTGGCTGTCACACAGATCTAAAGCTGAATATTTGCTAAACGTTGTGCCTCACTAGATTATAGTAGGACACGGTAGAAGCCCAGACGTTTGCATGAGCCATAATTAGTTTTATTTTCCATTTTAAGTTTGTAAAATAAAACTGAAGAATGCATTGACATTTGAAGAAAGGCCTCTTGTAAAGCCTGGTTGCTGCAGGGGGCTGTATTTTTTTTCCCCCACCACAAAATATGTATTTGCACAGACATGCCTAAACATCTGCACACAGCTGTTGCTCTAACACAACATACAGTTGGCAGGAACAAACCCAAACCGATGGAATCACTGGCAGCAGCGTCATGTGCTTCCAATTAACAAGCATTTTCCTGCACTTCACATTTTACACCCTTTGTCTCACCCAAAAAACATCTTTCTCATATGATGATTATAAAGCAGCATGTGATCAGTGCTGACAGAAACTCCACTGACACGCAGACCCCACCGCAAACAAAAGGACCTCCACCGAGTCTGGCTCGGACTTGTGAAGACCTCTGCCTGTGCCCTGATCGCACACGGACGAACTGTCAACCAACTCTTGGTTAGAGCAAGTTTCATGTTGAGCATTTTGTTTATGAAAAAGAAGCAAGAGTTTGTCACTTCAGCAAAGACAAATTAATCTGATTCAAGGACTGAGAACATGAGCTGAACAAGAACAGTGAGGAATAAGTAGACTCAAAAAAAACAACAATTATCTTAGAAAGTCCACCGTGCGTTCAGTTACAAAAGCTGTTTCTAATTGTTTCACTGATTGCAAAAAAAAAAAAAACCTTTGCTAAAATCATTTTAATTACCCGACCATATCGGTTACTTCATTCTAGCACATTTCTCCATGTCAGTATTTTGCTTACAGTGGGTCTCAACTTGGAGTCAGGATTTGCTGTCTCTTTCCACAGACTGTAATGAAGGAAAGCAAGCTGAGGAATTAATGTGATCAGATTTCATTATCATAAAATGATCTGATATCAGCCCTGGCACTAACGTGGGAGTGAGAGCGAAGCATCGTATTGTATTGACAGCGTGCAAACACAGACATTCAGACAGAGACACCAGGGAAAAAGGATGAAGACAACGTGAGACACTCATTGTCAGACACTTCATGTATACTCGGAAACAACCGCACAGTCTCATGCAAAACTACTAAGAAGTAAAAATAGTCTTAGTTTGCAATAGTCTGTGAGCACAGAGCCAATTAACTGGTATTGTGGTTAGAGGCTTCCAGCACTCCAGGGGCTGCACAATCCAGCACTGAGAACCCAGGGCCGTTAGCTAAAACAGACATCAGCTTTTGTTTTAGATGCAGAAAGGAGATAAAGAAGAAATCCTCCCCTGGAAACTCAAAACAGAACATTCACTGTTGTGATTTCTCTTTCTGGTCGACTCACTTGCCTCCTATGCGTCTGCCTTATCTACTGCTGCTTGTACCTATATTTGTCCAAAATGCCACTCGACTACCCCCCGAGGACAGACATGAAGCTTTCAGTCAGCTACAGGTTTCATGAATGTAGCTTAACAGAAAACAGATAATTTATCCTCATGCCTTTTGTGCTTTGTGAACCACGAGGCACATTTTGTCTGATGTTGCTCCATCGCCTCAGCACAGTATTCAAAAACAGCAGCATACGGCACTTTCTGATCTATAAAGAAGGTTTTTCCTCATTTCATCCCTAATCCTGACAATAATGTAAACACAAGCAAAACAATTCAACAAGTATTTCTGTCACTAACGTGCTGAGGTTGCATCACACTGCAGCGAGGTAAACACAGGACAGCCTGGACTTATTTCTCCCTGCATCATCACTTCCCCCAGTTTTAAATGCAACTACACAATGTGTGAAATTCCCTGCAGAGGAACATTTTTCCCCAAACGGGAGCCTTGAGTCAAGCCTACCGTAAGAAAGGGAGGATGAGAACATCACGATTATCTTCCCCAGATTCGGGCTCCTCTGAAGATTCAGACTCCCGACCTGTGTAAACACAAAGAGGTCGTGTTTGAATTGCAGATGAAGCAGTCCCCACTTTAAAAGACACTCAAAGCAAATAAGACACAGATCCATTGCTGTAATCACTGCATACTAGTTTTAGAGTTTGTCTGGGGCAGCAGCATCTCTAATTATATACACGATTAATCGACTAACTTGTCATTTAGTCATTCAAACAGCTACACACCAGCCCACACTCATAAACAAAAATGACATTTCCAGATGAAAGGACTGAACGTCTGAGCTGGTCATGGCCAATGTCTTAAAAAAAACAAACCCGTGCTTGTTTTCATGTTCTGGCACCATGTTGGATATCACACAGCCTTTAGAAACACGTAGCTTCCCTCACCATAATTATGACAGATAGACATGAACAGTATTTACAAGTCAAACTAATAATTACAGCACACACACAACGCATGATGTGAATACTGCAAGTGTGCACTAGACCAATACACCTGTTTTTACAGCAGGTAAAGTTTCCCTAATAATAAGTATCAGGGAAACTTGCTAATAATAATAATTATGAAATAAACACTTGGAAGAGGTACAAGAAAAATATTATTTTTACAGTTTTTCTCCAAACCTCAATTTTCAAATGGCAGACTCCACAACATTTATATATAAGAGTATTTCTCATTATTTCCCACAAATAGATGTTTAACACATTTCAGCAAGCGATTTAGTGCAGCAGGCCCCGATTTGAAGTATTATCAACTGTAAATATCCTTTGGATCACAGCAGCTTAGTTTCCTCTCAGTTAAACAGCCTTATATTCCAAAACATAAGAATTATTTCACTCTTCATATCATCACATGCAAATTAGTTCATGCAGCTGTCAAAATATGTAAAGTCCTCAACTGTTTCCACATGCAGAGACACAGTCGCTTCATGAAGTACTTACACCCCTTCACTTTCTGCACATCTCAAGTGTAATTTGTCACTATTTCGAAGTAAATTGAAAACAGTAAGATGTGAAAAACCTGAAACTGTGAATACTTTCTGAAGCACATGTGGCCTGTATACTATCAAATCTGATGAATTCATGAAGTAGTTGTTGTGTGAGCTTGAACTTTACTGTGTTTACTCTGATTTTGTGTTGTTATCCACATGTTGTTGGGTATTTTGTTACCACACTATGTATATTTGTTGAAACATGACTGGAGTATACAGAGCTGTGCCCACATTCTGCTTTGGCCCTGTTTTACATAATCATGTTGAATTAACATGTTACAGGAAAATAAAATTGTTTGCACACATTTGAACCTTGACTTGCCCACTGCTAATGGGCTGATTCATTAACATAAGGCTTTTATTTCCAAACAGGAGCTAAAGGTTTTGGACAGGGGGAGATTTAGGAATGACAGCAGTGGTTCAAAAACACTAACAGTATCTGTGCTTCCTGCTTTAGCCAGCACCTCAACATGTCTGCCATGGTGAAGAAAAATGTCTGCCAAGGTCCTAGTCAGAGCTAATTTTTTAAAAACAGTCACAGCTGGTAAGTAGGTAATATTTATATTTAAAAACACAAGTGTCATTTATCTAGCAAACAAAACCCAAACACAACAAGCTGATTTGCTCACCTGTGTGTACAAGCCAAACACAGCTCCTGCTCCTGCTCCTGCTCCTGCTGCTCCTTCTTCTTCTTCTTCTACTTAATGTTGCATTAATGTCGATACATTTCATTTGCACTTCTAGCTATGAAAAGAAGTTTAAACAGTTCTGACTTATTCCATTTAGACCAAAGAGCTGCTCCTTTCTGCACAAAGGAGGAAGTGGAGAAAACCAGCTTTGGCAACCAACAAGACTGATATCACAAACACCTGTGCGGCCATGATTACCTGCAGGTGTGCAGTGAGGTCCTGGTTTAAATCCGGTGGTCCACAGAGGTGGAAAGTACCTACGTACATTTACTCAAATACTGTTCCTGAGGTACAATTTTGTGGTATTTGTACTTGAGTGTTTCCATTTTCTGCCAGTTTATACTTTGAATTCACTACATTTTCAAAGGCAAATCTATGTTTATCTGATAACGTGGTGCAGCCATCTCAAAATATTCAACAATCAATAAACATTTATGAGAAATTGTGCTTGAAATACAATAAAGGTAAAAATAAAAAGAACTGTTATTTGCCTCTTGGTGTGATTTCCTGTCAACAATTAAAATGGCGAACTCATTAAGTTTCATAAGGAAAAATCATTTATTTAGCTCATAACATCAGAGAGTTGGTTCTTATTATCTTTTTACCATCCATCTCACGACAGTTACTTCAATTAGTCTATTAGCTTATTTGAGTCTATTAACATGAGCATTGGAGCCCAAAGACACAAAGTCTGTATATTTACAACAATAAGGAACATGGCTGTGCTGCTTTTAAGAAGTTTTACACCCGTGAACATTTGGCATTTTTGCTTTAGACATTTCTCAGACGATTTGTGTCTGAACCAGTGATTAATTGTTTCAGCTCTTCATGGAAGAGAAAACAGAAAGAGCCGACTCTCAGCGTGACCCACATCACTGTGACTGTAATTTGTCATTTTCACTGTTCCCAAACTCCAGAAGAAACTGACCATTGATGCTACTGTCACTTTTATTGAGTTTTCAAGTTGTCACTAAAGGAAAAATAAATAAATAAATAAATAAGCATCTTTCCAACACTGTCACAAGAAAGTCAATTGAGCTGCGTGAGGACGGTTTGCTGTGGTATCACGGTGGGAACTACTGATTGTTTGGTTTACCACCTGTGGGCTGCAGCCTGGAGAAGATTGCCAGCCGCCTGCTGTGGAGTACTGCTGAGTGAGTGATGGCTGTGTGTGTCAGAAGATGTCCCAGTGTGAGGAACAGGCTCTGTGTGTATGAGGTTACAGTATGTGGCAGCTTCAGAGAGTGTGTGTGCAGATATGTGAGCGTGGTGTGTGTTTGTGGAAGCATGGCGGAGAGGAGGTGTGAGCGCTCTCACGTGCATCAGAAAGACAACGTTGCTCGTGTGTGCGACTAAGCCGTGCAGGTGTGCGTGTGTGCACATGCCTGTATAGACGTGTGTTTGCGCGTGAGCACCAGAGGTCTGTCAGCACAGGGTGAGAAGTAGTCAGAGAGACACCTCGAGTGGGCCGCAAAAACAAAAACAGCACAATCTTTGTAGTTTATGGTTCTGAAATTGAATTTGTGCATCAAGCCTGTTCACCCGCCGTGTCACAGCAGGTCACGTCATTTCAGCTCCGCTGGTGTTTTAATCTCCAAACTCAAGCTAACCGGTCTCACCAGCTGACCCCGAAATGGCTGCTACCAAGCCATTAACCTGTCTCATCCAATTAGAGAGACACTTTATCGGACACACACAGGCACTTTCAGCAGCAGTCGCTCACTACCTGCTATGTGATGTCTGTTAATACACTGCTATCATAAAGCAGCTATCATAAAGCTTTAATGCCCCCCACCCACAGACGCCCCCATTTTGGTTTAACTGTGTACTGTAAAGTAGGAGAATCTGACCTATTGTTAGCACTTTACACTGCGTTTTATATGTGTGTGTGTGTGTGTGTGTGTGTGTGTGTGTGGTTCTCCTGCAGGCCTTTTCTCCTTCTATCAGATTTTCTTCCTCTCTTGCTTATTTGTCTCAGTTTCTGTGTAAGTTAGTGTCTCTCACAGTCGCTCCATTCGGGTTGATTCAATTCAGTTCACTTCAGATGCAATTCAGTTTCATTTAGTTCATTCAGCTCAGGTTTAAGGTGGTTTGAGGTAAATCTGAAATACGTGGGGTTCAATTACGCAGGTGAAATCAGTATTCATACCATTTTCCTCCCAGTTTCACAGAGATGTATTTTGAAAACACAATAAGGTAAATGACACCAAAATAAGTGCAGGCTATTCATATTTAATTCACTTTAGTTTGTTTCTGGACAAAAGCAGAGAAAATGACTTACATAGAAATATAAAATCAGATACAGACGTTACATGGAAAGTATGAGAGGAACAGCTACGTTGCCAGTTTGCATAATATTTGCTAATAATTATAGATAGATGTGTGATTTGTTTTCACTCCTCAGGGATTAAGAATCGCCAGAGCAGATGTCGCATCTCATAAAATGAAATGACATTAGCTATATGCACATTCACTGAAGGACTAAAACAACCATCTACTGCAAGCAAAGAGAAATCCAAATGAAAAGACTGCGTGATTTCAAAGTGGATTTATAATGATGGCACAAAGTGTAGTCATAATCGTTATTGCTGGCACATTTGCAGAGTGAAATGTGAGTCTAAAAGGGGCTTTTGTGTCTCACGCTCCCTTAGTCTTTATTACTAACCATATTTTTGGGCACCTTTCTGTTTCTGAGTTGATTTTCTTTCTCCTTCCTCTACTTCTGTCTGATTTTCTCATGCTCAGTCTTTGTCTCCATTTCTCTCTCGTCTCTCGTTCCCTCCTCTCCTGTGGCGATCTGTCCCCTCCGAGCTCCTCCGAGACAATGGGAATCTGAATCCATTCAATTAACCCATCAGCCCACTCTGCTGTCTCCCCCTTTTGCCACTCTCCCTTTCTTCTCTCTGCTCGACTTATCCCCTCAGAATATCCCTCAGCTATCACCATTACAAAAGGCAGTCCGACTGTACAATGCAGTCATAATAGCTGTATCAGTCAGACGCCACTCACCTGCCACTGAACTGCTTTTGACAGTAATTGAGCTGCAGCCACACAAAGGTGCTCAGGGACCAGCACTGCCTTTGTTTCCAAGATGCAGTTGCATTATTCCAAAGTACATCATCATCTCTACAGAAACTTCCCTCATGAACGAAGTAAATTTGAGGAAAACAACCAAGTATTGTCGAAGGGGCCCTTATTTTCCTGAGTGCTCTCCAAGTGCCAGCTCACTTCTTTGTTAGCTGGCGTCCTGCTGCGCCGTCGGTGCTCCTCTCCTCCACGTTTTCTCTCCTGACTTAATGGGAAGCTGGAGGATAAGGGACAGCAGGCTGAGCGTCCACTAACCGGAAAGGACCCGATCACGCTCCTGTCTGGTTTGTTTCTATAAAAATAGCTTTACCTGCCTTTCCTCCCTGCCTCCTGCTCTGTTTACTTTGCTTTTATCTGTCATACATGATCCCTGGAGGCACAGAGAGGCTTCACGTATACTGCTCCGTAACACAAAACCTAGTTTGGAGTGACTTTTATCTTCATCTATCTTGAGAACAGATTTTTCAGCCAGAAATAAGACCCAGTCTCCATCGAAGATATTATCATCTGACTTTATTTTGAAAGGCTGTGTCTCTTCGTCAAACTGCAGCTTGGTGAGTGACACGTACAGTCTGTGTTGTTGGTAGCTTGACTTCTGCATGCTTTCCAATTCTCTTTAGTGTCACAAGTGTCAGCACAAGCTTTACAATATGAGGAGCATTGTGTGCTGCCATCTCATATATAAACACACTCCTTCCCTAAACTGATCATCTCTGTCCAGCAGAAACATCTTTTCCTGCGTTTTTCTCTTGGTTCTTGTGGTAAAAGAAGGAAACATATTATTAAGTTTGCACTGTTGAGCTCAGACTGTCAGAAATAGATGGTGTTAATGGAGGAGAATAATAATTTTACTTTGCAAACAATATCAATGTGGACAGGATGAATTTTGAAACTAGTAACAGCGCTCAGGTGGATGAGTCGTCATGGAGCTTATTCTAAGCCTCCACGTAGACAACAAGATAAGATCCACAGCATGAGTCACGTTGGTGAATTGTTTTAAAAGGAAAACAATCAGGCCGTCTCTCCAGAGCACAGAGAATGTACTACACACATTATAGGACTAGTTCAGCACTTTCAGAAACAATGTTTATTAATATTAGTTTAGCAGTAATCATGTAGCTGGGAAGAGCAGCAAGAAAATCCAACATATTCAGCACAGTTAATGTATGTGATGTTATATCCACCAAGAAATAGTCAGGATTGGACTATGAGCCTCCGTGCACATACTAACTCTTTATCCAGCAAAGAAACTAGATGAGAAACATCCAACATCCACTTCAGTTCCTGTTAAAGCTGCTTTCTGCAGCATCCTGATGATCTGCATGCTGATCACTTTTTATGAGAATTATCTGACACTGTCGTGTGACAATAGAAAACATTTCACTGGCCGAGCTGTGAGCTGGAGCCGTAGACGTATGACCGTCAGTGCTGTAACCCATTCACGTTATCTAAACGCCTCTAAAGAAGACGTCCAGCTGACGCATTGTTGCCTGTGCTCCATACACTCAACGCAGACTGAGCTGAGCCGTT